>NC_048574.1:53796791-54155958 GCF_013265735.2 Oncorhynchus mykiss
CAAAAGAAAATGTAAACCAGTTTGGATTATTTCTTCATTTTTGGATGAATGCGGAGACGCGGTGCGCCCTCATTGAAAGGGAGGCTGCCTTTTGCACACCAAATGAAGTCATGAACGGCAGAACGATGATGTCATCGCCTGCACTTGCAGTTTATATATTCCCTATGCACTGATCGACGTACATACACAGCTGAGGGGTTCTCACCGTTTGCGAAAGTAATACGGATAGCCTTCCTTGGGAAGTGGTTCATGGAATAATCGGTTCACCTATTTTCTTCTAAAGGCTATATGTGAAAGCTTGGTTTTAAGAGTTCATTTGTCTGTTAAATTGGTATACTACTGTCGCCTGATAAAAACGTTTGACAAGTTAAGATTCGTTTTTGGATACAGATAGCGGGAACATTTATTGTAAGAATAGGCTATAGCCTACATTTCCATTTTGCGTGATGCAGATCAAATGTGTGCTGTCAGGTTTATTGTGTGGTAGCCTACAGTTTTCAATAGGCCTAAATCAAGATTGAAATATCAAGAAGATGTGCTCGTTTTGGAAATATATCAAAGTACGGAATAAAACATACTGTAAAACATGCTGCTCTGAGAAATTGGAAGTTGGTATCATTCATAGTGTCGCGGAGAGCGAAGCACTGAGACATGGATAAGTTTCTGCAGATCGCGCCTCACTCCCTGGCCATAGTGCTGTCTCGGGTTGGCGCCGAAGAGTCGCCCGCGGTAACCGACAAGCTCCAGCAACATCACACGGGCTACGAGATATTTGCCGACTTCAAAGCTGTCAACATGCAGCACTTCTGGAATAAGAAAGTGACCGATGCGATATCGGAGACTTTTTTCCTAGGCTGGATTGACGAGGATGTCCTGCTGATCCAAGGGAAGGAACACCACCTCGAGGTGCTCAGAGCGGGATGGACGAGGCGGGCCCTCAAACCGCCCGGAGGTTTCGAGATCAAGTGCATCGGTAAGACTGTACTCAATCAATCCTATAGGCTATCTGTGATTATCATCATAATGACATCCAGGCAGGTTGTTGTCACTTGTTTGTTTTGTTTATTGAGTAGCCTAAAGTACGTTTCAGGTCATCTGAACACTGTGGTGGTCCACTCTGCACAATAGGATGTTGTGCCTCAACTTTAATGAATAACAGTAGGCCTTTCCCACTGGGCAGACACTGGTTGAATCAACGTTGTTTTCACGTAATTTCAATGTACACATTGAACCAACGTATAATAGGCGTCGAATTGACATCTGTGCGCATTGGGTTGTGATCAAATGGAATGTGTGAGACTCATGGTACCCAGGAGGAGTAATGGGAGAACCCTGAGGCCAGCAGAAGAGTAAAAATACATGTTAATTTATAGCCCTACCTGTGGTTTCCTTAATTCTCACTTTCCTCACCATTGTTCTGCTAGTAAGGGAAATATGTGTGGGACTTTGGAGTTTCTCTTGAAATTAGTGGGATCTGCTTGTATTTCAGGTAAACAATCAGAGCAGTAGAGATGCATGTGTGGTTAGAGCGAGTGGTGTGTGTGTGTGTGTGTGTGTGTGTATGTGTATACCATGAAGTTTGGGGACATGTGAAGATGAACCGAGGTGGTTGTCTAGTGCGGAAAACTTCAGGGTCGGTCACTCATAAATGCTTTGAAAGTCTGAACAAAATCTGCTTTTAGAGAGAGTAGGCTATTTGTGTTTTTCTTTATGTACTGTAAGCAAGAAATCAAATACCTATTGAGAAACACCATTGCTTTGTGAAGAGACCAAGTTCAGGACCATGTAAACATCTCTCTATCTCTCTCTCTTTCTGCCACATCAACAATTTCAAAAGGATGGGAAAGTTGCAAAACAGTCAAATATTGATTGAGAAAAAGTTTCAAACAAGGGGAGATTCTGTGCTTATTTGTCCATGGAGGGGGGTACCATGCCCTCCCTGACCCTACCACCAAAGCAGCCAGCACTGATAAGCTTTGGAATGTTTCCCTGATAGCTAATAAATAACCACAGATGAATACAGTCTCTAATCTAATGAGGGCTCTATATTAATGCTCATGCAAGCTGCTAGTGCTACTTGTCTTGCTTGGCCAGCGCAGTGCTGAACATACTACAGATGTGGAAAACTCTGTCTGCTGACCCATCTTTCATCTGACAAAACACAGTCATACTGTATCAGATTCATGTCTTACTGAGTGCTGGAAGTTGAATTCATATTCACAACAGTTAATAATCACATGCACATTGACTTGGCTTAAAAGGTGAGGAAATAGAGCTTTTGAAATTGAAAACAATGGTTGGCTCTGGATAGCAAAGTTCAGAGTCACAAGTTGGTCTAACCTAATAAGTTTGTTTGGTTGGAGTTAGCTGGTCTGCTACTCCCATGTCTAGAGAAACTAAGGTGGGGCTTAGAATCACTGGCAGATTCCAGAATTTTCCACATATTTCTAATTCCAATGTTAGGCCATTCTATTCTGTATGTGGCTCTGTTGGACATTTTCTGGTAGTGTTGTGTGGGTGGGCTGTACTTCAGCCCGCAATCCGTATCACAGTCAGTACTTTCTTCTGCATAAACCTCTCCCATAGATGTGTGGGATGGCCATGGTTACTTAGACTAGCTAGAAGTCTAGGAAAGTTGTTTCTGTTTACTTGGGATACATGTATATCTAAGGTCTGCTTGTTCCTTTTCATTCTGAACACATACAGCATGCTAGTAGATACCCACAGACTTCCAGTCACTGCGCTAACGCTAGTTAGCATTGGCTCGCAAAACTACCTCTAACTTTCTTCATACTGGACACAGAGATTTAAAAATGGTATCCACAAGACTCTTGGGAAGTAGATCATTTTTATCATTGCCAAAATCCTGAAATATCCCTTTAAAATGAGGGTTTTCTCACTTGCCAGAGTCTGTTTTTGTTTTTGTCGGTTTTTGTTAGGTGCAATTGTGAACAATAGTCATGTCAGACATCAAATAAATCTAATAGGCCATTAATAATTCACTGCAGATCAAGGATAAATTGTCCTACCGGCGATGTGGCTAGATGTTCATGCACTCGACATTTGAAGGTCTGAAGACCAAAGAGCTCAGGTTGATCAAGCCATGTGGGGTGGGCTTTGCCATTTGTAGAAGATAGAAAATCACATAAATTATTGTTTTTACATTTTCGCTTTAACCAGACAAAACTTTAAATGTATATTTGATGCCAATTGTCAATTGTGTTTGTCATATGGTATTTGGCTGATTATAAATTGCTGTAGGGTTGGGATGTCTTCAGTCCTGAACAATGTCCGGAATTGGTAAGCTACTGATTACTGAACAACTAAATACCACCCAAGGGGATGTTGTGTTTCTTTGAATATCAAAGCTCTTGCATGTAATCTGATTTGTGAATTGCAGCATCCGGCAGCAAATGTTTTTTGCTATTAGATGTGTGCATCCGTTGACAGTAGCCCCTTCTTCCCCATCATGTCATTGTGGTAGTCACTGAGTAACAAGGGGGGTAGTGGAGGCAGCTGCTCCATGTGCATACCCACTGGGCACAGATGTCAATTCCACGTTGGTTCAACGTTATTTCATTGAAACGACTTGGAAACCATGTTGATTCAACCAGTGTGTGCCCAGTGGGTAGGTACCCTTCATTCACTGACTATTTATCTGGCCCAATTTGACAGAGGTAGTGGAAGAATGTTGTCCTTGGTTTTCTCAAGGTTAAAACCCACACACACCCTTGAATTGAGGAAGGAAAGGCGCATCCCACCTCAGCAGGAAAGCCCATAGCAGCTGTGACTGTGGGGTTGAATTGAATTCGATTAAACTCTAACCGGTTAAGTCAAAAAACAACATCCAAAACAAAATGTGCATTCCTGTACTCAACGAAACAATGTTTTCGCATTGAAGCCAAAATAAAACTATTGCAATTGGATTGAAACATGCTTTTTCTCGCTGTGCGGAAAAGCCTGTTTTTTTTACTTGTCCCAGAAACCTGGTTACAAGTTTAATTGAATGAAAGCCCTTTGTTTCCATTTGCGGGTTTCTAACAAAGGGCTACGAGAAGTGTCCCATGCAGGAAGGAAAGTAGAGGGTCTGTTCAGGAAAGGAACCATGCTAAACACTGAAGCACTCTCCCCGATGGAAGGAAGAGGAGGGGCCTGGAAGAGAGAATTGGGGGAAACGATAGACGTCACAGAAATGATTCTGGCAGTATGTCCCAGGTGGTAACAGGAATGACTCTGGCAGTATTTCCAAAAGGGTGACAGGAATAACTCTGACAGTGTTTCCCAAGTGGTGGGTTGGGGCCCCACTGATGCGTTGAGAGTAATTCCTCTCTAGGGTTGCAACTTAAGACTGGGTATCGGCCAGAAACATGTTTAATTACTTGGCGGTCGTGATGGAGGAAAAAACGTTTGAAATATATATTTTAAGTAGTATACTTTATTTAGCACTGTCTTTTTCTACATATTTGTGTTTACTTGGTGGGTCACAATAATATAACAAAACCTTTGGATGGGTCACACAATGCCGAGCTTTTTGTCGCCTGCTGCTCATTACTCTATCATTTGTATTCATATTTATTAGGGATCCCCATTAGGTGCTGCGAACACATTAAAGCACTTACATTACATATAAAAAAAGAGATAAAACAGTAACATTATTACACCACTACATACATATCTACAGTACAAAATGTATAATACCACCATACAACAATATTACAATGTATGCGTGTGTCTTTATCTTTGTGTGTGTCTCTTCACAGTTCCCGCTGTTCCATATAAGGTCTATTTTTCAGTGGTGGAAAAAGTAAGCAATTGTCATATTTGAGTAAAAATAAAGTTACCTTAATAGAAAAGGACTCAAGTAAAAGTGAAAGTCACCCAGTAAAATACTTCTTGAGTAAAAGTCTACAAGTATTTGGTTTTAATTATACTTAAGTATCAAAAGTAAATGTAATTGCTAAAATATACTTAAGTATCAAAAGTAAAAGTAAATGTTCAAGTCACTTCAAATTCCTTATATTAAGCAAACCAGATGGCGCCATTTTCTTGTTTTTTATTTATTTATGGAAAGCCAGTGGCACACTCCAACTCTCAGACATAATTTACAAATTAAGCATTTGTGTTTAGTGTGTCCTCCAGATCAGAGGCACTAGAGATGACCAGGGATGTTCTCTTGATCATTGTGTGAATTGGACCCTTTTCCTGTCCTGCTAAACATTCAAAATGTAATGAGTACTTTTGGGCATCAGGGAAAATGTATGGAATGTAGTGAAGTAAAAGTAGTCAAAAATATAAATAGTACACATACCCCCAAAAACGACTTAAGTAGTACTTTAAAGTATTTTTACTTAAGTACTTTACACCACTAGTATTTATATCTGATTCTACTGCTTGCATCAGTTACCTGATGTGGAATAGAGTTCAATGTAGTCATGGCTCTATGTAGTACTGTGCACCTCCCATAGTCTGTTCTGGACTTAGGGATTGTGAAGAGACCTCTGGTGGCATGTCTTGTGGAGTATGCATCATGGCTTTCATGGTGGTAAATACAGTAGACATCACTCACAGGTCCCTTAGTTACCTCACAAGGGCAGCACTCATAACCACATAACTTAATTTGAAGTTACTTTGAAATTATTTGTGCATGGAATTTCTTTAAATAATATCAACAAATTGTGTTTTAAAACAGGCATTTAAAGTCAATTGAACAGTTGGGTTGACAATGGGTTTCTAAAGGATCTGGAGAAAGTACTCAACAAAAAAGACAGCGATGAATACATTTTTTCTCAGCTTTAATCCATTGTTATGATGAGCAGGTTCCAGGTGACTGACATTTCGATGTCAAGCTGATGTCCTCAGAGTGACCCAACACTTGCACTCAACTCCTGTTTAGAGCCTAGTGCCCTATTGAGACACAACAACGTGAAAATAAACACAAGGTTTGAAGAAAGTGTGGGCAATCTTACCCTGTGAGGGGCCGATGTGGGGGCGGGCTTTTGCTCCAGCCAAGCAATAGCACCTGATTCTACTAATCTAAGTTTTAATGGAAGACGATGAGCCTTCATGGAATTCAGTGATTCATTGGATGATTCGTAGAATCAGGTGTGTTACTGCAGGGGAGACCAAAAAACTGCACCCACAGAATTGCCCACACCAAATCTATAGCGATCTATACAGTAGTGATGTGTGACATCTTAGAGCAGGCTTAGTTTCTCAGAGATGTAGTACCTTATGCTTCAAGACATGTCGGCTTGCCCCCTAGGTCAATGTGGAAACTGTGAGAATTATTTTTTAAATAAAGGTGTTGGAATTACACTTTTAATTCGTAAGGCTTTCTCAAACCCCTAACCTGTTTCAACTTGAACGTTCACTAGATTTTAAATACAAAATTACAGACCTGTAAATAATAGTCCACATCCTGGATGTCTCTGATGTGTGATGGAAAGTGTTCTGTATTTACCCTCATTAGAACACTTCCTTCACTATGATTATGCCAGCAAATTGGGATACTCTGAAAACTAAAAGTACTGCATTTGGAAATGTTTTTTAGTACATGTTTAAAGCGTTTTTTTTTTGTGTGGATGTTTGTTTGGAATATAAACTTTGGCAAAAGTTTCTGCACTTGGTGTGGCACCAAAATGTGTTGAATTGTAATTGTTGTCTGCCCAGGTAGCCTACATTAACAAAGCCATAGAGGGAAGTTGATACTGCAGCTACACTGACCTCATTGGCCAAAATCAAGTATCAGTACCTCTGCAGATGTGGTTGCACATTGAATTAAGCATAATAAATAGTATTTTGTTTTCTCTCACACACGTACTTACTCTTTTCAATTTCGGCCCAAACGGGAAGTTGGTCCCTAGCCTAATACTGACCATATTTTGACCTATAGTGCATGTTTCCTATACACCGGTTCCATAGAAATTCTCCTTTGAACATGCTTCTTAGTCCAGGACAAGGCTTAATCTGTGTCTCGTCAACTGGACAGATTAAGTTTAGTCCAGGACTAAAAAGCATTCTGAATGGAGAATCTCTGTCTGGGAAACCGCATAGGCTTTTCATTTAGCTTTTCATTTAGCAGGGTGAGATTGCTAGTATTGCATTTTGTCGCTGCATTCACCTTGCTTAAAACCTGAAGATGATTATTGATGAATTACCCCAGCCGAATGGCAAGTTTACTTGTCTTGTTACTATTTATTATACATAATTGGTTTAGCAGTATTAGGAACTGATTTGTAATTAGGCATATAATATAATTATTCATGCATGTATCTTTAACCGTCTGTCCACTTGGTTTATTAACCAAGGAGAATCATGTCTCGTTAGTGAATTTTTAGATTTTATTTCTAATTAACATGCCTCTTGCTGTGGGCTTTTGGTCTCCATTGCTGTAGAGAAAGAAAGGCAAGGAATAAAGGCCCAGTGCACAATGTTTCTTCTAAGACCTCTTCTAACACTGTACTTCTTGTTGGCCAGCTAAGCGGATGACTCATCTAAGGGGATAGCAGCCACCAGGGGGCACAACACCTGGTTGCATATGACCATTGGCCCATCTTTTGAGTTCTGCATGACCAGATGCACATTTAAGAGCAAATACTAAAGGTACACCTTGTAAGGTGGACCAACTATTAAAGAGTGGGCCTTTACCACCAATCAAAATGTAAACATTGCAAATGCGTCACACTACATTTTCACTTGCAAATAGTGCCTGATCTGTGCTCAATTAATGATATTCGTTTTTTTTAACCAGGCAAGTCAGTTAAGAACAAATTCTTATTTTACAATTATGGCCTACCCTGGCCAAACCTTTGACATCTGCATTGCTTGCTGTTTGGGGTTTTAGGCTGGGTTTATGTACAGCACTTTGTGACATCGGCTGATGGAAAAGTGGCTTTATAAATACATTTGAACATTGTTGTACTCTATGCCTTTTTCTCATACAGCAGCTTCAAAATGTCAGTCTTTTGTATTGCTTTTTCTTGCGTCTGCTGTCTGCCTGTGCCTGGCTCTGTCTGTTTGTCGGTAGTCTGTTCTGTGTCTATAGCTCCAACAACAACTCTTGGCTCTTTTAAGGGATGGCACTCAGGAGCAGCTATGAGATCATCGGACTGGGTTGTCATGGCTACGAGCGCTGTTAAAGCGCGATTGAGAAATAAGATGGCTGGTGTGTTGCGTCTCCCTCCTCCTCTTCTCTTCCTCTCCTATTTTCTCTTTGGTATGAATGAACTTCAGCAAATTTGACACTGTCCCCTCCATCCCCCTCCCTCCCTCATCTCCTCTTTCATCCCTCCCTCATTTCTCCCTCCATCTATACTTATGAGTCAGCAGGCTCTGCAGCAAGCAATGGCCGCCACGCTAGAGAGACAATGACTGGGGGCTCCATTGTGCGCTGGGGGCTGCGTTCACACTCAAAAGAGCCCTTTGAGGGTCTTCAACAAAAACAAACATGCTTTAATTAAGGTAGGCTCAGTTTCTGGAGTGGTTGGCCAAGTTCTTTCTGGCCAATGCACAGTCGCAGTGTCAGTCTGTGGAAACTTATTGTTGCGGGCCGTACATATGTAGTATTTTACTTTGAGACTGTTTGCTACAGCAGGAAAATAATCCTGAAGCAACAGGAAATGTGAATTATTGTGTGGATTATTGTAGGGGTTTATACATTGTTCTTTATGGCATATCAAGTCTGAAATGTCACAAAGTGGAAATTAAAAACTTTAAAAACCTTTTAAAAACTCAAATATACTACAAGTTTGCATTTCCTACAAGAACTGGGTGTGAATAAGTATACAGTACCAGTCAAAGGTTTGGACACACCTACTCATTCAAGGTTTTTTTTAAATATTTGTTTTACTATATTCTACATTGTAGAATAATAGTGAAGACATCAAAACTATGAAATAACACACATGGAATCATGTAGTAACATGACAGTTTTGCACACTCTTGGCATTCCCTCAACCAGCTTCATGAGGTAGTCACCATGGAATGCATTTCAATAACAGGGGTGCCTTGTTAAAAGTTCATTTGTCAAATTTCCTTCCTTCTTAATGTGTTTGAGCCGATCAGTTGTGTTGTGTCAAGTTAGGGGTGGTATATAGAAGATAGCAGCCCTATTTGGTAAAAGACCAAGTCCATATTATGGCAAGAACATCTAAAATAAGCAAAGAGAAACAACAGTCCACCATTACTTTAAGACATAAAGGTCACTCAATCTGGAAAGTTTCTTCAAGTGCAGTCACAAAAACCATCAAGCGCTATGATGAAACTGTCTCTCATGAGGACCGCCACAGGAAAGTAAGACCTGCTGCAGAGGATAAGTTCATTAGAGTTACCATCCTCAGAAATTGCAGCCCAAATAAATGCTTCACAGAGTTCAAGTAACAGACACATCTCAACATCAACTGTTCAGAGGAGACTGCGTGAATCAGGCCTTCATGGTCGAGTTGCTTCAAAGAAACCACTACTAAAGGACACCAATAAGAAGAAGAGACTTGCTTGGTCCAATAAAGATTGAGATTCTATAAGAAATGAGATTTTTGGTTCAAAAAGCAGTGTCTTTGTGAGACGCAGTGTAGGTGAACGGATTATCTTTGCATGTGCGGTTCCCACTGTGAAGCATGGAGGTGTGATGGTGTAGGGGTGCTTTGCTGGTGACATGGTCTGTTATTTATTTTGAATTGAAGACACATTTAACCACCATGGCTACCACAGCATTCTGCAGCGATATGCAATCCCATCTGGTTTGCGCATAGTGGGACTATCATTTGTTTTTCAACAGGACAATGACCCAACACACCTCCAGGCTGGGCTATTTGACCAAGAAGGAGAGTGATGGGCTCCCGAGTGGCGCAGCGGTCTAGGGCACTGCATCTCAGTGCAAGAGGCTTCACTATAGTACCTGGTTTGAATCCAGGCTGTATCATGTCTGGCCGTGATTGGGAGGCGGCGTACAATTGGCCCAGCGTTGTCGGGGTTTGCCAGAGTAGGCTGTCATTGTAAATAAGAATTTGTTCTTAATTGACTTGCCTAGTTAAACAAAAGTTTTTTTAAAAGTGATGCATCAGATGACTTGGCCTCCACAATCACCCAACCTCAACCCAATTGAGATGGTTTGTTATGAGTTAGACCGCAGAGTGAAGGAAAAGCAGTCAACAATAACTCCTTCAAGACTGTTGGAAAAGCATTCTTGGTGAAGCTGGTGGAGAGAATTCCAAGAGTGTGCAAAGCTGTCATCAAGGCAAAGGGTGGCTGCTTTGAAGAATCTAAAATATATTTTGATTTAACACTTTTTTGGTTACTGCATGATTCCATGTGTGTTATTTCATAGTTTGATGTCTTCACTATTATTCTACAATGTAGAAATTAGTAAAAATAAAGAAGAATCCTTGAATGAGTAGGTGCATCCAAACTTTTGATTGGTACTGTAGGTGGAAGGCTAAGCTGTGACTGATCAATTTGTCTAATCCAAAACACATTTGAAAGTGTGACAAAAGTGTCAATAGCTGTGCCTTTTAGGCATACTGTACAGTCAGTCATAGGTTTTGTTGTTGTTGACATCTGCTGTGATGGCAGGAACCACGTAAGGTCATGTACTACCATTAGAGGGCAAAGTAGGGTACATTAAGCTACTGAGAGGAGGCTATGACCACACTCAAACGCATGAACACAGATAAAATTGTATTTGACGTACATCATTGTCCGTTTTTGTTCGTCAAAAGTACAACTCAAGTCAACTATTTGGCAACGGACTGTCAGACACAAAGTCTCAGTGTGCCGATGGCCTACAGGTACGACCACATTGAGATGCATGAACACAGATGAAATTGTATATGTCGTATATTGTTGTCCGTTTTTGTCTATCAGCCCATCTCTATTTTTTGGGGACCAGTTGTATACTTTAAGGCAACCATATTGTGCAACTATTTTATGGACAATCATCTATGTTGATATTCTTCTGGCAATAGATGACTCACATTCAAAAAACATTGGTTTAATCAGAATTTGCAGGCACAGCATCTCAGTGTGGCCATACCATGAGAGAACTACTGCCCGCACTCATTGAAGCCACGGAGTTCAAGGCCGACCGCGGTACTGCAGGCTTTGTTAGCAGAAAACAGAAAATATCAAATTGTATTTGTCACGTGCCGAATACAACAGGTGTAATGCTTTCTTACAAGCCCATAACCAACAATGCAGTTTTAAGAAAAATAAGTTAAGTAAAAAATAATGTAATGGAGGGCAAGGGAGTCTCGAGGTTTTGCTCGCCTGAGGTACAGTATCTCATTATAAGCTGTAGACCACACTATCTACCTAGTGAGTTTTCATATGTATTTTTCTTAGCTGTCTTACGTACCACCACAGACTGATGCTGGCACTAAGACCACACTCAATGAGCTGTATACCGCCATAAGAAAACAGGAAAACGCTCATCCAGAGGCAACGTTCCTAGTGGCTGGGGACTTTAATGCAGTGTAACTTAAATCCGTTTTACCTCATTTCTATCAGCATGTTAAATGTGCAACCAGAGGAAAAAAAACTTGCGACTACCGTTACTCCACACACAGAGATGCGTACAATGCTCTCCCTCACCCTCCATTTGGTAAATCTGACCATAATTATATCCTCCTGATTCCTGCTTAAAAGCAAAAACTAAAGCAGGAAGCACCAGTGACTCGGTCAATAAAGAACTGGTCAGATGAAGCAGATGCTAAGCTACATGACTGTTTTGCTAGCACAGACTGGAATATGTTCTGATGGCATTGAGGAGTACACCACATCAGTCACTGGCTTCATCAATAAGTGCATTGATGACATCGTACATACCCCAAACAGAAGCCATGGATTACAGGCAATAGCTGCACTGAGCTGCCACTTTCAAGGAGGGTAGAGCTGCCACTTTCAAGGAGCGGGACTCTAACCCGGATGCTTATAAGAAATCCCGCTATGCCCTCCGACGAACCATCAAATGGGCAAAGCGTCAATACAGGACTAAGATCGAATCGTACTACACCGGCTCCGACACTCGTCGGATGTGGCAGGGCTTGCAAACTAATACAGACTACAAAGGGAAGCACAGCCACGAGCTGCCCAGTGACACAAGCCTACCAGATGAGCTAAATTACTTCTATGCTCGCTTCGAGGCAAGTAACACTGAAACATGCATGTGAGAGCACCAGCTGTTCTGGATGACTGTGTGATCACGCTCTCCGCAGCCGATGTGAGTAAGACCTTTAAACGGGTCAACATTCACCAGGCCGCAGGATGGATTATCAGGACGTGTACTCCGAGCATGCGCTGACCAACTGGAAAGTGTCTTCACTGACATTTTCAACCTGTCCCTGACTGAGTCTGTAATACCAACAGATCCACAGATGATGCAATCTCTATTGCACTCCACACTGCTACCTGGACAAAATGAACACCTATGTGAGAATGCTATTCATTGACTACAGCTCAGTTTTCAACACCATAGTGCGCTCAAAGCTCATCACTAACACCTCCCGCTACAATTGTATCCTGGTCTTCCTGTCGGGCCGCCCCCAGGTGGTAAGGGTAGGTAACAACACAACCATCACGCTGATATTCAATACAGGGCCCCTCAGGGGAGCGTGCTCAGTCCCCTCCTGTACTCCCTGCTCACTCATGACTGCACGGCCAGGCACGACTCTAACACCCTCATAAAGTTTGCCGATGACACAACACTGGTAGGTCTGATCACCGACAATGACGAGACAGCCTATAGGGAAGAGGTCAAAGACCTGGCTGTGTGGTGCAAGGACAACAACCTCTCCCTCAACGTGATCAAGACAAAGGAGACGATTGTGGACTACAGGAAAAAGAGGGCCGAGTACACCCCTATTCTCATCGACGGGATGTAGTGGAGCAGATTGAGAGCTTCAAGTTCCTTGGCGTCCGCATCACCAACAAACCAACATGGTCCGAGCACACCAAGACAGTGGTGAAGAGGGCACGACAACGCCTATTCCCTCTCAGGAGACTAAAAAGTTTTGGCATGGGTCCTCAGATCCTCAAAGCTGCACTATCGAGAGCATCCTGATGGGTTGCTTCACTGCCTGGTATGGCAACTGCTCGGCCTCCGACCACAAGGCACTACAGAGGGTTGTGTGTACTGCCCAGTACATCACTGGGGCCAAGTTTCCTGCCATCCAGGACCTCTATACCAGGCGGTGTCAGAGGAAGGCCCTAAAAATTGTCAAAGTCTCCAGCCACCCTAGTCATAGACTGTTCTCTCTGCTCCCGAATGGCAAGCGGTACCGGAGAGCCGAGTCTAGGTCCAAGAGGCTTCCAAACAGCTTCTACCCCCAAGCCATAAGACTCCTGAACAGCTTATCAAATGGCTACCCCAGAATATTTGCATTGCCCCCCCTCTTTATATGCTGCTGCTACTCTTTGTTATTATCTATGCATAGTCACGTTAATAATTCTACCTACATGTACATATTACCTCGACTAACCGGAGTCCCCACACATTGACTCTGTACCAGTACCCCCTGTATATATCCTCGCTATTGTTATTTTACTGCTGCTCTTTAATTATTTGTTACTTTTATTTCTTACATTTTTAAGGTATTTTTCTTAACTGCATTTATGGTTAAGGGCTTGTAAGTAAGCATTTTTCTGTAAGGACTACTACATCTGTTGTATTTGGCGCATGTGACAAATAAAAATGTATTTGATATCCAAAAGTGTGTTTATATTTGGGGGCACAAGATAAATATAATATATAGTGTGCCTTTTATGTACTGTATAACTAGCCTAAATATGGTTTAGTTTACTTACCCACAGAATAAGCATAGTTGCTAAAGATTCAGCTTTTTTCCATTGAGGGTATCCTATGCTGTGGATATGCGGGAGGATGCAAATTGGCAAGAGACAAATACAGAAAGCTTGGCAGATTTGGTTACTGTTGATATCTGTTTCGGACAGATATGGTCTTGTTGTTTATAATAATAACAATATATTTTGGTTAAGGGACAGATACAATTAAAACATGAACACATTGAATCATTAACATTCAGATGCATTGCACCATCATGCTTTAACGTGCACTAATTTAAGTCCCATCGGCCCCTGGATGGGATTTAACATAGTAGAAAGGAAAAGTTATGTCATCTTGCTGAATCTACATTAAAGGCCCAATGTAGTCAAAATTCTGATTTCCTGAAACTAACACTACACAAGTGTGGAACATTTGATCAGTGTTATTTCCTGATAGTTACTGGTTGAAAATACAATCTACAACAGACTTTGCATGGGTGGAGTTATGGCCTGAGAAATTGTGTTTTTTTGTTTATTTTTTTACCATTGTAATGGAAAAATATTACTGTAAGGAACTTAATTGTTACCCAGAAATGATTTGATATTGAGATAAAAACGTCTGAATGCCTTATGTGACCCTGACATTTAGACAGTTACAACCAAATTCATGCATGTAATTTTGAGTATATATATTTTTTTGTTTGTTGCATAAATAACATAATATTGGTTTTTCAACTGTGATTAAATGTACTTCATGGTGCAGAAGTAGTCAAGAATAGCCAAGAGTTTACGTGTCACGCCCTGACCATAGAGAGCCTTTTTATTCTCTATGTTGGGTCGGGGTGTGACTAGGGTGGGTAATCTAGGTTGTTTTTTCTATGTTGGCCTCCTGGTATGTTTCCCAATCAGAGGCAGCTGTTTATCGTTGTCTCTGATTGGGGATCATATTTAGGCAGCCATTTCCACACTGTGTTTTGTGGGATCTTGTTTCTGTGAGCGAGCACTGCATGAACTTCACTGGTATTCGTTATTGTTTTTTGTTCGGTTCACTTTAATAAAAAGATGTCAAACCGATTTCATGCTGCACTTTGGTCCGAATGTATTTACGACGCTCGTGACATCACGCCATGACTCATGGAGGATGATGCCTGATAATAGCAAAGTTTCATTGAATTCGCCCCCCAAAAAGTTTAATCTAATTAGGTGTGTGTGTAGAAGCCTCTCTGATCTCATTAATTTGTCTCTGCCATGGCCTGTAATAATTGTTAACGTCCTTGAATTACAAAAAAAATGTCAATTTTGAGGGGAAAAGGATTAAACACCTTTGGCTCTGTACATACTCAAGTTGTACAACTGATGTACAACACATCTGGCACAACTGTTGTGATACAACAGAGTTTGTCTGCATAAAACTAATTACACAAGTGTTGTGGAGACACTGCACAATTGTTGTGTAAACATTTTGTGTGCAGACAAACTCTCCATTGTATCACAACAATATCAGTTGTATCAAAACCTTTGCATCAAGTAAGTTGTACATCAGCTGTTCAACCTGAGTGTGTATGGGGTCCCTCTCATCTTCCCTGAAATGTTATTACATCTGGAAAACTCATGTAGACTTCAGGGGAACTCCTGACTTTAAGTAACACTTTAAATCCTTGCCTTTTGGTCTATGATGATTTAATCTACAGTAGAATCTCAAAGATACAAACCTCAGAGCTAAGGACTGACTGGTCTACCAAACATTGTTGTGAAATACAACATTTATTAAATACAAAAATTGGCTTCTGTAGGCTAATAAATGTAGATGGGGTCTTACTCTATGAGTTGTCTTTAGGGGTATCACTCACAAGTGGGAATAAGGGAAAGAAGTCCAAAGCATGACATTTCAAGGAAGAATCCCTGTTGTTTAAAATATATTTAACTAGGAAAGCCAGTAAAGAACAAATTATTATTTACAATAATGGCCTACCCCAAAGACACTGGGCCAATTGTGCACCACCCTATGGGACTCCCAATCACAGCCAGATGTGATGTAGCCTGGATTTGAACCAGTGACTCCTCTTGCATTGAGATGCTGTGTCTTAGACCACTGCATCACTAAGGAGCCCATTTAAAAATTGTAAGCCAAGTAAAACTATATGCGGTTTTGAATAGAAATAAGAAATGTGAAATCAATTTCAGTAGGGACTCCTGAGTGGCGCAGTGGTCTAAGGCACTGCATCTCAGTGATAGAGGCATCACTATAGACCCTGGTTTGATTCCAGGCTGTATCACAACCAGATGTGATTGAGAGTCCCATACGGTGGTGTACAATTGGCCCAGTGTAGTCTGGGTTTAGCTGGGGTAGGCTGTCATTGTAAAATAAGAATTTGTTCTTAACTGACTTGCCTAGTTAAATTAAAATAATATTGATGAAGCAAATCCTTGATGGTGTTTCTGTTGTATTATTTAATACCATTCATTGTTATACAGTGGTTATATAGAGGGGCTAATCATTTTAACAATTTCATCTAACAGCAGAGCTTTCATAGGCTGGGCCAAAAGCTGGGGGCGGAGCCAAGCTTTGGGGGTTGTTCAGTTGCATGTAATGCAGGACAGTTCCTCAATTAGCATGGGACATGTCTCAAGAGGGTAGCGAGGGAGATGGTCTCATGCTTATCCTGCCCCCTTTCCTGCAGTGGCACTGCACAGCTGATAGAGAGAGAGTTAGAGAGGGATGGAGAGCAAGAGTGAGGGGGGTGGTTAAAAAGAAACACTCAGCCAGAGGCTCTCATCATTAGTACCTTAATAAATTGCTTGCAGGACACATGTGGCTGCTGCATTTGTGTGTGTGTGGATGTTATTTTCTTTCTTCTCCACTATACTTGTGTCCTCGGTCTCTCTCTTTCTCTCCCTACCCCTCCCCTTGTCTCAGTCACCCAGACACAGACACACGCATGCTCACGCAGAATCTCGCACAGTGGGCAGGCACGCACACACACACCCTTTCTTGAGGTTCTGGGAGCAGTGGCAGCTGCGGTGGTTACCGTTGAAAGACATTGGCCGTTGACTGGAGTTAGCCGTAGCCCTGTCGGTTGAATGAATGGATGCTCCAACGAGCCTCTTAGGATTGGATTCTCGTATTGGATTTTCACGAGAGAGGAGGAGGATATCTATTCTGGGATTTGTTTTATTTCTATGCGCTCCATCTTTTTTTTTCTCCCCACCCTTTCTCGGTGTGGTGTCGTCGAGGACGAGCGGGTCTTGCGCGGTGGATTTGGCCTCCGCTACACTCTGCAATCTATAGAGTTTTTCTGTGGAGGTCGGGGTAAAGGGCGCTATTCTTTCTCCTTTTTTCCTCAAAGGGGGGGGCTCTTTTGTTTTCCGGGGCTCGGCGGAGCGAGCCCTATAGTTCCCATGGTGAATTGAGCTATTGTGGAGAAGAGCCTCGACAGCTAAACTGCCGATTCTCTACCCCTCTCTTCCCCCTCCTCCACAAAAAAAACTCGATTCACCTGAATCAACCCCCCTCCAACCTTCCTTTCCCACACCTCCATCTCTCATCGCCATCCTCTCTCCTTGCCTCCCATGCCCCATTTCCTTCATCCTTACCCCTGCCACCCCTCCCCTCCCGCAGCATAGCGGCTACGTAATGTGCCTCCCGACGCATGCGAACAGGGATGCTACAAATGGTGGTTTGGACTGATCGCTGACATAAAAAAAGGGTGATGCCTCGCGCAACCAGCACCGCCTCCGCCGCAATGGATCAGCCTGGGAAAACGCAGCAGATGCCAATCCACCGCAGTCTGGATTGAGGGGCGGCTGTAGTAGTTTGCCTGTGAATGAGAAAACGTGCGTGTGTGTGTATGCAAGCGTGCACGCTGGTCCTCCGTCATGTCTCTCGCCTGATCCCTTGCACCGGGCATCCCTGATGATGTTTTAATTTATTTTTAATTTAAGGTTTATTTAACTAGGCAAGTCCGTTAAGAACAAATTCTTATTTACAATGACGGCCTACCCCGGCCAAATCCGGGCGACGCTGGGCCAATTGTGCGTCGCCCTATGGGACTCCCAATCACGGCCGGATGTGATGCAGCCTGGTGTGGGGGAGGCACTAAGCCTCTGGTCGGCCTCCCCCCGAACACAGTAGTAGCCCCGTGGCAAGCCGCTTGCCCCAGGGGTCGCTATGAAAAAGACCCGCAGCACTAATTTGCGGCGGGCCTGGCCCAGTTCGGACCTGTCCGAGCGGCTGCCGGAGCGCACCCGCTCCCGGAGCGAGAAGGACTTCCGTCTCCAGCAGAAACACCACCACACTCCCCCTCCTCCACCCCACATCTCACCAGGTCCCCCCCGGGGCTACCAAATGCCAGGTGAGTCTGACAGCACCCCCCACCACAACCACTACCATCCCTAATTCACCATCTTGTCAGATGTTGGCAAGCATGTGTGAAGTTGTACATGAGGGTTAGTAAGGTCTTGGTTTCTTCCAAGATCACATTTTTTCCAAGGCTACTATTGGGTTTCTATGGATATGGAATATGTGATGACAAAGGGTTGAGTTTGTGAGTGTCTGTGTTCTGTAATGCTTGTGAAATAAAAAATAAAAAAGTTTAAGTGACATAGTAAAAGGGTAAAGACAATATTGGAATTGAATGGTCCCAGGCAAGGATATTGCATCACGGCGGTTTGGTTATTTATTAATTAAAATGGTAATATTAGGATTTTAGTACAACCAAGGGCTAAAATGGTAAGCAATGGGATGTTGTTGGAGCTACAGCTTTGAAACCCTCCCATCACAGATTTTTCTTTCCCCTTGAATCATGGGTTGAGGTGTGAGTGATCTGCATATCCATATAGCATGCACATTTCTGTGAGATGCTTGTCCATCTGGTACTGTTGTGTGAAGTGTCAGATAGGACTGTGAAATGGGGTATAATCAATAATGTAGTTCATGGTCTATGTTTTTAATGACACCATGGTACGTTTTAAAGGGATATTTCACATTGCTTTTGTTTAAACAGCCAATCTAAAAAACAAAACATTTTCGGATGAAAATAATCTCTCCCGTTTAGCATATTTTCAATTTAATGTAGAAGTCATCTCAAAATAATTTAAAACCAAATCATTGTTGTGCAATACAATTCATTATATAGATGTTTTTGGCATGAAATATAAAAACATTCTAACCTTGGAGTTTGACTTTCATTGGCGTGACTTGTTTAAATTGTGATGTTTCATCAGACTAACTAGCTACATGATCTCCTTGCTTGACTGCTTGACAAGCTAGCTAATTTATTAGCCAACATCAGCAACCTATACTGAACAAAAATATAAACGCAACATGTAAAGTGTTGCTCCCATGTTTCATGAGCTGAAGTAAAAGATCACAGAAATGTTCCAAAAAGCTTATTTCTTTCATATGTTGTGCACAAATGTGTTTACATCCCTGTTAGTGACCATTTCTCCTTTGCCAAGATAATCCATCCACCTGACAGGTTTGGAATATCAAGAAGCTGATTAAACAGCATGATCGTTACACAGGTGAACCTTGTGCGGGGGACAATAAATGTGCAGTTTTGTCACACAACACAATGCCACAGATGTCTCAAGTTTTGAGGAAGCATGCTGAGTGCATGAATGTCCACCAGAGCTTTTGCCAGAGAACTGAATGCAAATTTCTCTACCATAAGCTGAATCCAAGGTTGTTTAAGAGAATTTGGCAGTATGTCCAACCAGCCCCACAACCGCAGACCACATGTAACCATGCCAGCCCAAGAACTCCACATCCGGCTTCTTCATCTGCAGGATTGTCTGAGACCAGCCACCTGGACAACTGATGAAACTGTGGGTTTGGACAACCAAATAATTTCTGCAGGGAAGCTCATCTGCATGCTCATCATCCTCACCAGGGTCGTGACCTGACTGCAGTTTGGCGTTGTAATTGACTTCAGTGGGAAAATGCTCTCCTTCGATGGCCACTGGCATGCTGGAGAAGTGTGTTCTTCACGGATGAATCCCGGTTTCAACTGTACTGGGGAGATGGCAGACAGCATGTATGGCATCGTGTGGGCGAGAAGTTCGCTGATGTCAGCGTTGCGGACAGAGTGCCCTGAGTTGCTGTGGGATTATGGTATTGGCAGGCATAAACTATAAACAATGAATACAATAGCATTTTATCGATGTCAAGTTGAATGCACAGAGATACCGTAACGAGATCATGAAGCCCATTGTCGTGCCATTCATCCGCCGCCATCACCTCATGTTTCAGCATGATAATTTACGGCACCATGTTGCAAGGATCTGTACACAATTCCTGGAAGCTGAAAATCTCCCACTTCTTCCATGGTCTGTACAGTATACTCACCAGACATGTCACCCATTGAGCACATTTGGGATGCTCTGGATCGATTACAACTGTACCCTATATGAATACTTCGTTCTTACCTTCCTTGAAGTAATCACAGACGTGAATTGGTTGGATCTGTGAAAGTAATAGGATGGTACCTTGCTTACAGCTAGCTACATGTGTGTGTACCTCCAGAAAACAAGGAAGGAAGGATGCATTTCTAAAGTATTGAAAGAAGTTCCTGGTGGTTCCTGTCCACTAAGCAAAATATAATTGACAATACAATAAAAAGGCATCCTTGTCTGACATTTAAGCAACGTTCATTTTCAGTTCTATGTGAAATTGTTTAAAATAAAGTCGGAAGTTTACATACACCTTAGCCAAATTCATGTAAACTCAGTTTTTCACAATTCCTGACATTTAATCCTAGTAAAAATTCCCTGTCTTAGGTCAGTTAGCATCACCACTTTTATTTTAAGAATGTGAAATATCAGAATAATAGTAGAGAATGATTTATTTTATATTTGATTTCTTTCATCACATTCCCAGTTGGTAAGAAGTTTACATACACTCATTTAGTATTTGGTAGCATTGTCTTTAAATTGTTTAACTTGGGTCAAACGTTTCAGGTAGACTTCACACAATAAGGTGGGTGAATTTTGGCCCATTCCTCCTGACAGAGCTGGTGTAACTTGAGTCAGGTTTGTAGGCCTCCTTGCTCACACACGCTGTTTCTGTTCTGCCCACAAATTTTCTATAGGATTGAGGTCAGGGCTTTCTGATGGCCACTCTAATACCTTGACGTTGTTGTCCTTAAGCCATTTTGCCACAACTTTGGAAGTATGCTTGGGGTCATTGTCCCATTTGGAAGACCCATTTGTGACCAAGCTTTAACTTCGTGACTGATGTCTTGAGATGTTGCTTCAATATATTCACATAATTTTCCTCCTCATGATGGCATCTGTTTTGTGAAGTGCACCAGTCCCTCCTGCAGCAAAGCACCCCATAACATGATGCTGCCACCCCCGTGCTTCACGGTTGGGATGGTGTTCTTCAGCTTGCAAGCCTCTCCCTTTTTCCTCCAAACATAACAATGGTCATTATGGCCAAATAGTTATATTTTTGTTTCATCAGACCAGAGGACATTTCTCCAAAAAGTACGATATTTGTCCCCATGCGTGGTCCCATGGTGTTTATACTATTGTTTGTACAGATGAATGTGGTACCTTCAGGCGTTTGGAAATTGCTCCCAAGGATGAACCAAACTTGTGAAGGTCTACCATTTTTTTCTGAGGTCTTGGCTGGTTTCTTTTGATTTTCCCATGATGTCAAGCGTAGAGGCACTGAGTTTGATGGTAGACCTTGAAATACATTCAACTTTAGATAGAATAAAGTATGGAAAATGTATTATTGCACTTCTGTTAGCATTTTAAAAGCTTCTGAGCTGGCAGTAATCATGTTCAATGGGTCAAATCAAGGCCAGTCCATTTGGGACTAAGTGGACCAAGCATTGATAACTATTTTTGGTCCAAATCAAGGCCAGCCCAAAAATCAATGGCCCAATAAAGGCCAGGGTGGACCAGCTTAATTTCAACCATTTATCAATTTACATGGACGTCCTGCGTCAGTCTGTACTCACTTGATGGGTGTAGATGGGTGATCTGTAGAAAACGACAGCCAAACCAGCAATTAGGTTGGTGAAAATAAGTCATTTTTAGGGATCAACTTTGAATCTCATTGGATAGTATTTGAATAATTAATGACATGTAACAGGATGAATTTGAATAAGTGACATATGATAATCAGCCTTTACTCACAGAAATTCCGTAAGACTTACATTTTTAGAGAATCATAACTTTGACAGGGTTTCTCCACCCGTCAACTGATTGTTAGCTGATTCAGAATTTGAAAAGTACACAAAATCATAGAGGAAATAAGAAATTTACTTGTCCCATTTTCTATGGGATCAAAGTGATTTACATTTGTGGAAAGTTATTTATTATTTGGATTGGTGATTCACATTTGCGAATACATTTGGCTTGATATTGATCCCATAATTTTCACCCACTCTATTAGTCTTATGTACAGGATGCGCATGGTATACACCGTCCAACGAAATGCTTACTAGCAGGTTCTTTCTCGTCAATGCAAAAACAATAATAAAAGATAAGATTACAAACGTAAAGTAAATGGCTCAGTAGAATGGAAAACATTTTAGCAGAAGTATAGTACAGGAAGACACAATTTATAGCACAATATTTACACGGGTTTTGGGGATTGGGGGACAAGTGCTAAAAGTTTGCAGTATTTAGCAATAATAATACGAGTCTGGTAGCAGCAGTTGTGATGTGTGTGTGTATAGCTGGAATGTGTCTGTGTGGGTGGGTGGGTGAGTGCGTGTGTGCTAAGGTGCGGCGAGTTAGTGCATGTGGTCAGTTAAAGTGTTCAGCAGTCTGATGGCTTGTAGATAGAAACTGTCTCTGAGCTTGTTGGTGTCAGACGTCATGCTCCGATACCATTTACCCGACGGTAAGGGAGTGAACAGCTCATAGCTGGAGTGTGTGGGGTCCTTGATGCTGCAGGACTTTCTCAGGCACTGCTTCGATTAGATGTCCTGGATGGGTGGAAGCATGGTTCCACTGATGTACTTGGACGTCTTCACCACCTGCTGGAGGGCCTTGCAGTGGTAGACAAAGCAATTCCCGTACCAGAACATGATGCAACCGTTCAGGATGCTCTCGATGGTGCAGTGGTAGTATTTGGAGAGAACCGGGAGTGGCATGCCAAATTTATTCAGCCCCCTTAGGAAGTAGAGGCGCTGTTGCGCCCTCTTGACAAGAGTGGTGGTGGTGTTGGTCCATGTCAAGTCCTCTGTGATGTGGACACAGAGGAACTTAAAACTGATGACTCTATCTACTGCAGTCTCGTTGATGGGGATCGGACCATGGTCCCTGCTTCCTGCTTCCTGAGGTCAACAATCAACTCCTTTTTTTATGATGTTGAGGGAGAGGTTGTTGTCCTGGCACCACAATGCCAGTTCACTTACCACTTCCTTATAGGCTGACTTGTGGTTGTTGGTTATCAGGCCTGCAACAGCAAACTTGATGATGGAGTTGGTGTCGTGCAAAGCCACGCAGTTGTGGGTGAACAGGGAGTACAGCAGAGGGCTGAGGACACTCCCCTGGGGGGGCCCTGTGTCAACATGTCACACATTAAGTTGCATGAACTTACTCTGTGTGCAATAATAGTGTTTGACAAGATTTTTTTGAATGACTACCTCATATCTGTACCCTACACATACAATTAATTATATGTAAGGTCAACCAGTGAATTTCGAACACAGATTCAACCACAAAGACCATGAAGCTTTTCCAATGCCTCACAAAGAAGGGCACTTGTTGGTTGGTAGATGGGTAAAAAAACAGACATTGAATATCCCTTTGAGCACAGTGAAGTTATTAATTACACTTTGGATGGTGTATCAATATACACCCAGTCACTCAGTTGCCAGAGAGGAAGGAAACCATTCAGGGATTTCACAATGAGGCTAATGGTGACCTTAGAACAGTTAGAGTGTAATGGAGAAAACTGAGGATGGATCAACAACATTGTAGTTACTCCACAATACTAACCTAAATGACAGAGTGAAAAGAACATGCATTGTGTTTGCAATAAGGCATTAAAGTTAAACGGCTAAAACAATTGCTAAGAAAGGAACTTTATGTTCTGAATACAAAGCATTATGTTTGGGGCAAATCTAACATAACACATCACTGATTACCTCTTTATTTTTCAAGCATGGTGGTGGCTGCATCATGTTATGGGTATGCTTGTCATTGGCAGGGATTAGGGTAGTTCTTTAGGATAAAAAATAAATGTAATAGAGCTAAGCACAGGCAAAATCCTAAAGGAAAACCTGGTTCATTCTGCTTTCCAACACACACTGGAAGAACAAATTCACCTTTCAGCAGGACAATAACCTAAAACACAAGTACAAATATACACTTAAGTTGCTTACCAAGACGACGACATTGAATGCTCATGAGTGGCCTAGTTACAGTTTTGACTTAAATGGCAAGACTTGAAAATGGCTGTCTAGCAATGATCAATAACCAAGTTAACACATCTTGTAGAATTCTGTAAATTATAATCTGCAAATATTGTACAATCCAGGTGTGCAAAGCTCTTAGACTTACCCAGAAAGACTCACAGCTGTAATCGCTGTCAAAGGTGAATCTAACATGTATTGAATCTTAACATGTAAATGAGATGTTTCTGTATACATTTTTTTCATACATATGCAAACATTTCTAAAGTGTATTTAATCAATTTTGAATTCAGGCTGTAACACAATTACATTTTGACTAAGTCAAGGGGTATGCATATTTTCTGAATGCACTGGCAGAAGCAGATGTGCTTGAAATCTAGCAAACAGATTCTAAAATTTGTTTGTCTTTATGAAGTAGAGCTGGGCCTGTTTTCCCAAAAGCATCTGAAGGCTAAATGTTATTTCTGGCTCAATTCTTGGCTAGGACCATGTGGACCTGGGCCCCAGCTGCAGTTGAGGCGTGGGTAGAGAAATCAGGCCACGGTAGTGCTGCGGTGTTAGCCAGCCCTCTATGTAGTAATACGTATAGAGGAGAGGGAGGAGGCTGCGCATGAGTAAGCCCTTGTTCCCTGCCTCCAGTCAGCTGTTTGAGTTGTAGAAAATCAGTCAGCCACTAAGATGACGCCTCTTAAGCCTCTGGAACTGGTACTGTATCTCTCTCTCTCTCTGTTACTCACTTCGGGCCAAATCCTAATTACAGTTACGTGCAACTCGAACGTTCATTCAAATATTCAGTATACAGTATATCAATGAAGGATTTGTGTGACAGTTTGAGCTACTCATCTCGTTGTCTCGCTCCACATTCATATACTGAACGAGGATAAAAAAGAATCACCCTCATTCTGGCCATCCCAGATGCTGACATCACTGACTAACCTCTGTAGGATTTCCTCAGGATGATTGTATTAAGGGTAGCAGAGAGGAGCTTGAGAGATGGAAGCACTAATAGCTCTCACTTCTCTGCATTCTTCAAACATGGACTGTACACAGGCAGCAGAGTTGTCATTGTTGATGTTCTTATTAATGACAATGCAAAAATCCAGTTGTTACTGTACAAATTAAGTTATTTTGCTTTTACGAGAAGCTGTAAATTCTAGATGGCATCAGAAAAATGAAGGAAATTTGGTCAAATGTGACGAATAATAATAGTAACACTGGTGTCCTGTCAGGCAAGAATAAATGAATGAATGCAAAGCTTAACTGCCCTGTTTTCGTCATTGGACCTGTGATAGCCTCAATAACCAGGTTTCCAATTACCTGACATGTGAAAAAAGTAACGATGGGCTGATGGAAACAGCAGGAAATGCCGGTACAATTTATAAATGTTGACAGAATTTGTTCGTTCGACATGATGGGGTCTTTTTGGTACGTGAATGGAAGTGTAGCTAATATTTTTTTAGCTAAGATATTTTTGTTCCACCTGTTTTCATCACTAGCTACGTTTCCATCCAAAAAAAGATATGTGCATTTACCAGCAGTGGTGGGTTTCCATCAAACTGCCTTGTTGCGAATAGCAAGCTGTGTGTAATGACTTATATACTTTGTCCTATAACGTTTAATTGATCAAATAAAAAACATAATTTCTTTGTTTTATTCTGTCAATGGTTTTGCCACAAAAAGCCTTGCGATAAATGTCAAATTTGCCCACCCTGGTCTTGGCACTTGCACTCACTGAACGAACACACTGAATTAACACTTATTTTAACTTAATATAATACATCAATAAAATCAATTTAGCCTCAAATAAATAATGAAATATGTTCAATTTGGTTTAAATAATGCAAAAACAAAGTGTTGGACAAGAAAGTAAAAGTGCAATATGTGCCATGTAAGAAAGCTAACGTTTAAGTTCCTTGCTCAGAACATGAGAACATATGAAAAAGCTGGTGGTTCCTTTTAACATGAGTCTTCAATATTCCCAGGTAGGAAGGGGCCTCCCAGGTGGTGCAGTGGTTAAGGGCGCTGTATTGCAGCGCCAGCTGTGCCACCAGAGACCCTGGGTTCGTGCCCAGGCTCTGTCGTAACCAGCCGTGACCGGGAGGTCCATGGGGCGACGCACAATTTGCATAGCGTCGTCCGTGTTAGGGAGGGTTCCGTATTTTATCTTAATGGGTCTAAATATTCCTGTTACATTGCTCAACCTTCAATGTTATGTCATAATTACGTAAAATTCTGGCAAATTAGTTCGCAATGAGCCAGGCGGCCCAAACTGTTGCATAGACTCTGCGTGCAATGAACGCAAGAGAAGTGACACAATTTCACGTGGTTAATACATGGCCTGCTAACCTGGATTTCTTTTAGCTAAATATGCAGGTTTAAAAATATACACTTCTGTGTATTGATTTTAAGAAAGGCATTGATGTTTATGGTTAGGTACACGTTGGAGCAACGACAGTCCTTTTTCGCAAATGCGCACTGCACCGATTTATATGCAACGCAGGACATGCTAGATAAAGTAGTAATATCATCAACCATGTGTAGTTATAACTAGTGATTATGATTGATTAAGTTTAATGCTAGCTAGCAACTTACCTTATCTTCGTGAGGCAGGTGGTTAGAGCGACTAGTTAACCGTAAGGTTGCAAGATTGAATCCCTGAGCTGACAAGGTAAAAATCTGTCGTTCTGCCCCTGAACAAGGCAGTTAGGCACTGTCCCTCGGCCGTCATTGAAAATAAGAATGTGTTCCTAACTGACTTGCCTAGTTAAATAAAGATTAAATAAAGGTGTAAAAAAATATATTTAAAAAATCGCCGTCCAAAATTACCGATTTCCGATTGTTATGAAAACTTGAAATCGGCCATTCCGATTAATCGGTCAACCTCTACTATATATACATGTAGTACACCAAACATTAGGAACACCTTCCTAATATTGAGTTGCATCCTTCCCTTTTGCCATCCGAACAGGCTCAATTCGTCGGATCATGGACTCTACAAGTTGTCAAAACCGTTCCACAGGGATGCTGACTCATTTTGACTTCAATGCTTCCCACAGTTGTATTTATTTGTATTCTTCCTGGGGTCCAAACACATTAAGGCACTTACACATGAAATACAATATAAAACAGTAGATAATAAAACATTATTACACCACTACATATCTACAATACCTAATGTATAATACCACCATATAACAATATTACAATGTACGTGTGTGTAGAGTGCATGTGCTAGCATTTGTGAGTGTACGCCTGTGTGTGTGTGTGTATGTGTGTGTGTGTGTGTGTGTGTGTGTGTCTCTTCACAATACCTGCTGTTCCGTAATGTGTATTTTTATCTGTTTTTAAATTGGATTCTACTTCTTGCATCAGTTACTTGATGTGGAATAGAGTTAGTTCCATGTAGTCCTGCCTCTATGTAGTACTGTGCGCCTCCCATAGTCTGTTCTGGACTTGGAATGTGAAGAGACCGACCTCTGGTGACATATCTTGTGGGGTCTATGATGTGTGCTAGTAGTTGTCTGGATGTCCTTTTGGTGGTGGACCATTCTTGATACACACGGGAAACTGTTGAGCGTGAAAAACCCAGAGCGTTGCAGTTCGACACAAACCGCTACTTCCATACCCCGTTCAAAGGTACTTAAATATTTTGTTTTGTCCATTCACCCTCTGAATGGCACACACACAATCTGTGTCTCAATTGTCGCTAGGCTTATCAATCCTTCTTTAACCTGTCTCCTACCCTTCATCTACACTGACTGAAGTGGATTTAATAAATTACATCAATAATGGATCATAGACTAAATATTAAAGAACACCACCGTTCGCGGCAGAGTAGTGGGTGAAACCATTCACTTCATAAAAATGTGTGATCTTCATCAAGTTTCCTTTTTATTATGTGCTGTCGAATTCATAGAAATATTTACTGCCACTGTAGTAAGGTGGGCAACACGAGGGGTCTTCAGACTTTTTTGTATTATTTTCCTTGAAAGAACAGCTAGAGTGGGTTTTGAGTGCTTCTCCCCTATTTGAAAAGTTGGTCTGCCTGCTCTTCAGTCTGATAGAGATATATTCTGAGAGCAGGTTTGTGTCTCCCTCTACATAAAAACTGTTTAAAACTATATAACACAATAAATAGTGTCTTTTGAAAACTGGTTCATATATCCCAAGGTCAATAGCGAACCTGCCTATGCATATATTTATGTTGCTGTTAATGTATTTAAAGCCTATTTTGGCAAGTTAACCACGTGTTTGCTGGCTTAGCAATATACAGTGCCTTGCGAAAGTATTCGACCCCCTTGAACTTTGCGACCTTTTGACACATTTCAGGCTTCAAACATAAAGATATAAAACTGTATTTTTTTGTGAAGAATCAACAACAAGTGGGACACAATCATGAAGTGGAATGACATTTATTGGATATTCACTTTTTTAACAAATCAAAAACTGAAAAATTGGGCGTGCAAAATTATTCAGCCCCTTTACTTTCAGTGCAGCAAACTCTCTCCAGGAATTCAGTGAGGATCTCTGAATGATCCAATGTTGACCTAAATGACTAATGATGATAAATACAATCCACCTGTGTGTAATCAAGTCTCCGTATAAATGCACCTGCACTGTGATAGTCTCAGAGGTCCGTTAAAAGTGCAGAGAGCATCATGAAGAACAAGGAACACACCAGGCAGGTCCGAGATACTGTTGTGAAGAAGTTTAAAGCCGGATTTGGATACAAAAAGATTTCCCAAGCTTTAAACATCCCAAGGAGCACACTGCAAGCGATAATATTGAAATGGAAGGAGTATCAGACCATTGCAAATCTACCAAGACCTGGCCGTCCCTCTAAACTTTCAGCTCATACAAGGAGAAGACTGATCAGAGATGCAGCCAAGAGGCACATGATCACTCTGGATGAACTGCAGAGATCTACAGCTGAGGTGGGAGACTCTGTCCATAGGACAACAATCAGTCATATATTGCACAAATCTGGCCTTTATGGAAGAGTGGCAAGAAGAAAGCCATTTCTTAAAGATATCCATAAAAAGTGTTGTTTAAAGTTTGCCACAAGCCACCTGGGAGACACACCAAACATGTGGAAGAAGGTGCTCTGGTCAGATGAAACCAAAATTGAACTTTTTGGGAACAATGCAAAACGTTATGTTTGGTGTAAAAGCAACACATCTCATCACCCTGAACACACCATCCCCACTGTCAAACATGGTGGTGGCAGCATCATGGTTTGGGCCTGCTTGTCTTCCGCAGGGACAGGGAAGATGGTTAAAATTGATGGAGCCAAATACAGGACCATTCTGGAAGAAAACCTGATGGAGTCTGCAAAAGACCTGAGACTGGGACGGAGATTTGTCTTCCAACAAGACAATGATCCAAAACATAAAGCAAAATCTACAATGGAATGGTTCAAAAATAAACATATCCAGGTGTTAGAATGGCCAAATCAAAGTCCAGACCTGAATCCAATCGAGAATCTGTTGAAAGAACTGAAAACTGCTGTTCACAAATGCTCTCCATCCAACCTCACTGAGCTCGAGCTGTTTTGCAAGGAGGAATGGGAAAAAATTTCAGTCTCTCGATGTGCAAAACTGATAGAGACATACCCCAAGCGACTTACAGCTGTAATCGCAGCAAAAGGTGGCGCTACAAAGTATTAACTTAAGGGGGCTGAATAATTTTGCACGCCCAATTTTTCAGTTTTTGATTTGTTAAAAAAGTTTGAAATATCCAATAAATGTCGTTCCACTTCATGATTGTGTCCCACTTGTTGTTGATTCTTCACAAAAAAATACAGTTTTATATCTTTGTTTGAAGCCTGAAATGTGGCAAAAGGTTGCAAAGTTCAAGGGGGCCGAATAGTTTCGCAAGGCACTGTATATATATTTTACCTTTATTTAACTAGGCAAGTCAGTTCTTATTTACAATGACGGCCTACCCTGGCCAAACCCTAACGACGCTGGGCCATTTTTGCACCGCCCAATGAGACTCTCAATCACAGCCGGTTGTGATACAGCCTGGAATCGAACCACTGAGATGCAGTGCCGTAGACCGCTGCGCCACTCGGGAGCAAACTTGGGACTGCTGCGCCACTCAGGTGCTAGCCATGTTAATGACGAGCTAACTAGCACCGTCAGTCAGTGAACTGTAATGCTATTGCTAGCAGGTGATTTATTGGTAATTAAAGTACTTCTTTATTGAAATATTAAGTGAATGTTTATTTTCTTACTACCTTAAAAGATTTTATATAAAAAGGGTTGTACTTGTGTTCTGTATTTATGGATTTATTTCACTTCATATTTAGGGCTTGTATCATTACTGTTGCTCCTATCTAAAATATATATTGTGTCCTACCTAACCAGTGAACATGTGGCTGTGACCAGCCTGTCATCACTGTTTGATATCTTTTACTGCAGTTATGTCTTACTGTATTTTTGTTATTTTCTAAACACAACGCATTTATACTATGCAATCACTTTGTGCATTCAGTCTGATAGAGATATTCTGAGAGCAGTGAGCATGTGGCTGTGACCGTACTGTCAATCCCTGTCATCACTGTTTGATATATTTTACTACAGATAAAAAGTCAATCTGAAGTGTGGGTGTCTGTGTCTTTCTTCTGTGTGGCTATATGAAGTTGGTTACGCTCAGTGTGTATCAGTGGCGGTCGGTGCCGTTTAAGATGACGGAGGACGATAAAAAATTGTTATGAGCATGGCCTTATTTCTATTACAGCACATTGGATGACATTCATATTCCATTCACCCAGCTCAATGTAACATTGATAGGTTTAGGCTACTACAATGATACTCAAATTTTCCCTATAACCATCATGAGTTTGATACAACCTAGCCTATGAATGAAAGTTTACAAGGTAGGTGCACAGGTCGAGAGAAATTTGAATAAAACGAATGCCTTAGTAAACCCGCTACAATCATGCAGTACAGTGTACAGTTAGCAAGCAGTTACACCTGCGGGCCTCGTTGGCAATAAATTAATCCAACCAAAAGGTTACCTTAACTTGGAAGAGTTCCAGTGTTGAATAGTCAGCTAGGTAACATAGCATCCTTCTTGGTTTGAACCGGACGTTTGAGTAGGCTAAACTAGCTAGCTGCATTTGCTAGCTAAGTAAGTAAAAGTGGAGGACGGAAACTAGCTGTCCTTCGGCTACACCATGGTGCTACCCTACAGAGTGCTGTTGAGGCTACTGTAGACCTTCATTGCAAAATAGTGTGTTTTTAATAAATGATTTGGTGTAGTTTTATCTAAAAAGGATACATTTTTTTAATGTTTAACTCTTTACATTTTTCTCCCCTGAGGAACCTCCACTGGTGTGTATAAATAATAATAATATGCCATTAACTAGACACTTTTATCCTAAGTGACTCACATCCATGCGTGCTTACATCGAATGGGTGGCGCCAGCAGGAATTGAACCCACTATCCTGGCATTGCAAGCACCATGCTCTACCAACTGAGCCCCAGCTGAGTCACACAGAACTCAACTGTTGCGAGTCCCTTCCCTGATAATCACCCAGGTTGAGTCCTGAAGAGTTAGCTATCAGAACTTCCATAGCTCATGCAGCATTCAAAGATTGATCTATATTTCATCCACATGTCGTTCAAGTGCATGGATCTGTGATACACCACTTTTGAAACTGGCATGTTACAAAGAGTTACAAAAACCCAGAATGAACATCACACTCTTTGTATAAGAAGGTCTATAATGTCACTTTTTTTCTTATTTTGTCTTGTTATTCTCTTTTCACTTTGGTTTCCCCTCTTTTATTTCTCAATTCTGTCCTTTTTGTTTTGTCTTTTTTAATGTTGTTGCTTTTTCAAATCAAGTCTGATTTTGGATTGACCACATTCAAAGTGTCAGATGAGCATTTTAAAATATTCTATTGTTATCAATTAACACAATTTACCCTAGAGATCTTCAGAAAAATGGCAGTTGATGCAATTAATGTGATTGATATCAATGACCGAAAATAAATAATCTTCTTAATATCTGAATGAAATGAGTAGAACCACAATAGACAAGTATTTGTTTACACTACAGCAAACCTCAATTGACGTCAGACACATTTAATCTGAGATTATGGCAATGCCCAAAAAGCAACCAAAGCAAAAGAGCTCAATTGGGATGCATTGTCACATCAACTGCTTGAGAGAATGTGTGTGCATTACTGGTGGGGAACTTTGTAAACTTGTGAATGCCGAACTTGATTGTGATTGGTTACACCTCCCTTGTCTTTGCGAGGACTAGTTAACTTAGAACCGGGCTCAGAGTATTCACGCTTGGGTTTCTGAAGGCTTCTGCTTTATAATATGGTGGGATCTGGCTAAATGTGTGGTGAGTGAAGGCAGGGATATTATATAAGGGGAGAGTAGAGCTCAATTTACCCATTCTCCCCTATAGATGATCACCTTTGTGCCTCCTCATTTATATGGATACATTCAGAGGAAGGCAATTGGGTAACATTTATTGCATGGGACACTTTTAAATGTGCCTTTAGAGGTCACACAATTCAATACTCATCTTTAAAACAAAAACAATTTAGGTCAAAGTAGTTCATATTAACAAAGGAAATAGAATAAATAACAGTACAGATGGATAGCAATAAAAACGGTACCATAAAGGCACAGAATTAATTGGAGGAAAAACAAAAAAAAATGGAGGATCTTATTCCGGGACAATCAAGTATAATGTATTATAAAAAATAAAGTGAATTGGATGGAAAATAACTAAAATATCACCAAATTATTTTAGAATGTTCAACATAGAAATGCTACCAAAAATAATTTACAGAAACAAATTATCTATGATTCACTAAATTATATATTTTGAAAGCGTAAGCAAAGTACTTCTCTTTTCAGTCTCCTCCACTTCCACTAACTGAAGTTAACTGTAAGGAATTTTATCATAATAATAGTGTAAAATGAACAGCTGTACAGAAAGACTTGTGTGAGGGCCAAATTGCAGAACTTCTTGATGCAATTAAAGTCTTTAGACCAGGGAAAACTCCAGGGCTGAATGGCATACCAGTTGAGGTATATGAAACCTTTTTTCTATCTACTCAAATGTTTAACCACTCCTAAATGGTAAACTATCAGGTACGCAGCAAGAAGGTTTGATTTCACTATTACTGAAACAGGACCCAGGTAGTAAGTATAAAGATCCTGTTCATTTAAAAAACTGGAGGCCCCTTAGACTGGTGTTGTGATTCAGAAATCCTAGCCAAATGCATAGCACATAGAATTAAAAAGGTGTTGTCGGATGTTAGTCATCCTGATCATCCCAGCTTTTTTACATGGATGATACATTGGAGATAATGTAAGACGATTCATTAAAACAATAGAACACTATGAAAAATCTAGGAAACCAAGAAACCAAAAACCAAGGCTTTTGATAAAGTTTGACTAGAATTTATATATACATGTCTGGACTATTTTAATTTTGGCAAATCTCTGGGTTAAAGTTATGTATAGTTACCCCAGGTGTAAAATAACAAATAATGTCTACTTCTCAAATTATTAAACTGTCAAGAGGAGTAAAACAAGGTTGTCCGCTGTCGGTGTATCTATGTATCATGGCCATCGAAATGTTAACTATTAAAATCAAACAATAAAATCAAGGGGCTGGAAATCCAGAGCTTAACAACTGAAATTTCCTCTTTTATCTGCAATCTGGATCCCTGCACAGCCTCATAGAGGATCTAGATCATTTTTCTAACATCTCTGGATTACAACTGAACTATGATAATTGTACCATTTTACGTATTGGATTGCTAAAAAATACAACTTTACCATGTAGTTTACCAATAAAATTGTCTGATGGTGAAGTGGACATACCCGGTATTCATATCCCTAAAGAAATAAAGGAACTTACTACAACAAATTTGAACTAAAAGTTGGCAAAACAATATATTTCTACCAAGGTCTGTTTGAGGAAAAATCACCATGAGTAATTATTTAGTCATATCCCAGTTGACCTATTTACTTATGTGTTCAGGGGGGCATTTAAAAAAATATATACAGTACCAGTCAAAAGTTTGGACACACCTACTCATTCAAGGGTTTTTCTTCATTTTTTAAAACTATTTTCTACAATGTAGAATAATAGTGAAGACATCAAAACTATGAATAACTGGAATGGAATCATGTAGTAACATGTTAAACAAATCCAAATATATTTGATATACTTTAAAGTAGCCACCCTTTGCCTTGATGACAGCTTTGCACATTTTTTGCATCCTCTCAACCAGCTTCATGAGGTAGTCACCTGGAATGCATTTAAATTAACAAGGTGTGCCTTGTTAACAGTTAAGTTGTGGAATTTCTTTCCTTAATGAGTTTGAGCCAATCAGTTGTGTTGTGACATGGCAGGGATGGTATACAGAACATATTCCTATTTGGGAAAAGACCAAGTCCATATTATGGCAAGAACATCTAAAATAAGCAAAGAGAAACAACAGTCCACCATTACTTTAAGTCATAAAGGTCACTCAATCCGGAAAGTTTCTTCAAGTGCAGTCAAAAAAGAAAAAGCGCTATGACGAAACTGGCTCTCATGAGGACCGCCATAGAAAAAGAAGACCCAGAGTTACCTCTGCTGCAGAGGATAAGTTCATTAGAGTTACCAGCCTCAGAAATTGCAGCTCAAATAAATGCTTCACAGAGTTCAAGTAACAGACACATCTCAACATCAACTGTTCAGAGGAGACTGCGTGAATCAGGCTTTCATGGTCGAATTGCTGCAAATAAACCACTACTAAAGGACACCAGTAAGAAGAAGAGACTTGCTTGGGCCAATAAACACGAGACGCAGAGTAGGTGAATGGATGACCTCTGCATGTCTGGTTCCCACTGTGAAGCATGGAGGAGGTGGTGTGGGGGTGCTTTGCTGGTGACACTGTCAGTGATTCATTTAGAATTCAAGGCACACTTTACCAGCGTGGCTACCACAGCATTCTGCAGCGATACGCCATCCCATCTGGTTTGCACTTAGTGGGAATATAATTTGTTTTTCAACAGGACAGTGATCCAACACACCTCCTTTCTGTGTAAGGGCTATTTGACCAAGAAGGAGAGTGATGGAGTGCTGCATCAGATGACCTGGCCTCCACAATCAACCGACCTCAATCCAATTGAGATGGTTTGGGATGAGTTGGACAGCAGAGTGAAGGAAAAGCAGCCAACAAGTGCTCAGCACATGTGTGAACTCCTTCAAGACATTTGAAAAGCATTCCTCAAGAAGCTGGTTGAGAGAATGCCAAGAGTGTGCAAAGCTGTCATCAAGGCGTGGGTGGGTGGTTACTTTGAAGAATCTGAAATCTAAAATATATTTAGATTTTTCTACACTTTTTTTGGTTACTATATGATTCCATATGTTTTATTTCATAGTTTTAATGTCTTCACTATTATTCTACAATGTAGAAAATAGTAAAAATGAAGAAAAACCCTTGAATGAGAAGGTGTGTCCAAACTTTTAACGGGGACTGTATATTAAAGCATTAATTAAACCTCCCACTATAATCATCAGTCATACAAAAGTTATACTTAAACCTTAACTAGTTATCCAGTAGGTTAGTAAGAATGACTCACCCCTTTTTACCTTTATCCAGATTACAGATTATTTGAAAATGGAACCTTTTTCAAAATACTGCCCTTTCTAAAAACAAGCCATGCACAGCCGGTTCTAATTCCAGTTTCATCCTCCAAAAAAGACTGAACAAATATTACAACAAATAATCTTTCTAAATTCAAATAATGCTAATTTAAATAATGCTATATTTATATATTAAAAAGTTATTTCCACAGATTCTCGATTGGATTCAGGTCTGGACTTTGATTTGGCCATTCTAACACCTGGATATGTTTATTTTTGAACCATTCCATTGTAGATTTTGCTTTATGTTTTGGATCATTGTCTTGTTGGAAGACAAATCTCCGTCCCAGTCTCAGATCTTTTGCAGACTCCATCAGGTCCATCAGGTCTTCCAGAATGGTCCTGTATTTGGCTCCATCCATCTTCCCATCAATTTTAACCATCTTCCCTGTCCCTGCTGAAGAAAAGCAGGCCCAAACCATGATGCTGCCACCACCATGTTTGACAGTGGGGATGGTGTGTTCAGCTGTGTTGCTTTTACGCCAAACATAACGTTTTGCATTGTTGCCAAAAAGTTCAATTTTGGTTTCATATGACCAGAGCACCTTCTTCCACATGTTTGGTGTGTCTCCCAGGTGGCTTGTGGCAAACTTTAAACGACACTTTTTATGGATATCTTTAAGAAATGGCTTTCTTCTTGCCACTCTTCCATAAAGGCCAGATTTGTGCAATATACGACTGATTGTTGCCCTATGGACAGAGTCTCCCACCTCAGCTGTAGATCTCTGCAGTTCATCCAGAGTGATCATGGGCCTCTTGGCTGCATCTCTGATCAGTCTTCTCCTTGTATGAGCTGAAAGTTTAGAGGGACGGCCAGGTCTTGGTAGATTTGCAGTGGTCTGATACTCCTTCCATTTCAATATTATCGCTTGCACAGTGCTCCTTGGGATGTTTAAAGCTTGGGAAATCTTTTTGTATCCAAATCCGGCTTTAAACTTCTTCACAACAGTATCTCGGACCTGCCTGGTGTGTTCCTTGTTCTTCATGATGCTCTCTGCGCTTTTAACGGACCTCTGAGACTATCACAGTGCAGGTGCATTTATACGGAGACTTGATTACACACAGGTGGATTGTATTTATCATCATTAGTCATTTAGGTCAACATTGGATCATTCAGAGATCCTCACTGAACTTCTGGAGAGAGTTTGCTGCACTGAAAGTAAAGGGGCTGAATAATTTTGCACGCCAAAATTTCCAGTTTTTGATTTGTTAAAAAAGTTTGAAATATCCAATAAATGTCGTTCCACTTCATGATTGTGTCCCACTTGTTGTTGATTCTTCACAAAAAAATACAGTTTTATATCTTTATGTTTGAAGCTTGAAATGTGGCAAAAGGTTGCAAAGTTCAAGGGGGCCGAATACTTTCGCAAGGCACTGTAGGTACATTTCAACTATGACAGACAAAATGAGAAAAAAAAATCCAGAAAATCACATTGTAGGATTTTTAATGAATTTATTTGCAAATTATGATGGAAAATAAGTATTTGGTCAATAACAAAAGTTTATCTCAATACTTTGTTATATACCCTTTGTTGGCAATGACAGAGGTCAAACGTTTTCTGTAAGTCTTCACAAGGTTTTCACACACTGTTGCTGGTATTTTGGCCCATTCCTCCATGCAGATATCCTCTAGAGCAGTGATGTTTTGGGTCTGTTGCTGGGCAACACAGACTTTCAACTCCCTCCAAAGATTTTTCTATGGGGTTGAGATCTGGAGACTGGCTAGGCCACTCCAGAACCTTGAAATGCTTCTTACGAAGCCACTCCTTCACTTCCTTGCCCGGGCGGTGTGTTTGGGATCATTGTCATGCTGAAAGACCCAGCCACGTTTCATCTTCATTGCCCTTGCTGATGCAAGGAGGTTTTTACTCAAAATCTCACGATACATGGCCCCATTTCATTCTTTCCTTTACACGGATCAGTTGTCCTGGTCCCTTTGCAGAAAAACAGCCCCAAAGCATGATGTCTCCACCCCCATGCTTCACAGTAAGTATGGTGTTCTTTGGATGCAACTCAGCATTCTTTGTCCTCCAAACACAACGAGTTGAGTTTTTACCAAAAAGTTATATTTTGGTTTCATCTGACCATATGACATTCTCCCAATCTTCTTCTGGATCATCCAAATTCTCTCTAGCAAACATCAGACGGGCCTGGACATGTACTGGCTTAAGCAGGGGGACACATCTGGCACTGCAGGATTTGAGTCCCTGGCGGCGTAGTGTTTTACTGATGGTAGGCTTTGTTACTTTGGTCCCAGCTCTCTGCAGGTCATTCACTAGGTCCCCCCGTGTGGTTCTGGGATTTTTGCTCACCGTTCTTGTGATAATTTTGACCCCACGGGGTGAGATCTTACGTGGAGCCCCAGATCGAGGGAGATTATCAGTGGTCTTGTATGTCTTCCATTTCCTAATAATTGCTCCCACAGTTGATTTCTTCAAACCAAGCTGCTTACCTATTGCAGATTCAGTCTTCCCAGCCTGGTGCAGGTCTACAATTGTGTTTCTGGTATCCTTTGACAGCTCTTTGGTCTTGGCCATAGTGGAGTTTGGAGTGTGACTGTTTGAGGTTGTGGACAGGTGTCTTTTATACTGATAACAAGTTCAAACAGCTGCCATTAATACAGGTAACGAGTGGAGGACAGAGGAGCCTCTTAAAGAAGAAGTTACAGGTCTGTGAGAGCCAGAAATCTTGCTTGTTTGTAGGTGACCAAATACTTATTGTCCACCATAATTTGTAAATACATTAATTAAAAATCTTTCTGTCATAGTTGAAGTGTAGCTATGATGAAAATGACAGGCCTCTCTCATCTTTTTAGGTGGGAGAACTTGCACAATTGGTGGCTGACTAAATACTTTTTTGCCCCACAAGTGCAGTTACAAACATATATGGAAATGTTTGCTCTATCCAAAATTACCACAAACTGATTGCAGCATTACCACAAAAATGTAGGTGGCAAGTGGAAGGGGAAGAAGGTAGGGAACTTGTTTGTTTACCCTTTATTAAAGACCAAAAATGGCAACATCAAAAAATGTAATAAATAAGAAAAAATATAAGTTTTACTTGAGGACCAAAATGTTGAACATGGCGCCATAGAGGTTGCAAAATAGTTTTTTTTCTTCTTTGATGTGCTGTTTATGTGGCACATGGTTTATGAACTGATACGCAATACAACGATTGGTTCAAAAAATGTTGTTTTTCTATTTAAAATATTATTGAAAATTCTTGCCACAAACAGAATGTTATGTAAATGGGTCATACAACCATCTCAGCTCTGCAGATTTTGCTACTAAGAGACAGAATCATTTAATAATTTGATTCATCTGTTATTGCCCCTATGTAGCTTGTTTCCGGTCACAGGTACAGGAATGGCTGAAAAATCACAACATTTACCTTAAATGAACCATACAAATAGCACTGTTGGGAGATTTGGAAAACCATAGTCAATCAACAATATAATAATATTTTTTTTAGAATATTCATCTTTAACTTACAATCTGTAAATACTATGTGATTAGACAGGTTCAGAATTGATGTGAAATGGCACATGGAAATCATTAAAGGGCGGTTTACAGAGATGGGTGGGATGGGACTGAGAGTGGGGTGGATTTAAAAGCTAATTTTATACATTACATCTAGTCATAACTATTATATGTCAAAATATCCAATTACTGTATTGTTGCTTCTGTAAAAAAAAGTGTCATGTATGTAGAATGTACATGTACATACAAATATTTTTAAGCAATGTTTATGGAGGTTGATGAGCCCCCCCAAAATAGAAATAAAACACTTAATTGACATGACTTGAAAATGACCATATGGAGCAGTATTAGTTCTGGGAGGAGACTCAGTCATCAGGTGACAGCCAACTGGTGGAACGGGACAGACCACCCACAGCATCAGCTGAGCTTTGCTACCATTCAGATTTGATCAGTTACTGAGTCCCGGGGCTGTATTATGTAGGAGTGCTGATCTAGGATCAGTTTAGCCTTTTAGATCATAGTAATTATAAGATTATTATCGGCAGGAGGGACCTGATTTCTAGATCAGCACTCCTACGCTGAGACTCTTGATAGATATGGGCCCAGGTTCTACTCTTCTCTCCTACAGTTCATTCGCTGACTGTTGTCTATTTCTCCCTGCTGTAGGTGATGTGTCTCCCATCAGCATGTCTCCTATCAGCCAGTCCCAGTTCATCCCACTGGGGGAGATCCTGTGTCTGGCTATCTCAGCCATGAACTCTGCTCGCAAGCCCGTCAACCAGGAGGCCCTGATGGAACACCTCGCCACATGCTTCCCAGGTACAGTAGCTACAGGGTGAAATTTCTAGCATTAGCTCAATGACTGTGGGTATCTGCTAGTATCTGCAGTCAGTGGAAGAAATGCAAAACTAACCCAAGAACAATGTCTAAGGGCAACTTCTTCACCCTATACAGTTGGCCTATAATACACCTCAAGACTGTGTTCATTAGGCACTAAAAATTAAAGAAACAGACTGAAATAAGGAGGAACTACCTTGCCTTCTCCAATAAGAAACATTCTTTTTCATTTTCCATTGTGAAACATTTTTAAACACTTCCTGTTGCGTGCCCTAATTAACACAACCCCTGTTACCCCCCAAACACACACACACACACAATGTCCTTATGGTAATGTATGCATTCATGACCAATTGATGGTTGTATAGAGGCAGTTTGTTTAACGCATTCAAAATCCCTGTCCCCTTTCACTCATTCCAGGGTTCTGAAAACAGACCATAATACCACACTGCAGCAGCATGTTTTATATGTTGAACAAAAAAAATTTAAAAAATGAATTTCGGATTGTTCTTATTTTCCTCAATTAAGTTGAAAAAATAGGATGATCGAGCAGCAGTAAGGGCTCTTCGATACTGCACGGTACTGTCTTTCCAAGCTAGTCGGAAGACTTCCAGTTTGGTGTGGCGCCATTTCCATTCCAATTTTCTGGAAGCTTGCTTCAGTGCTCGGGTATTTTCTGTATACCAGGGAGCTAGTTTCTTATGAGAAATGTTTATTGGCTTTTCATAGCCGATCATTGAGAGTATCTCTACCGCTCCTGCTGTCTCTAGAGAGTTGAAAACAGCAGGTCTGGGACAAGGTAGCACGTCCGGTGAACAGGTCAGGATTCCATAGCCGCAGTCCTGAGGCATGGTCCTAGGGCTCAGGTCCTCCGAGAGAGAGGAATAAAGAAAGAGAGAAAGCGTTAGAGAGAGCATACTTAAATTCACACAGGACACCGGATAAGACAGGTGAAATACTCCAGATATAACAAACTGACCCTAGCCCCCCGACACATAAACTACTGCAGCATAGATACTGGAGGCTGAGACAGGAGGGGTCAGGAGACACTGTGGCCCCATCCAATGATACCCATGGACAGGGCCAAACATGCAGGATATAATCCCACCCACTTTGCCAAAGCACAGCCCCCACACCACTAGAGGGATATCTTCAATCTTACCATCTTGAGACGAGGCCGAGTATAGCCCACAAAGATCTCCACCACGGCACAACCCAAAAGGGGGCGCCAACCCAGACAGGAAGACCACGTCAGCGACTCAACCCACTCAAGTGACGCACCCCTCCTAGGGACGGCATGGAAGAAGAGAAGCTTGAGGCAGGAAGTCTCAAAGCTTGAGACAGCTGTGGCGTTGTGTTGTGTGACAAAACTGCACATTTTAGAGTGGCCTTTCATTGTCCCCAGCACAAGGTGCATCTGTGTAATGATCATGCTGTCAGGTGGATGGATTATCTTGGCAGAGGAGAAATGCTCACTAACAGGCACAGCCTGTTGCACAGCCTATTGCACGCCTATTGCGGACAGTCTGAGCACTGATGGAGGGATTGTGCCTTCCTGGTGTAACTCGTGCAGTTGTTTTTGCCATTCTGTACCGTTCCCGCAGGTGTGAGGTTCGGATGTACCGTGTTGTTATACGTGGTCTGCCACTGCGAGGATGATCAGCTGTCCGTCCTGTCTCCCTGTAGTGCTGACTTAGGTGTCTCACAGTACGGACATGGCAATTTATTGCCCTGGCCACATCTGCAGTCCTCATGCCTCCTTGCAGCATGCCTAAGGCACTTTCACGCAGATAAGCAGGGACCCTGGACATCTTTCTTTTGATGTTTTCCAGAGTCAGTAGAAAGGCCTCTTTAGTGTCCTAAGTTGTCCTAAGTTTTTAAGACCTTAATTGCCTACCGTCTGTAAGATGTTAGTGTGGTGCATGTTCATTAATTGTTTATGGTTCATTGAACAAGCATGGGAAACAGTGTTTAAACCCTTTACAATGAAGATCTGTGAAGTTATTTGGATTTTTACAAATTATCTTTGAAAGACAGGGTCCTGAAAAGGGGACTTTTTTTGCTGAGTTTATATCAACCATATTAATTTGTGGGGCATTTAGATCACAATGTTTTATTTTATTTTACTAGGCAAGTCAGTTAAGAACAAATTCTTATTTTCAATGACGGCTTAGGAACAGTGGGTTAACTGCCTTGTTCAGGGGCAAGAACAACAGATTTGTACCTTGTCAGCTTGGGGAATCGATCTTGCAACCTTTCGGGTTACTAGTCCAACGCTCTAATCACTAGGCTACGCTGCCGCCGCAAAATGTCAAAACTACAGTTGTTGCATGTGAAAACTAAAAGAATAAGTCAATCACATTTATTTATATTGCCCTTTTTATGTCAGCAGATTTCACAGTGCTTATACAGAAACCCAGCCTAAAACCCTAAACAAGCAATTCAGATGTAGAAGAAAGGCAGGAACCTATGAAGAAACCTAGTGAGGAACCAGGCTCTGAGGGGTGGCCAGTGCTCTTCTGGCTGTGCCGGATGGAGATTATAAGAGTACATGGCCATTAAGGCCAGATTGTTCTTCAAGATGTTCAAATGTTCATAGATGACCAGTATGGTAAAATAAGAAAGACATAGGACAATCTTCTGTCAGAAGATGGGAATAAAAAGCAGGATCATCTTAGAAAAGCAAAGCAACTCTGACTCGATCATGCTGTAGGTTTCAGGTAAATTAGATACACGATTTACATTAGTAAAACTTTCAGTGTGAATGATTTGAGTTTGATTTGAGTTGAATGATGATGTAATGATTAGAAGGTTGTTGGCTATTATTTGGGTAGAGAAAAATGACAGCTCTAGTGATGATAGCTCTTTTAAAATATTTTAGGAATTATGTAGAATACAGTGCATTTGGAAAGTTTTCAGACCTCTTGACTTATTCTAAAATGGATTCGATTGTTATTTCACCTCTTCAATCTACACACAATAACCCATATTGAAAAAGCAAAAACAGGTTTTCAGAAATGTTTGCCATTGTAAAAAAACTGAAATGTCACATTTAGATAAGTATTCAGACCTTTTACTCAGTACTTTGTTGAAGCACCTTTGGCAGTGATTGCAGGTATGATGCTACAAGCTTGGAACACCTGTATTCGGGGAGTTTCTACAATTCTTCTTTGCAGATCCTCTCAAGCTCTGTCAGGTTGGATGGGGAGGGTCGCTGCACAGCTATTTTCAGGTCTCTCCAGAGATGTTTGATCGGGTTCATGTCCAGGCGCTGGATGGGCCACTCAAGGACATTGAGACTTGTCCCAAAGCCACTCCTGCATTGTCTTGACTGTGTGCTTCGGATCGTTGTCCCCAGTCTGAGGTCCTGAACGCTCTCGAGCAGGTTTTCATCAAGGTTCTCTCTCTACTTTGCTCTGTTCATCTTTCCCCCGATCCCGTCCCTGCCGCTGAAAATCATCCCAACAGCATGATGCTGCCACCGTCTGATGCCAGGTTTCCTCCAGGTGTGATGCTTTGCATTCAGGCCAAGGAGTTTCATGAGACCAGAGAATCTTGATTCTCATAGTCTGCGAGTCCTTTAGGTGCCTTTTGGAAAACTCCAAGCAGGCTGTCATGTGCCTTTTACTGGGGAGTGGCTTCCGTCTGGCCACTCTACCACAAAGGCCTGATTTGGTGGAGTGCTGCAGAGATGGTTGTCCTTCTGGAAGGTTCTCCCATCTCCACAGAGGAACACTGGAGCGCTGTCAGAGTGACCATCGGGTTCTTGGTCACCTCCCTGACCAAGGCCCTTCTCCCCGATTGCTCAGTTTTTTTTGGGGCAGCCAGCTCTAGGACGAGTCTTGGTGGTTCCAAACTTCTTCCATTTAGGAATGATGGAGGCCACTGTCTTCTTGGGGACCTTCAATGATGCAGACATTTTTTGGGACACTTTCTCAGATCTGTTCCTCGGCACAATCCGGTTTCGTGGGGCTCTACGGATGATTCCTTCAACCTCATGGCTTGGTTTGTGCTCTGTCAACTGTGGGACCTACACACATGAGGTGTGTGCCTTTCCAAATCATGTCCAATCAATTGCATTTACCACAGATGGACTCCAATCAAGTTCTAGAAACATCTCAAGGATGATCAATGGAAACAGGGTGCACATGAGCTCAATTTCAAGTCTCATAGCAAAGAGTCTGAATACTTATGTAAATTAGGTATGTTTTCTACATTGTACATTTGCAAAAATGTCAACCTGTTTTTGCTTTAATTATGGGATATATGTCGATTGATGATAAAATATTTAATAAATTTTAGAATAAGGCTATAAAGTAAAAGAATGTGGAAAAAGTCTAGGGGTTTGAAAACTTTCTGAATTAACTGTATGTAGACCTACTGATAGCTAGCTTTAGGCTAAAAGTACATTTCCTGAAGAAAATGTTTGTTTTAACTTCTTATGGTTGCAGGGGCAGTATTGAGTAGCTTGGATGAGAGGTGCCCAGAGTAAACAGGCATATTTATTATTAGTATTGGATAGAAAACACTCCGAAGTTTTTAAAACTGTTTGAATGATTTCTGTGAGTATAACAGGCACCTGAGAAATCCAAACAGGAAGTGAGAAATCTGAGGTTGGTCGATTTTCAACCCAGGCCCTATTGAATTCACAGTGGGATATGGATGCAGTTCCTATGGCTTCCACTAGATGTCAACCATCTTTGGAAACTTGAATGAGGCTTCTACTGTGTTGTGGGGCTGAATAAGACCTGAATGAGTCAGGTTCCTGGCAGAGAGCCATTTCCTGGTCACGGACATTTCACATGATATCTACCTGTGTTCCATGACTTCTCTGGACACAAAGGAATTCTCCGGTTGGAACTTTATTGAACATTTATGATAACAACACCCTAAAGATTGATTATATACTTAGTTTGAAATGTTTCTTCGACCTGTAATACAACGTTTTGAAGTTGTTGTCCAAAGTTATGCTGGACCTGCATGAGCGTTTGGATATGTGTACCTAACGCCCTAACAAAAGTAGCTACTTGGATATAAATAATGGACATTATCGAACAAATCAAGCATTTATTGTGGAACTAGGATTCCTGGGAGTGCATTCTGATGAAGATCATCAAAGGTAAGGGAATATTTATAATGTGATTTCTGGTTTCTGTTGACTCCAACATGGCGGATTGTTTTATTTATTTTCTGAGCACCTTCTCAAATTATTGCATGGTTTGCTTTTTCCTTAAAGTTTAAAAAAAATCTGACACAGCGGTTGTATTAAGGAGAGGTATATCTATAATTCCATGTGTATAACTTGTATTATCATCTACATTTATGATGAGTATTTCTGTTGAATCGATGTGGCTATGCAAAATCACTGGATGTTTTTGGAACTAGTGAACGTAACGCGCCAATGTAAACTCTGATTTTTTCATATAAATATGAACTTTATCAAACATACATGTATTGTGTAACATGAAGTCCTATGAGTGTCATCTGATGAAGATCATCAAAGGTTAGTGATTAATTTTATCTATATTTGTGCTTTTGTGACTCCTCTCTTTAGCTGGAAAAATGGCTGTGTTTTTCTGTGGCTTGGTGGTGACCTAACATAATCGTTTGTGGTGCTTTCGCTGTAAAGCCTATTTGAAATCGGACACTGTGGTGGGATTAACAACAAGATTACCTTAAAACGGTATAAGATGCATGTGTGTTTGAGGAATTTTAATTATGAGATTTCTGTTGTTTTGAATTTGGTGCCCTGCACTTTCACTGGCTGTTGTCATATCGATCCCGCTAACGGGATTGCAGCCATAAGAAGTTTAAAGTATGTATGGTTTTGAAATATGTTATAGTAGTGGTAGTGTCTGCAGTAGTAATGATGGTGACTGATTATAGTTGGAAAAAGTAGGTAGATGAAAAGATAGAATAGCCTGAATATATGAATGTTGGTTTGGTTTATCTAGCTCGAACGGTTCAAGAATAATTTTATTGAAATAAATGCAAATGTATATAGTTATAGTTGATAAATCTTTCAAATAATTTGAAATTTGGATAGCCTGAACATGTGAAAGATGGTGGTAGTATCTGCAATAGTAATGGTGTTTTTTTAATATTTGTACATTTTATTTAACTAGGAAAGTCAGATATTAAGAACAAATACTTATTTACAATGACGGCCTACACCGGCCAAACCCTAACCCAGACGACTCTGGGCCAATTGTGCGCCGGCCTATGGCACTCCCAATCAGGGCCGGTTGTGATACAGCCTGAAATTTAACCAGGGTCTGTAGTGATGCCTCTAGCACTGAACATTGGGTTTGTGTCTCTAGCTTGAACGGTTCAAGAGTTACCCAACAACAATAATTGTATTATATGCTAATGTATTCTCCTTCAAGTAGTTATAATTTATAGTGGAGCCCATTGCTAGACCAGAGTTAGTGAGAACCAGAGCTAGCTAGCTATGCCCAGGACCAGAGCTGGGGTCAGAGGAAGTGCAGACCAGACTGGTAGTTGTGGTCAGTAGGTCTGTAGTTGTGGTCAGTAGTTGTGTTGCAGGATCATTGGGCCCTACAGTATAGATGTGGTCAGTACTTGTGGTCTATATGTGGTCAGCAGTTGTGTGGTTGTGGTCAGCAGTTGTGTGGTTGTGGTCAGCAGTTGTGTGGTTCAGTTGTTTTGTGATCAGTGGTTGTGGTCAGTAGTTTTGATCAGTAGTTTGGTAAGTAGCTGTATATTCAGTAGTCGTGTGGTTGTGGTCAGTAGTTTAGGTCAGTAGTTGTGTGGTTTTGGTCATTAGTTTAGGTCAGTAGTTGTGGGGTTGTGGTCAGTAGTTTTGGTCAGTGGTTTAGTAAGTAGTTGTTTAGTAAGTAGTTGTTTATTCAGTAGTTGTGTGGTTGTGCCAGTAGTTGTGGTCAGTGGTTGTGGTTCAGTAATTGTGTGGTTGTGGTCATTAATTTAGGTCAGTGGTTGTGGTCAGTAGTTGTGGTTTGGTAAGAAGTTTTGTGGTGTGGTCAGTAGTTTTTTGGTTGTGGTCAGTAGTTGTGTGGTTCAGTAGTTGTGTGGTCAGGAGTTATAGTCTGTAGTTGTGGTAAGTAGTTGTGTGGTTGTGGTCAGTAGTTTTGGTCAGCAGTTTTGGTCAGTAGTTTTCTAGTTGTGGTCAATAGTTGTGTGGTCAGTAGTTGTGGTCATAACTCCTGAGTTATGGTCTGTAGCTGTGTTGGGGTCAGTAGTTGTGCGGTTCTGGTCAGTAGTTATTTGGTTCAGTGGTTGTGGTCAGGAGTTATGGTCTGTAGTTGTGTTGTGGTCAGTAGTTGTGGGCATTAGTTGTGGTAATTAGTTTGTGTTAATTAGTTGTGTGGTTGTGATCAGTAGTTATTGTCCGTGGTTGTGGTCAGTGGTTGTGGTCAGTAGTTTTGTGGTTGTGGTCCGTCGTTTTGTGGTTGTGGTCAGTCATTGTTTGGTTCAGTAGTTGTGTGGTCAGTAGTTGTGTGGTTAAGTAGTTGTGTGGTCAGTAGTTGAGATCAGTGGTTGTGGGCATTAGTCGTGGTCTGTAGCTGTGTTGTGTGGTGTGTAGTGGTATGTTGTGGTTGTGGGTAGTAGTTGGTTGTGGTCAGTAGTTGTGGTCAGTAGTGGTCAGTAGCTGTGGGCAATAGTTGTGTGGTTGTGGTCAATAGTTGTATGGTTGTGATCAGTGTCTAAACTACAATTGTTGTGTTTGAAAACTGCAATAAGAAGTGATCGGGTGAAATATGTAAATGTAAAACTTGTCTTTCCCCCGTCTGTGTTTCTCTCAGGTGTTCCAACACCGAGCTCGGAGATTCTGCGACACACCCTAAACATGCTGGTGCGAGAGAGGAAAATCTACCCAACACCTGAGGGATACTTCATTGTTACTCCCCAGACCTACTTTATCACCCCCAACCTCATCCGATCCAACAGCAAGTGGTACCACCTGGACGACTGGCAGCAGCAACAGCAGCAGCAGTGTACCTCCCCACAGTCGGGCACCATCACGCCCTCCACCCCGGGCTGCGTGAGGGAGAGGCCCAACCAGAAGAACCATGGGGACTCATACAACACGTACCGCGATGATACGCCCATCCCTCAAGCCCCCACTTACCAGAGGAAGTCTCCCAAGGAGCCTCGGGGAGACCCCCCCTCCTACCCTCAGCCCCCTCCGGCTCCCATTCAGATGCCGACGTCACAGTTGCAAGATCCTTTGACGGACAAGAGCAAGAGTAATGCCCCCTTCCCCTACAAGACCGACACACTGACCAAAAAAAAGGAGGGTGGTGGCGGCAGCAGTGCCGAGAAGCAGTCAAAGAAGTTTGGGCTGAAGCTGTTCAGGTTGAGCTTCAAGAAGGACAAGCTGAGGCAGCTGGCCACGTTCTCGGCCCAGTTCCCTCCCGAGGAATGGCCCCTCCGCGATGAAGATGCGCCTGCCATCACCATCCCCCGCACTGTGGAGATGGAGATCATCCGGCGGATCAACCCGGACCTGACGGTGGAGAATGTGGCGCGCCACACGGCCGTGATGAAGAGACTGGAGGAGGAGCGTGCCCAGAGGAGAAAAGCAGGCAGCTCGGCTGAGCACAGTGCACGCAGCCGGAGGAGTCGTGGTCACCGTCGGGTGCCGCACGGCAAGTCCCGTTCACACAGCAAGACGCGCGCCTCCCGGGGCAACCCTTCCGATAGTTCCAACCTGGACATGGCCATGGTAGACAGGGATTACAGCCGCTTCTTCAGCCACTCGCTGGTGCGCTCCCCGCGTGAGGCCATGTACACCTTGGAGCGCAAAAGAAGTGGTGGGACTTATGTAGTCCACAGCAACCCCAACATCACAGAGTCCCACTTCCCCATCACCCCGGAGTGGGACGTGTCCGGGGAGTTGGCGAAAAGGAGGACAGAGATGCCTTTCCCCGAGCCCTCGCGCGGGACGTCTAGCGGGAGAGTGCACCGAAGCCACAGTCACACTCAAGAAGGAAGGAAGTCACGTGACGAGCTGACCGACCAGGCTAAGGAAAGGTCCCGCTCCATGGATAACGCTTTGAGCCCTCTGGACGGAATGGGCCCCTCCTCTTTGGGGATGTCAGAGGACTATGAGCGTAGTCCCGATGAACGAAGTCGTTACTACACAGACGATGGGACTTTGCGGGCCTCCCAGAAGTCTCCCCACTACTCAAGGATCATGTTCTCGGCTGCTAAGTTCAATTCTGAAATGTGTGTGCCTGATGTGGGGAAGGGGAGCCTAGGGAAGGGGAGCCTAGGGAAGGGGAGCCTAGGGAAGGGGAGCTTGGACGAGTCTAGGATCCGAAGCCCACTGGAAAGGAATAAGAGCAGAGACAGCTTGCCGGCCTACAGTGATCTGAAGGGACTCTCGCCCAAGTCCTCGGCGGACGACTACTTCCAGTGCAATACGTCAAACGAAACAATCCTTACCGCCCCTTCACCTCTGTCAAAAGCAGACCACGACACGTTAACCTCGTCTGAGGGAATCCGGAAGGGCACTCCAGCCGATCGCCACACCCCTCACCTTACCTCTCCCCTCACGATGGAATACAAAGAGGACTCTTTGGCAAAGGGGCAAAATGGCTCAAACCGATCAACACCAAGCCAGACCCCAGAGCCCATGACTAACGGACGTTTGACACAACACCAACACAACGTAGACCCTGGAGGGGGAGGCGGTGGTGGCGTGGCAGACAAGAGGAAGGAGATCTTCAGCAAGGACACTTTGTTCAAGCCTCCACACAACACATTGACTGCAGGCTACGTGGAGGGCACCTACACCAAGTCGGGCACCCTGCGAAAGACCCCACACATCAAATCAGCCGAGGTCCTTGACAATCTAGAGGCCCAGCAGCCTTCGAATTCAGCAGCTTCCCCCGCTTCCGCCCTGGTCTCCCAGGGCTCCGAGCCAGTGGTCCCGTCAGCCTCCGAGGCTGCCTTTGACTACTACAATGTGTCGGATGATGACGAGGAGGTGATGGCGGAGGACACCGCGCGGAAAGAGTTAGTGGTGGCAGAGGGCAAAGGGCATGGGGAGGGTGGGGGTGGAGTTGGAACCATGCAGTGGCTTCTGGAGCGGGAGAAAGAGCATGATCTGCAGCGCAAGTTTGAGACTAACCTCACGCTGCTCAGCCCCAAGGAGACAGAAAACAGTAGCAGCCAGAAGTCAGCGCATTCAGCACGTCTGGATAGTATGGACAGCAGCAGCGTGACTGTGGACAGTGGATTCAACTCCCCAAGGTAAGCTGAACCTAGTCTGTCCACTACAGCAACCAGAGGTTTATGACCAAAGAATACATATAGAAAGTGGATATCAATCAAAATCTGTAAAATGTAAACACAACTGGAGACAACTTTTGGAGGTATGTTTTGTACACTCCACTACGTATTTATTTGCACAGTGACACTAAATATTTGAATTTGGCTCTTTACACCAGCATTTTGGATTTGAGATCAAATATTTTATATGTGGCGACAGTACAAAATGTCACCTTTTATCTGAGGGTATTTTCATGCTGTTTTACTGTTTAGATAATGAATGCAATTTATGTAACTAGTCCCTCCATTTGAAGGTGTCATTCATTTATATTCAATTTAGTCAAAAGTTTAGTATTTGGTCCCATATTCCTAGCATGCAATGACTACATTAAGCTTGCAACTCTACAAACGTATTGGATGCATTTGCAGTTTGTTGATCTCAAATCCAAAATGCTGGAGGATAGAGACAAATTAAAAGTTTTAGCATCACTGTCCAAATAAATACGTATGTTTTTGGCACAACATTGTTACGATATCTTACAATTTTTTTTTATTTAACCTTTAAGGCAAGTCAGTTAAGAATAAATTAATATTTACAATGATGGCCTTTTGCCTATCTAGCAAAACAGTGTAGGATCAGTTGCTAACTAACTGTAAAGAACTCGCTAACTGTGGGGGAAAACATTTCACTTACTTAGTTAGCCAGGTAGTGTACCTCTATTTTCTAGCAAACGTAATGTTGCCTCCCAAAGGGATAAGGTGGTTCCACTAAGGTTTTATTTTGATGTTTGTGATGTGTCCGCTTTCCAAGCGTATTAGCATTAGTAGAACAGACCCATTCTAAGCAATGTACACAGTAGTAGCATGCCAGTGGCTTGGCCATCCTATCCATGCATCATGTTACCACACACACTTGCTCAGAGCAGCTGTGTTTAGAATGGTATTAAAGTGATACTTCAAGATTTTTCCAATGAGGTCCTTTATCTACTTCCCTGGAGTCAGATGAACTCGTGGATACCATGTTTATGTCTGTAAGTCCAGTATGAAGTAAGCTAACTAGCGTTAGCATAATGACTGGAGGTTCAGGAGTAAAAATTAACTTAAGTCACAAAATAAGTTGTGATTTTTGAATGACTACCTCATCTACAGTATGTACCCCACACATACAATTATCTGTAAGATCCCTGAATTTCAAACACGGATTGAACCAGAAAGACCAGGGAGGTCTGCCAATGCCTCGCAAAAAAGGGCACCTGGTAGATGGGTAAATAAAATAAGACATTGAATATCCCTTACATTTTGGATGGTTTATCAATACACCCAGTCACTACAAAGATACAGGTGACCTGTATCTTTGAGAGGAAGGAAGGAAACCGCTCAGATATTTCATCATGAGGCCAATGGTGACTTTAAAACAGTTAAAGTTTAATGGCTGTGATAAGAGAAACTGAAGATGGAACAACAATATTGTAGTTACTCCACAATACTAACCTAATTGACAGAGTCAAAAGAAGGAAGCCTGTACAGAATAAAAAAACATTCCAATATATGCATCCACTGTTTGCAATAAGTCACTAAAGTTATATTGCAAACAATGTGGCAAAGCAATTACATTTTTGTCCTGAATACAAAGTGTTATGTTTGGGGGAAATCCAATACAACACATTACTGAGTTCCACTCTCCATATTTTCAAGCATAGTGGTGGCATCATGTTATGGGTATGCTTGTAATTGTTAAGGACTGGGGAGTTTTTCAGGATAAAAAAGAAACGGAATGCCACTAATCACATTCAAAATCCTAGAGAAAAACCTAGCTCAGTCTGCTTTCCACCAGACACTGGGAGATTAATTCACCTTTCAGCAGGACAATAACCTAAAATACAGGGCCAAATTTCCACTGGAGTTTCTTACCAAGAAGACAGTGAATGTTCCTGAGTGGCCGAGTTACAGTTTTGACTTAGATCTGCTTGAGAATCTATGGCAAGACCTAAAAATGGTTGAATAGTACTGATCAATTTGACAGAGTTTGAAGAATTTTGAAAGTAATAGTGGCCAAATGCTTGCTTAATCCAGGTATTCAAAGTTTGTAGAGACTAACCCAGAATGACTCACAACTGTAATTGCTGCCAAAGGTGATTCTAACATGTATGTTACTGTTGTATCTTTAATGAATCTTTTACAAATGTCAGAATTTTTCTTTCACTTTGACATTAGAGTATTTGGTATAGATCGTTGACAAAAAATGACAATTAAATCCATTTTAATCCCACTTTGTAACACAACAAAATGTGGACAAAGTCAAGGGGTGTTAATACTTTATGATAGCACTGTACAGTGGGGCAAAAAAGTATTTAGTCAGCCACCAATTGTGCAAGTTCTCCCACGTAAAAATATGAGAGAGGCCTGTAATTTTCATCATAGGTACACTTCAACTATGACAGACAAAATGAGAAAAAAAATCCAGAAAATCACATTGTAGGATTTTTAATGAATTTATTAGCAAATTATGGTGGAAAATAAGTATTTGGTCAATAACAAGTCAATCTCAATACTTTGTTATATACGCTTTGTTGGCAATGACAGAAGTCAAACGTTTTCTGTAAGACTTGCTGGGCAACACGGACTTTCAACTCCCTCCAAAGATTTTTCTATGGGGTTGAGATCTGGAGACTGGCTAGGCCACTCCAGAACCTTGAAATGCTTCTTACGAAGCCACTCCTTCGTTGCCCGGGCGGTGTGTTTGGGATCATTGTCATGCTGAAAGACCCAGCCACGTTTCATCTTCCATGCCCTTGCTGATGGAAGGAGGTTTTCATTCAAAATCTCACGATACATGTCCCCATTCATTCTTTCCTTTACACGGACGGATCAGTCGTCCTGGTCCCTTTGCAGAAAAACAGCCCCAAAGCATGATGTTTCCACCCCCATGCTTCACAGTAGGTATGGTGTTCTTTGGATGCAACTCAGCATTCTTTGTCCTCCAAAAATGACGAGTTGAGTTTTTACCAAAAAGTTATATTTTGGTTTCATCTGTACATATGACATTCTCCCAATTCTCCCAAATGCTCTCTAGCAAACTTCAGACGGGCCTGGACATGTACTGGCTTAAGCAGGGGTACACGTCTGGCACCGCAGGATTTGAGTCCCTGGCGGCGTAGTGTGTTACTGATGGTCCCAGCTCTCTGCAGGTCATTCACTAGGTCCCCTCGTGTGGTTCTGGGATTTTTGCTCACCGTTCTTGTGATCATTTTGACCCCACGGGGTGAGCTCTTGCGTGGAGCCCCAGATCGAGGGAGATTATCAGTGGTCTTGTATATCTTCCATTTCCTAATAATTGTTGATTTCTTCAAACCAAGCTGCTTACCTATTGCAGATTCAGTCTTCCCAGCCTGGTGCAGGTCTACAATTTTGTTTATGGTGTCCTTTGACATCTCTTTGGTCTTGGCCATAGTGGAGTTTGGAGTGTGACTGTTTGAGGTTGTGGACAGGTGTCTTTTATACTGATAACAAGTTCAAACAGATGCCATTAATACAGGTAACGAGTGGAGGACAGAGGAGCCTCTTAAAGAAGAAGTTACAGGTCTGTGAGAGCCAGAAATATTGCTTGTTTGTAGGTGACCAAATACTTATTTGCAAATAAATTCATAAAAAATCCTACAATGTGATTTTCTGGATTTTTTTCCTTCTAATTTTGTCTGTCATAGTTGAAGTGTACCTATGATGAAAATTACAGGCCTCTCATCTTTTTAAGTGGGAGAACTTGCACAATTGGTGGCTGACTAAATACTTTTTTTGCCCCACTGTATATGTCACTTTGAGCTATATTCGATTTAGTAATGTTTTTTTGAAAGACGCATAATTGGCTTAGTAGTGTTTCTTACTTTGTCATAAACCCAAAAACATCAGTTGCAAGGATGTTTAGATTTTTTTTTTGCTATTGTTGTCAACCTTGTGAACACAAACTAATCGTAATTAAGCCGAACCTTTTAGTTGCGGTGACCATGCTAATTAGCGGTACAAATGCTAACTAGCAGTCTTGAGCAGCATTTTAAAAAGTACGTTTTACTCTTGGTTATTGCATTTCCACCTGCAACTACCACTAAATGTCAATTACATACCAATAGAAGCAAAGGAATAAAATTCTGTCTAAATGTAACGAGTACTTTTGGGTGTCAGGGAAAATCTATGGACTAAAAATTACATTATTTTTTTTAGGAATGTAGTGAAGTAAAAGTAAAAGTTGCCATAAATGTAAATAGTAAAGTAATGTGCAGATACCCCCCCAAAAATACTTAAGTAGGACTTTAAAGGATTTTTACTTAAGTACTTCACACTGCTGTATGGTGCCCTGGAAATGTATTGTAGTTGAGTAGCCAGCCTAGGCTACTGCTCAAATGTTGCCTTAATAGGCCTACATTTACCCCTTTGTATGGTGTTTTGTTTCAGGTTTAGTTTTTTGGTTATTCATTGTCAAGCTTTAAAAACCGAAGCCAGACTGCAACATTTTAGTAGACTAGGATGTGGCATGTGTCTGTGCACGTTTCCTCCGCTGCACTCTATAAATGGGAAACACTTACAGTTGAAGTCGGAAATTTACATACAGCTTAGCCAAATACATTTCAATTAAGTTTTCACAATTCCTGACATTTAATCCTAGTAAAATGTCCCTGTTTTAGGTCAGTTAAGATCACCACTTTATTTTAAGAATGTGAAATGTCAGAACAATAATAGAGTGAAGGATTAATTTAAACTTTTTTATTTCTTTCATAACATTCCCAGTCGGGCAGAAGTTTACATACACTCAAATAGTATTTGGTAGCATTGCCTTTAAATTGTTTAACTTGGGTCAAATGTTTCAGGTAGCCTTCCACAAGCTTCCCACCATAAATTGGGTGAATTTTGGCCCATTCCTCCTAACAGAGCTGGTGTAACTGAGTCAGGTTTGTATGCCTCCTTGCTCGCACACGCTTTTTCAGTTCTGCCCACAAATGTTCTATGGGATTGAGGTCAGGGATTTGTGATGGCCACTCCAATACCTAGACTTTGTTGTCCTTAACTTCTTGCGGATCAGTTTACCGTCCCACCTTGACAACATCCGGTGAAATTGCAGAGCGCCAATTCAAATTAAATTATGATAATTATTAAACGTTTATGAAATCACAAGTGCAATACATCAAAATAAAGCTTAACTTGTTGTTAATCCAGCCACCGTGTCAGATTTCAAAAAGCCTTCACGGTGAAAGCAAACCATACGATTATCTGAGGACAGCGCCCAGTACACAAATGCATAACAAATCATTTTCAACCAGGGAGTTGCGACACAAAAGTCAGAAATAGCGATATAATATATGCCTTACCTTTTGAAGATTTTCTTCTGTTGGCACTCCAAAAGGTCCCAGTTACATTACAAATGGTCCTTTTGTTTGATAAACTCCTTTATATCCATAAAAGTTTAGCTGGCGCACTTCAGTCAATAATCCACTCGTTTTCCCTCCTTCATCATGCATACAAAATGAATCCCAAACGTTACCAATAAATTCCAAACAAGTCAATCAACGTTTATAATCAAACTTTAGGTACCCTAATACGCAAATAAACAATCAAATTTAAGACGGAGAATCGTTGTTGTCTTTACTGGAGAAAAATACCAAAGAACGCGCTCTCATTCATGCGCTTGGACCCACTACAGCCAAAATGGGAGCCACCTAGAAAAACTACAATTTCTGGGCCATTTTACAAAAACCAGTCTGACACTCTTTCTAAAGACTGTTGACATCTAATGGAAGCCCTAGGAACTGCAATCGTGCACGATTTTGCCCTATTATAAAAGTGCCAGCCATTGAAATCAGTGGTAGGATGACATTTTTTTGGGAGGGGATGGTTTGTCCTCTGGGTTTTGCCTGCCATTTCAGTTCTGTTATACTCACAGACATTATTTTAACAGTTTTAGAAACTTTAGAGTGTTTTCTATCCACATCTACCAATTATATGCATATCCTAGCTTCTGGGCCTGAGTAGCAGGCAGTTTACTTTGGGAACGCTCTTCATCTGGATGTAAAAATACCGCCCCCTATCCCAAGAGAAGTTAAGCCATTTTGCCACAACTTTGGAAGTATTCTTGGGGTCATTGTCCATTTGGAAGACCCATTTGTGATCAAGCTTTAACTTCCTGACTGATGTCCTAATAATTTTCCTCCTTCATTTTGTGAAGTGCACCAGTCCCGTGCTTCACCATCCCAACCGTGAAGCACGGTTGGGATGGTGTTCTTTGGCTTGCAAGCCTCCCCCTTTTTCCTCCAAACATAACGATGGATTGCAGTCTCTCCTTGTCCAAAGACTTCTTTCAAGGTAATGTGTAAAATTGTAATTTGGCTATCCCAAACCCCATGTGTCAAACACAAGGACCGCGGGCCGGATCCGGCATGTGACACATTTCTATCTGGCCTGGGCAATGATTTGGGTTGTCAAATCATTTTGCCGTGAAGCATACACAGCCAACATGCTGTGCTCCAAGGGCAGTGCATTGCCACACATTTCTCTTCCTAGACACACACACACAGCTCCTCCCAGACCCACAGACACCCACGAGCCAGCCAGTGCACTGTATCATATCATTACTAAACAGTTCTATTTTTGTTTCATCGGACCAGAGAACATTTCCTAAAAAATTACGATCTTTGTCCCCATGTGCAGTTGCAAACTGTAGTCTGGCTTTTTTTATGGCGGTTTTGGAGCAGTGGCTTCTTCCTTGCTGAGCGGCCTGTCAGGTTATGTCGATATAGTACTCATTTTACTGTGGATATAGATATTTTTGTACCTGTTTCCTCCAGCATCTTCACAAGGTCCTTTGCTATTGTTCTGGAATTGATTTGCACTTTTCGCACAAGTATGTTCATCTCTAGGAGACAGAACGTGTCTCCTTCCTGAGCAGTATGACGGCTGCGTGGTCCCATGGTTATTTGTACGTGCGTACTATTGATTGTACAGATGATCGTGGTACCTTCAGACGTTTGGGAATTGCTCCCAAGGATGAACCAGACTTGTGGAGGTCTACAAGTTTTTGTCTGATTTCTTTTGATTTTCCTATGATGTCAAGCAAAGAAGCACTGAGTTTGAAGGTAGGCCTTGAAATACATCCACAGGTACACCTCCAATTGGCTCAAATTATGTCAATTATCCCATCAGAAGCTTCTACATTCATGACATCATTTTCTGGAATTTTCCAAGCTTTTTAAAGGCACAGTGAACCTAGTGTATGTAAACTTCAGACTGGAATTGTGATAAGTGAAATAATATTTTGTTTATTGTTGGAAAAATGATTTGTCATGCACAAAGTAGATGTCCTAACCAACTTGCCAAAATGATAGTTTGTTGACAAGAAATTTGTGGAGTGGTTGAAAAATTAGTTTTAATGAATCCAACCTAAGTGTATGTAAACTTCAGATTTCAACTGTAACCAGCACAATTTGGGAGCGTATCAGGTTGTAATTTCTGTTGACATAAACGGTTGAGTCATCATACTTGCGTGTGTCCTGATTTATACTCATGTATGCAACTTTTTGACAACACTTTCTGTAGTACAGCAATAATGTAGTTTCAACAACACAATCAGTGCCATTAAGGAGAACAATTGGGGATGCTGCAAATGTTTAGTAATGATATGATACAGTGCACTGGCTGGCTCGTGGGTGTCTGTGGGTCTGGGAGGAGCTGTGTGTGTGTGTCTAGGAAGAGAAATGTGTGGCAATGCACTGCCCTTGGAGCACAGCATGTTGACTGTGCATGCTTCACGGCAAAATGATTTGACAACCCAAATCATTGCCCAGGCCAGATAGAAATGTGTCACAGGCCGGATCCGGCCCGCGGTCCTTGTGTTTGACACATGGGGTTTGGGATAGCCAAATTACAATTTTACACATTACCTTGAAAGAAGTCTTTGGACAAGGAGAGACTGCAATCCATGCGTTGGTTTATTTAAACTAGCCTTTGCACCCAACCGCTAATATTATTCTAACCAAAACACAATGTCCCCAAGTTAGTATGGTGTAAATTGCATGCCCAAATCCTCCCAAAGTAACTTTCAACTAAGTCATAGAGCTACACAATCCCATTTTTGGTTAGAAAATGAAGCTGTTGGTGGCAGTGGCTAGTTTGCTTCCCACTTATTGCAAATCTCCGTTGTCCCCATCCTCTAATTTTCTTTCTCTCCTCTCCTTCTCTTTACTACACGGACGTGTCTCCCTATTACTGTCGTGGCAGGACACGTGAAAGTCTGGCTTCCAACACGTCGAGCATCATGGAGAGCAATAGACGACAGAATCCAGCATTGAGTCCGGGCCACATGGGCACCACCAGCAACGGTCCGCCGTTCAGCTTTCGCGCCATTCCTGAACCCCCCCGTACCGCACAGCCTGAGAAACTGCAGAAGTCTTCAACCTGCCTGGCGTCCATCACCAGCGTCTGACCTGATATACAGACAGACAGACATTAAGGCCTGAGATGGAGGAGGTGGATTATTAAGGTTATGGTAGGGACCGTTGGGGGTAATGGGCAGGGGGGTGGAGAAGGCAGAAGTTGGGTCACATTGTGCCCCCACCTTCTCCTCACCCATCCACACACACATGTCCACCCTCCCTCACCCAACCCCCAGAAAATCCAACTACTACTGGGACTGTTAACCTCACAGGCATGGCTTCCAGAGACTGTTCCCACAGCTTCAAAAACTTCACTGCAAAAAAACAAACAAACAAACAAAATGACAACCATGAAATAACAAAAACTATCCTGACCAGATTAATTTTGTCTCCCATTGCAAGAGAGCTGATCAGGAATTATCTTGATTTGGATTATATCAACTTTGATTTTTTGGGGGGGATTTCCAGATTCCTCAGTGTTGGTATTAGAGAAATGTTGATACATTTAGGATTGGAGTCACATTTGGGAAAATCTATACTTTTACATGTTATTTCCAATCCATGTCCAATGAAATGTTTTCTATCAAGAATTAGAAATAATTTATCAGGAGAATTATCATATTTGTATGTTGATGCACAGTATTAAAAATAATGAAAGAAGAGATGAGAAGGTGGAAAGGCAAAATGTCAGAGGTTCCGATTTGTGTAGCGCAAAGCAAAATAGGCTATTGTAGTTCTATCCATACAGTATAATTTATTCATAAGTACAATAATGTATACTCAAATCTTTTTTTTATATTTAAATGACCAAAATGAAATCGTTAAAACGAATATTGACAATTTAGTAAGGGAAAACAGTTGTTTTACATTGTTAGTTGAATTATTAAGTTTCCATCCTGAAGCACTAATGTGCCTTTTCTGTGGTATTTATGACTAAATTAAAAAAAATATATCTTTATCCAACATATAATCTCAGGTCATAAGAATATTTTCTTGAACACACGCACACACACTCTGTCTGTAATCTTGTTGGAGGTGTGTGAGGAGTTGGCCTCGCTAATTAGTGGCTTGCTGAGTGTTGTAATTGGTTTGACAGGACTTTACTTTTATGTTTGTTTCAGATGTGTTTGCCTTTTCACAACATGTTTGCCAGAGTATGCATAGATAGACCATAAAATAAATGGTTGCAGCGGGTGCAAATTGTAACTATATATCCCAGGGGTATAGGACAGACAAACACCTTGTTTCCCTTAACATGTTTATCACTATCATTGCCAGAGCCATCAAGGCATTTATACAACTTATGTCTGCGGTGTTTATCTGAAATGAAGTGTTTTATGAAATTGTTCAGCTCCTAAATTGTTTTGCAAATTGCAAAATCTCTCCAAATATTAGAGCATGCGGACTAGTGATGGCTACCTTGCAAGAGAATAGTGAAGAGTTATTGCAGTCTTGCCTCTTTATTCACAATATTGTTTGTATCACAATACTGTAAGTATCGTGTATTGGAAATTTGTTTATCTTGTACAGGTGCTAAGATTTCTATAATGAAACGCTCTATTCAATCCGTAACGCTGAAGATCTGCTTTATAGCGTGACTGACAATTAAAGGCAATGTTTTGAAAGGACTTTACTTTATTGTAAATTGTCCAGAAACAAGTCCATACATCAAAGCTACATTAGGGGTTAAGTTAATGACCTCCCACATGCAGAATTGCAATGTGCATTATGGAAGGAATTGATATATTTATGATGCCCATAAAACACAGTAAGTTTATCAATCTTGCATGATAGTGATCAATTAATGAACTACACATCCAATTGTACAATTGTATTCACTTCTACTTTGAAACTCTTTAAAAAAAAGTTATCAACAGTCTCCTCCCAGTGGGCAAAAATGTTGGTTGAAATGTGATTAAAGTTATGTCATATAACCTGACTACAACCAGTTAAAGATACCTTTTTCATAACAACATCAAGATGCCTGGGAAAGACTGCATAACCTGAATACAACGAGGTAAAGGTGTCTTTTTATGGTAGTTAAAAAAATATAAAAACATTATTTTACAGTCATTAGCTAATGACCTAACAAAATATGACCATGACATCACAAAATGTGAACCTGACGGCACTACAACCGGTTTTGCCCGCTGGGATGATTGTAAGGCAAGAAGATTCCATTTTTGTCATGACACAAAACAGTGGTGTTCATTATAAAACAAGTGACATATCAACATGCTCGTGAATGTCATATATCACAAAGGCTATGTCAATCACTTAATCAATGTCTGGTAACTATAGGCCAATGGATGATCATGATCACACTTGATAAAATATTCTGTGAAATCCTAGATTATTATCAAGTTAGTAACAGTGAGACGGAGTGGAGACAAAGGGAAATATTAAAAAATGGATAATGTAGATTAATCAATATAAGCATAGATTTTGTTTGCAGCCTCCATACAAAACTAGCTTGCTATTCAAGCCAGTTGCTGAGGCCGTAGTTAGTTCGTTTTGTTTTCCTAACGTGTCTTTAGCATGATGTCTGCTATCAGAGATGGTGCTGGAATAATTTCTGGCCTTTTGGTAGCCTATTTGATTGGCAGGAGTCTTCCTTAGTCTATACTCATTTATTGATAGTCTTGCTCACCAAAGGCCGGATGCAACATTTAGAAAGTTATAGATAATGAGGGTTGTTTGTAAAAGTTGTTTCTAACTGCTTACAGATAAATGTTGTGAGGGGAGCAACAATCATCAGAAAATCCACAGTGTTTAAACGTTACCGACATAGTTTAGGATGATTAGCCCTGAAGGTCTAGTGGGCATCTTATCTAATTAAAACATTAAGGTGTAACTGCTGGTAACGTGTTTAAAGATATTTATTTCATGGCTAATAAGCTATACTAGCCAAAGTCCATGAAATATACTGTATGTCTTTTTATTTAAATTATTTTTAAAGAAGGGAATGCAATGCCACGTTCAAAGTTAGACATTTTAGCAATGAAAATACATTTACAATAGCCTATACTAGAGAACATCTACAAGTGATACTTTTGGATTGTTGAAAATCTTTGAAGTCAGTAAGAACCAGATCTGAGTTCAAATACCATTTGAAATCTCTCAAATACTTTGAGGTTTTGTGTTAGCCTGCCTGGTGTACCAGGAGGGTGCCGTTTGCACTTTTGGGACTTTTGCAACAGGCAAACTCAATCAAGCACAACTAAGGTATTTGAAATGATTTTAAACCTAGGTTTGAAGAACCTGGACCTCATGATTATTGGGTTATTTCTTTCAGTGAATGTGTGCCTCGAGTGATTTGACTATAGTCAATTGACAAAGGTTCCGGGAAATGTTACTATACTCCATTTTGGGGTAAACTATGTTTTTGGCCAAGGAATATTAGAGAGCTACAGTCATGGCCAAAAGTTTTGAGAATGACACAAATATTAATTTCCACAAAGTTTGCTGCTTCAGTGTCTTTAGATATCTTTGTCAGGTGTTACTATGGAATGCTGAAGTATAATTACTAGCATTTCATAAGTGTCAAAGGCTTTTATTGACAATTACATGAAGTTGATGCAAAGAGTCAATATTTGCAGTGTTGACACTTATTTTTCAAGACCTCTGCAATCCGCCCTGGCATGCTGTCAATTAACTTCTGGGCCACATGGCTGATGGCAGCCCATTCTTGCATAATCAATGCTTGGAATTTGTCAGAATTTGTGGGTTTTTGTTTGTCCACCCGCCTCCTTGAGGATTGACCACAAATTCTCAATGAGATTAAGGTCAGGGGAGTTTCCTGGCCATGGACCCAAAATATATGTTTTGTTCTATATATGTTTTGTTCCCCGAGCCACTTAGTTGGCACTTTTGCCCTATTCCATCATACTAGAAAGGCATTGTTTGTCACCAAACTGTTCCTGGATGGTTGGGGGAAGTTGCTCTCGGAGAATGTGTTGGTACCATTCTTTATTCATGGCTGTGTTCTTAGGCAAAATTATGAGTGAGCCCACTCCCTTGGCTGAGAAGCAACCCCACACATGAATGGTCTCAGGATGCTTTACTGTTGGCATGACACAGGACTGATGGTAGCGCTCACCTTGTCTTCTCCGGACAAGCTTTGTTCCAGATGCCCCAAACAATCGAAAAGGGGATTCATCAGAGAAAATGACTTTACCCCAGTCCTACCAATCCCTGTACCTTTTGCAGAATATCAGTGTGTCCCTGATGTTTTTCCTGGAGAGAAGTAGCTTCTTTGCTGCCCTTCTTGACACCGGGCCATCCTCCAAAAGTCCTTCGCCTCACTGTGTGTGCAGATGCACTCACACCTGCCTGCTGCCATTCCTGAGCAAGCTCTGTACTGGAGGTGCCCCGATCCCACAGCTGAATCAACTTTAGGAGACGGTCCTGGTGCTTGCTGGACTTTCTTTGGCGCCCTGAAGCCTTCTTCACAACAATTGAACCGCTCTCCTTGAAGTTCTTGATGATCCGATAAATGGTTGATTTAGGTGCAATCTCTCTATCAGCAATATCCTTGCCTGTGAAGCCCTTTTTGTGCAAAGCAATGATGACGGCACGTGTTTCCTTGCAGGTAACCATGATTGAGAGAGGAAGAACAATGATTCCAAGCACCACCCTCCTTTTGAAGTTTCCAGTCTGTTATTCTAACTCAATCAGCATGACAGATTGATCTCCAGCCTTGTCCTCGTCAACACTCACACCTGTTTAACAAGAGAATCACTGACATGTCAGCTGGTCCTTTTGTGGCAGGGCTGAAATACAGTGGAAATGCTTTTTGGGATTCAGTTCATTTGCATGGCAAAGAGGGACTTTGCAATTAATTGCAATTAATCTGATCACTCTTCATAACATTCTGGAGTATATGCAAATTGCCATTATACAAACTGAGGCAGCAGACTTTGTGAAAATTAATATTTGTGTCATTCTCAACTTTTGGCTACAACTGTATACTGTATGTCTGGCAAGCAAAGCTTATAAAGTATCTGCTAAAGGAAAGTCATGGGAGAAAGAGGATGACTGGATCCAGATTCCCACATTATTTTAATGTTGTAAGAAGAGGCTTAAGTTAAATTTAAACCACATAGCACTTTAAAGCACATTTAAAGGCAACCCTCCTGGAAAATGTATAATATTGACCGACAACAACTCACTGACGGCGCCGTTGTATTCATATAAAAAGTGAATTGTAATGAACCTTTACTTACTCAACAGTAGAGTTGAAGGTAGAAAGAGGGACAAAGGAGTTAGGCTACATGGTAGGCTTGTTACACGAGAGCTCATTTACATGAGTAAATTGGGAAATCAAATGCATTTAATTACACTGAAACCACTTACAACAGTAATTTTTTCATAGTTAGTGGACCATTTGTTAATCCAGCTATAATGTAGCTACTACATTATTATGGTCAAACATTCTTCTGCAGTGTGACCTAATCCTTCATCAGTGATAAATAAACAAGTTTAGTGCTCCTCTGCTTTACCGTCTCCATTTGTAGACCTGGACTTTTGTGCACTGTCACTAAACTATAATGTTGTAGTAGACAAAATAGGAATGCAACACTTCCTCCAATGAAAACATTATATGGAAATGATATTGTTAACGTCAACTACTTATTTTACTGTACAGACTAAACATCATACAACTGACTACATTTTTTGTGTTGTTTTTCCCCTTGCATTGAAGTAAGCTGCCTTAATAAAAACACCCTTGTGAATAATTGGCACAAACATTATACAACTGCAGAAGACATGGCAGTATGTATCTAAATGTGCATATTGGCTAGTGTGATGATGATGATGATTATAATGGGACAAAGAGGAATTCTGCTTTCAGACATTGCAGTGCGGGTCATCATCTACTGCACTTCTACTGTGATGTTTGTTTATTTGTTTATGAGGACACACAAGGTACAGGTTTTAATCTCCTCGCCAATGTTTCAGTACAAAGTAATGGACTTGTATCGAGTGACCCTATATAACGACATCAATATCGAACTTTGTAAAATACATTTCAATAAAACCTCCCACTACCGCGTATGGATTATTCATTCTCCAATCTAAAGTTATGCTTGCATTCAGTGCTTTGAATGCATTTTAGGGGCATATTCCCCACTGTGTCAACTGTGCAGCTATTGCTGCTCGAATTACAATAAAGAACAGGTGGGGTCCTGTGTCCAATGATTGGATAATGCTTGAAAAGTGTGTTGGTGCAGCCTGCTCTCATAGACTAGACGTTACATAGTAAACGGTAAATCCGAGACACTCGTATGAAACAGTATGTTACATTTGGTAGGGTTACATAAGACAGAAGGGTACTTAAGGCAAAAATGAAAGGAGTGTGGTTGGCTGGGGTGCGAATGTCTAACAACCCAAAGGTTGAGTGATCGAATCTCATCATTGACAATTTTAGCTAATTAGCAATTTTGCAACTACTTTCCAACTACTTAGATTAAACGGTTAAGGTTAGGGAACCTTAACCCTTTAACCTAACCCCTAGCCTAGCTAACGTTAGCTAGGTAGCTAACGTTAAATAGGTGGCTAACATTAGCCACAACAAATTGGAATTCATAACATATTGTCCGAATTGCAATTCGTAACATATCATACAAATTGTTATTCGTAACATATCATACGGAATGGATGATGGACATCCACAAATATACCATACAAAACATAACATGTCATTCTAAATATGAAATGCTCTGAAACCTATGCAATTTATATAAAAAACAACTCATGAAGTGGCAATCCTGATGGTTGACACAGCTTTGTTGGGATGACATGGTATTTGTGTTGTTATGACCAGGGATGGGGTGAGTAATTGATTAATTAATTTTTAACTTGAAGATCTTGTCCCTGTCATTGACTTCCATAGTTTTTGGTTAGCAGCAGCTAGTTAAAGAGATTGAACAGGATCTTAAAGATGCGTTATAAATGTTTTGTGTAATTTCAGTATGCAGTTTTGAAAGTAACGTTGACGAGCGTAAGCGGGTGCACGAAAGGTGGGCACAATTATGTACAATGTTATCCACTTTGTATGATATGTTAAATCCTGCAACAACATGTTTTTATTATCAATTTTTAAGTGCTTAAATACATTTTACAGGATCTTAAGCACTTACAAATTCATAACATATTGCATGAATTGGAATTCGTAACATATACGAATTGCACAAATTTTTTTTTTACAGCCCATACACTACTAACCATGAAAAAAAGCACCAGACCATTATTCCTCATCCACCAAACTTTACAGTTGGCACTATACATTGGGGCAGGTAGCGTTCTCCTGGCATCCACCAAACCCAGATTAGTCCGTCTGACAGCCAGATGGGGAGGCGTGATTAATCACTACAGAGACTGCTCCAGAATCCAATGGCGGCGAGCTTTACACCACTCCAGCTGATGCTTGGCATTGCACATGGTGATCATAGGCTTGTATGCGGCTACTCAGCCATGAAAACCCATTTTATGAAGCTCCCGACGAACAGTTATTGACTTTGCTTCCAGAGGTAGTTTGGAACTCGGTAGTGAGTGTTGCAACTCACTACCGCTTCAGCACTCGCGGTCCCGTTCTGTGAACTTGTGTGGCCTACCACCTCGCGGCTGAGCCATTGTTGCTCCTAAATCTTTCCACTTCACAATGACAGCACTTACAGTTGACCGGGGCAGCTCTAGCAGGGCAGAAATTTGACGAACTGACTTGTTGGAAAGGTGGCATCCATTGACGGTGCCACGTTGAAAGTCGATGAGCTCTTCAGTAAGGCGTTTACTGACAATGTTTGACTATGGAGATTGAATGGCTGTGTGCTCGATTTTATACACTTGTTAGCAACGGGTGTGGCTGAAATAGCCGAATCCACTAATTTGAAGGGGTGTCCACATACTTTTATATATATAGTGTATGTTAAGAATTCCCATTCATAGAATATGTTACAAAAAATAGAGGTAAGTCCTAGAATAGTACAGATATGAAGTGAACATGTTTAACCTATTAATGTTAATGTTGCATTTAGGTCCAACGATGTACTTTCCTAGAAGGCCTATTGATGTTTCTTGTAATCTACACCTCGATTAGGCTTATAGAAATCATTATTTTGAAAAATTATTTTCAATTTGAGCTTCTTTATTTCTATATTGCCTACACTTTCTCGTTCTGAACTTCTAATGCGAGTGGGGCGGGTGTGGCTTTGTTATAATGATCACAAGAGCAGCTGCTCAACGATTTGACAGCTCCAACACTTCTGACACCGCCAAAACATCAGCTGTGCGGGTGTCGGCTATCGTCGGTTAACGCTTGCGCTTGATCTGTTTGAATCTTGGCCTAATTAAAATGTTTACATTTGGAAACAGTGGCCAGGTAAATAAAACCAAAGCATGGGTTGCTGTCATACCTTGTCCATAGACTGCTGACAGCGTAAGGAAACTAATATGTAATGTGGGTGCACTATGCTTTAACAAGTCACATAACATATTCTGACTGTCTCAGTTTCACGGACAACTAGCCACAGTAAGTTTAGTGATTGTACTGAATATCAACTGGCACCATATTTGCTTAAAGGTGTTCACTTCCTAGCCGGAGCAAGTTGTAGGATTCTTTGGTCATCATTTTGAAGGGAAAGGTCAATGAAAAAAAAAAAAAAGTGTACTTTTTTCACACAAAGAAAATGATTTAAATTAATTTGGGAGTTGCCGCATTTCACATATCCAGGTGCTATATGGTCTCCTGTGCATTTTATTAGACGAGTGGCTCTTGTACACAATCATGAGCGTAGACTGTAAGGATGTTCACAATCTTTTTGTATTTTTCTCTTTATTTTCGTTAACTCCCAATGCACCAGACTCATACACACACATGCACTTACCTAGCTACCTCCACCACCTCTCTGACAGCAGAGCAAGACAGTGTCAACATCTAGGTGCTGTGTCTGTGGTACACAGTCATATATAAATATCTATTCAAATATCAGCCCCTACAAAGTTGACTAGTCAAATTCAAAATCAGTTCCCCTCAATTGCAGAAATTACCAGCACTTGATTTTAGGAGTTTGCAACAATATACCATTTTTAAGACCTCTGCGTGGCTATTCATCTAAGATGTTACTTGGAAACTTGGGGCAGAATCAAACCAAGGACTGTGGGAGACTTTCACTGCAAAAAAAAATGTTAATGTTTTGTAAAATATACTTTCATGTGATGCAGTAATGGCATCACTTTCTTGCAGCGCAGGTTTGTTGTAGTTCCAGCCCTGGGGTAGTTTGCTGTAAAATTAAATGGTCACACAGCATTTGGACGGAATGCTGAAATATACAGATTGGTTAAGTAACCTTAATTTCCAGGCTTCCTCGCGTAATGAACGATATTTGGGATGTATGGTAATGTGAGACTAGCCCGCAGTCTGCTAGGTAAAAAATATGTTGAGTAAGTTTTCCATCAAACTGACATTGAACATCAACAGATTTTTTGGTTGAATTCACAGAAAGTGGGCAACATACACAGTTTGTCTAATTTCAACCAGATTTCAACCACAAATCAACTATTTGGATTTCAAGGGTTGGTTAATTTCATTGACAACTCAATTAAATATCCACAAAAATATGATGTTGATTTGAGATTTTGTCAGGTTTTTCCTCCGAGATGGAACATTTGGGATTTTAGCGCTGCATAAAACATTCCTAAATTATAACAGTACTGAACCATACTGTAAATGAGTGAAATTAGGGATTTTTTTTGTAATGTCTACAATATTAGAAAAAAGTTAATATTTGTGTAAAAATGTTGTTTAAGTGTTGGTTATAGGTTTTGGTTATAGGTTTAAAATGTTGTTTTTAAAACACTATAAACATGGCCATCAGATTTGCACATTTTCTTGATATCTGCCTATACACAAAATGAATGTTAAGATCTGCCAACTTTTTGAAGAGTAAAGCAAGATATACAGTGGGTGTTGCAAGATCTTTCACATGTAAAACAATTATATTTGACATCTTTCATTTGGCAAATTATTACACTTAAATGACCACCTTTTTAAATAACTTGTTTAGTGAGGTTTGGACTTGACAGGTGTGCTGCACACTCTTAAAAATACCTAGTAGAAACTTTGGGTGTTTATGTGCTGGCTCTAAATAAATAAAATACTAAGCATATAACTTTGATATCCTGTGTGTGCATTTCTCTGTGGATATATTCTTACATTGACCCTTTTGGAATTAGCACTGCAAACATCTACTTGGAACAATTTTTTTCTAATCTTGGCTGCAAGAACTTTTGTTTAAACTTGACAGGATGTTGACCAGAGGGGAGTATTTATCAAGGGTTTCATGGTGTTTAGGTTTTAGTTTAGTTTTTATTCATGTTACACATTTTCATCTAAAACCTGAATTGCAGGTTTTGGATGAAATAATTATACTAGTGGTGGAGTTTAATGATGGAGTTATGGTAAACTTTTTTTGCTTTGTAATTCATAGGAAGATTTGTGTCCTATAATTATTTTTTCCCCTCATCAATCTACACACAATACCCCATAATGACAAAGCAAAAACAGTTTTGAATTTTTTTGCACATTTATAAACAAAAAAGAGAAGATAATTCAATATAGAAATTCCGTAAGTATTCAAAACTTTTACTCAGTACTCTGTTGAACCACCTTTGGCAGCGATTACAGCCTCAAGTCTTCTTGGGAATGACACTACAAGCTTGGCACACCTGTATTTGGGGAGTTTCTCCCATTCCTTGCAGATCCTCTCATGTCTGTCAGGTTGGGTGAGGATCGTCGCTGCACAGCTATTTTCAGGTCTCTCCAGAGATGTTCAATCTGGTTCAAGTCTGGGCTCTGGAGGCCACTCAAGGACATTCAGAGACTTGTCCCAAAGCCACTCGTGTTGTTTTGACTGTGTGCTTAGGGTCGTTGTCCTGTTGGAAGGTGAACCTTCGCCCCAGTCTGAGGTCCTGAGCGTTCTGGGCAGGTTTTCATCAAGGAGCTTTCTGTATTTTTCTCCGTTCATCTTTCCCTCGATCCTGGCTAGTCTCCCAGCCCTTGCCTCTGAAAAACATATTCACAGCATGATGCTGCCACCATGCTTCACTGTAGGGTTGGTGCAAGGTTTCCTCCAGACGTGACGCTTGGCATTCAGGCTGAAGAGTTCAATCTTGGTTTCATCAGACCAGATAATCTTGTTTCTCATGGTCTTTAGGTGCCTTTTGGCAAACTTCAAGCAGGCTGTCATGTGCCTTTTACTGGGGAGTGGCTTCTGTCTGGCCACTCTACCATAAAGGCCTGATTAGTGGAGTGCAGCAGAAATTATTGTCCTTCTGGAAGTTTCTCCCATGTCCACAGAGGAACTCTGGAGCACTGTCAGAGTGACCGGAAGGCCCTTCTCCCCCGATTGCTCAGTTTGGCCGGGCAGCCAGCTCTAGGAAGAGTCTTAGTGGTTCCAAACTTCTTCCATTTAAGAATTATGGAGGCCACTGTGTTCTTGGGGTCCTTCAATGCTGCAGAAATGTTTTGGTACCCATCCCCAGATCTGTGCCTCAAAACAATCCTGTCTCGGAGCTCTACGGACAATTCCTTTGACCGCATGGCTTGGTTTTTGCTCTGACATGCAGTGTCAACTGTGTGACCTTATGTAGACAGGTGTGTGCCTTTCCAAATCATGTCCAATCAATTGAATTTACCACAGGTGGACTCCAAGTTGTAGAATCATCTCAAGGATGATCAATGGAAACAGGATGCACCTGAGCTCAATTTCGAGTCTCATAGCAAAGGGTCTGAATACTTATGTAAATAAGGTATTTCTGTTTTCAGTTTGTCATTATGGAGTATTCTGTGTAGATTAATGAGGGGAAAAAGTAATTTAATACATTTTAGAACAAGGCCGTAACGTAACAAAATGTGGAAAAAGTCAACATATATATATATATGGGTTCAATTCAATCAAGCTTACATGCAAGTACATTATTTTACCCAAATACATAAACTGTACCTTTTTATTACCCAAATAAAACAGCAGAATGATTTTGTGGTAATGTAATCAAATAGCAGACAGACTCCCTTCTCAAGTAAATCTTATGAAGGGCACGTTCCTCTGCCCATGCGTTGCTGATGCATTCCATATCTTGCAACACCTGGATAGGTATTTTCAGTATCAGCTAACCACATCCATTGTTATAGCAATTTGTTATTCGATGACCCTGTCGATGACGTGGCAAGCAACCATTGATTGATGCCTGCAAGGTCTGAGCAGGGGAACGCGATCCATATGTTATAGCATGCCGCTTTTCAAACCAACTGGGAACTCAGAAAAATACAAGGTCAAATCATGACGTCAGTGATCTTCAGGTCGGAAAGTCAGAGCTCTAGAAAGAGGCCTGAGTTCACGAGTTGGAATTCTGAGTTGCATGACCATTCAAATTTCCCAGCCGGAGCTGTTTTTTCCTGAGTTCCCAGTTGTTTTGAACGCACTGAAGTCGTAATTTGGAGATTCCCGAGTTCTCAGTAGTTTTGAACACAGCAACTATCTGATGCCCGACTGCACAGTCAGTGACGTGGCACGCAGACATTGGTTGATATATGCAGCGTCTGAGCCGGGGAATGTGACCAATATCGGCCTCAGTCTCAAATCCAATCACCTTCCAGTACTACTATCTGGTGACTGAAGGAGCACGCTGCTTATCCCGCGTTCAAAACAACTGGGAACTGGGAACTCAGAACTGGAAAATCTCAGACTTCCAACTTCAGTACGTTCAAGACAACTGGAAACTCTGAAAAAAACCTAGCTCCGACTGGTATTTTTTTTTTGAACGGTCATCCAACTCAGGCATCTTTCCAAAGCTCCGACCTGAAGATGACCGATGTCATGATTAGACCTTGTTCCCAGTTGTCTTGAAATCCCCATTACTGCATTAAGAGGTTAGTGATGTACCCGTACCATATGACTAAACTAATATGAGGGCCTAGTCCCATTTCAGTCCCTTGCTCCTACCTATATAGTATAAAAGACCGGAAAGGACTAGATAAGGGTAAACAATATGTTGGTCTTCCTAGACCTGCAGTCGGCAGAGTGGGGATTCTTCCATATAGCTTTCACGTTTCCAGCCCTATCAGATCTGTGGAGACAAAAGGGGCTAGGCATTGAAATGGAATGTGGCCATTAAAACTTAATCTTCACTCCATCCAACAGAAATTGCAGCAACAGCAACCTCTTGTGGCACAAGTAACAGCACCAGTGCCCTATATTGTTGTTATCAAAATCAGAAAGGTATTTTGCTTAGGGCCGGGATTCAATGTAATTCGCATTATAGTGAGCATGACCTTTAAATGTTAATGCAATCATTGTGAAAGCCAGAACATTGCCTTTAAAAAATGCATTGTCTACAAGTGTGATCGGATTGAATTGCATCCTAGTTTGGACCTTAAACATTGTACAAATATTTATACTGTTGGCTTATATTGTGTTTTTTTTTAAATACAGATGACAATTTTGATACTCATCACTGCATCCTGTAGGCTTATCAAAAGGTTGGCTGGACTTCGCTAAAGACCCATAGATCTCTTCATTACTCCATTTTTGTATACAAGGCCATACTTCATAGACTTATCTAATTTTGCTCTTGAAGTATAGACATCTGAGTTGCCTAACCCCTTCACAGGATTGTGACCTAGGGTCTCCACCGAGCTAGGTAAATATGCTTTTAGTTTTAATGCACCGTATTGCTGGAACAAAATTGCATTTGATTTGTGATGTTTTACTTGTGCGTCCCATGACTGTATTTTAATTCATGTATATTTTGTGTATAATGTGTTTGTGTTGTATTGTGCAGGACACATTTGAAAAAGAGGCCTAGGTCTCAATATGTCTTATGATAAAATAAAGGTAAAATAAAAACAATATTTACATGGTCATTTACCAGATGAAGGGTGAAATAATTTTACAAACTCCAAAAAACTACTTTTATTTTCTGTAGACAGCAGGTGGTACTGACTAGACAAAATGTGAGGACATTAAATTATTAAGGATGGTACAGTTTCTATGACAATGGAGCAGAGTATTTTTTCATTGCACTCAATAGAACTAACAGTGTAAAATAGACATTACCAATGTTGCCTCTAAGCTGTGCGCATGCTAGCCCTATATTATGACCAAATAGCCACAGTAGCCTACTTGACCACTGTTAAAACTAACTTAAAGCAGGTACAGTGTTCACAGTAAAAGCGCGCTGGACGTTGCACAGAATTTTCGCAACATTAAAGTTCGCGCTCAGCAGACCTGAAATTTGCTCAGTGATTTAAAATAAATGTGGGAACATTGGACATGATGTAATCATATTGTACGGAGAGAGCTTATGGACAAAGGTAATACATACATGTTTCTCTATGGACAACCATATCACCAAAGGACAGTATTAAAAAGTTATTAGCAAAAATCCATCATAACTCCATGCATTGAATTTGACAACGTAAATATGAGAAACGGTCCTACTTTAAAATTACAATATAATAATTGATTTACATGGTAGGCCTAATTACTTTGTAGGTACTGTCGGGTTCACCTAAGGGTTGTACCAAGATGTTTGATGTATTGGAATAATTGATTAATTGTATTAATATAAGGGGAGGGGCTATAAGACCTCTTTGCCTCATTAAAAAGAGGCCCCTCTGAGTAATGTGTGACTGTGAAGAAGAAGCTCTGCAGGGGAGTGAAGGAGATAAGACTAGTCAAACATTCCACAATAAATCAACTTTGGGGAGTGGACGTTTTACTGCTAAGTTTTAGATAACACTAAAAGCCATTGTTTATATAGCTTGGGAGGCAGGGTTTTGGTCTCAGGAGTAAAAAGCTAATGACAGTAGGTAGTGACATCACCAGGCTAGACTGAGGATGTAACAAAACAACTTGAGACTTTTAGTTTGATGCAGAACTTACACTGAAACATGCGTACTATGTTCCTGATTGTCAACTTCTGTCTGCAATTGCATTAAAAGGTTTTGAATTATTTAATTAAATATATGGTCATAATGCTAATTTGACCAATGATTGACAAGGAGGAAAGGAACGAACACATCGCTACATCGTACAATGTTTGCTAATCCATTCTGTGAATATCCCAATGTGTAATGACACAACTGTAAACTGCTATCACAATAAATTGTACTCTGTAACAATGTGCCTAATCTGTAGTTACGCTTTACCCATCTGACTATAATGTAAATATGATTGTTGCGCCATTTATTATAAAGCGGAACCGAAAACTGTAACTATAATTGTTGGCGCTTCGAGAACTTCACCAACTAAGTGAAATTCAAAACAATTACAGTATGACAAATGTGATCAAGAGGCAATGACGGTTTACATCTTTCCCGCCTCTCCCATTTCCTTAGGAGCATGCACCCACGTGTCATCTCCTCGCGCAGCAAATGCATGCCAATTTCCACATGCTTTTGGAAACTTGGGCAGAAAAAGTTAACTTCGACCCACTGAGAAAAAAGAGACAATGTTGAAGTGTAATTCAATAAGAGAAAAGCTGCTAAATGGAGAGTTGAAAATTAAAAGAAGTGAGGACCAGAACAGTGGCCTAATGTTTGGGAAAGATGTTATGTGTGATGATTTTGAGACACTATACAAATTTGACAGTCACAAGATGGGGAACTATACTGTTCAGATGGATAATAAACTGTAAACTGCTATCACAATAGACTGTTCTCTGTAACAATGTACCTAACCAGTGTAAAAAAAAAGGGGGGGGGGGGGGGTCAATGCAAATAGTCCGGGTAGCCATTTGATTAGCTGTTCAGCAGTCTTGGGGGTAGAAGCTGATCAGAAGCCTTTTCGAACTAGACTTGGCGCTCCGGCAGAAGAGAGAACAGTCTATGACTAGGGTGGCAATATTTAGGGCCTTCCTCTGACACCCACTGTCTGGTATATGGCAGGAAGCTTGGCCCCAATGATGTACTAGGCCGTACCCACTACCCTCTGTAGCGTCTTGCTGTCAAAAGCCGAGCAGTTGCCATACCACGCAACCAGTCAGGATGCTCTCGATGGTGCAGCTGTTGAACTTTTTGAGGATCTGATTACCCATGCCAAACATTTTCAGTCTCCTGAGGGGGACTGAAAAGATCATCGTCGTGCCCTCATCACAACTGTCTTGGTGTGTTTGGATCATGATATTTTGTTGGTGATGTAGACACCAAGGAACTTGAACATCGAGGGAGACACTTCCAGGTCTCTGACGTCCTTCTTGTGGGCGGTCTCATCGTTGTTGGCGATCAGGCCTACCACCGTTGTGTCATTTGCAAATTTAATGGTGTTGGAGTCGTGCCTGGCCGTGCAGTCGTGAGTGAACAGGGAGTACTAAGCACACCACACTGGGGCCCCTCAGGGGTGAGGATCAGTGTGGCAAATGTGTTGTCCAGTTTGAGGTCAATTATCACTGTTCTGATATCTAGAAGCTCGTTTCGGTCATAATAGACAGTGGCAGAAACATTATGTACTAAGTTACAAATAATGCGAAAAAACACATACAAAATAGCACAATTGGTTAAGAGCCATCTCCTCTGGCACCATTATGACTATTTATGATATAATTAACTCCTGCAGAATCAAGCAGTTCTTGCTTGCAGCCGAAACATGTTAGGTCATTTTTCACAGCTTTAATTCCTGTCAAACTGATGTTTTGCACAGAAAATCTTATTGCATTTTCACTTTATCACATATAGTTGGGTGGTTGCAGATGGGTTATTAGCAATTGCGGGCGGGTGAATAAAACAGCTGACCCCGCACATCACTACCGGAGTGCACCTTTAAGCTTCTACAACTGGGCCTTTAATATATAGACAAAATGTCTCTGCCAAGTTAGAGAGTACACATCCTGTCTATCAGCATACACATCCTATCAACATACCACACACATTTGTTACGCCAGGACAAGAGAAAATGTTTTTAACCTACAAACAGAGTAAGCATTTGGTCATGTTCAGGCCAGGAAGAGCTTTCAATTGACCCACTTTGGAGCGGACTGAAAGAAGGCGGAAGGGCAAGCAAGCCTTATTGCTGCAGAATTAATTTAACAGGATTGTTTTTTTTCACAGAATAACTAACGAACCTACACAATATCCGGCAATTAAAAAAAATATCATTAATTTAAACCCACACAAAAGACAAATGTAACATAATCCCTTCAGAAATGCACTTTGACTACTCATTCAAGTATCCAACAAAATGTGTGGTTCTAGACATTGTAAAAATAACCAAATAAAATGTTTAAAGAAAAATTAGGAAGAAATGCTGGTGCTTGTAGAGGAGTTGCACATCCACGATTTGATTACTACACACTACCCCTGCAATCTACTCCCAAAACGTTATACACATCCTCCGTTAAACTTTACACACAAGGGATCATTCAGTAAGAAACAGGGTTGGGGTCAATTCAACTTTCAAATCAATCAGTGCATTTAGGAAGTTATTTAAATTTAACATTTACTATTAGGATTTCACACTTCCTCAGTTGATGGAATTGAAATGTGAACTGACCCCTACAATGAAGAAGAGTCAACTTCCTGACATCAGGCTGAAAGCATGACAGAGGTTTCAACCTCCAACATAAAATGTGATACTTAAGCCTACAAGTTTAAACCAAGTCCAACTTGAGCTAGAGTGATTGAGCAGTGGTGTTAAAAATTTAGCTAATACAATCCACAACCAAAACAAACACACATCTATTGCCCTCACTCAGATAGAAGCTGGTACCAGGAGTGTGACCATAGGAGTGGCGAGACAGACCATAGGAGTTGGCGAGACAGCTAAAACCAATCTGGGACCAGGCAAATAAGGAGCTTCTTCAAACCTTTCTCATTTCAGGATGTAAAGTACATCTCTTTGGTCAGCATTGATACAATGCAGGGGATCTGCTTCTTGGCATCGAAGCCGGGAGAGTTTGACGCAGACTCAAACTCTGTCGCCACCTTGTGGTTGACCCGGGTCAGGATGTGTTGGACCTCCAGCTCTTTGCTGTACTTGCCAATCATCTCACACAGAGATTGGATAAACCAGGAGCCAGTCTGAGTGTTTCTCCATGAGTAGTAGCCTGTGGGAAGACATGTGAGAGCACATAAGAGTTGACTCTTGGGCCTGGTTTGAATAATTCAGAAAATGCATCCATGCTCAGATAATAACAGATCTAAATTGGATGGATTGGTAAAGTAAGAGGGTGGTAGCCTTGCATTCACAGATCCAATTACTTATAGATCTATGCACACCTCAAAGAAACCTGACTGGAGACTGCTTCTATGTGTGTGTGTGTGTGTGTGTGTGTGTGTGGCTTTGGAACATGTCTTGGACCTGGAGCTGTGGAGTAGGCATAGAGGAAGTCTGCTTCCACAGGGATCTTGGTTGAACTCCCATCTGAACTGCTGTCTGCCTCGATGCCCCCGTCCAGATCAGTACCTCTGCAAGCCTGCTTGTCACACACACAGGGGAACAGGAGACATGGATCAGTCACAGTCACACACGAACGCAAAGGCTACCTTTTGAACAATCCCTCCCTCACCTCTTCCTGTCATCCAGGACCTCTATACCAGGCAGTGTCAGAGGAAGGCCCTAAAAATTGTCAGACTCCAGCCACCTTAGCCATAGACTGTTCTCTCTGCTACTGCACTGCAAGCGGTATAAGAGTGCCAATTCTAGGTCCAAGAGGCTTCTAAACAGCTTCTAGCCCCAAGCCATAAGACTCCTGAACATCAAATAAAATGGTTACCCAGACTATTTGCATTGCCCCCCCCCCGCATATTATCTATGCAGTCACTTTAATAACTACCTACATGTACATATTACCTAAAATACCTTAACTAACCGGTGCCACCGCACATCGACTGTGTACCGGTACCCCCTGTATATAGCCTCGCTATTCTTATTTTACTGCTACTTTTTAATTATTTGTTACTTTTATTTCTTAGTATTTTTTTCTTAACTGCTTTGTTGGTTAAGGGCTTATAAAGTAAGCATTTCACTGTAAGGTTGTATTTGGCGCATGTGTTGTATTCGGCGCATGTGACAAATTTTTGATAGATTTTTTTGACTGTGGACGAGACGAACCTGTTTTGTCAGTAGGGGATTCAATTAGCCTCTATCTTATACCTTCTTTTAACCTTAACTTCATATTGTTGTTCTAGTGCTTTGGAACTACAAACATCTCTGAAACTGGAAACACTTATCTCCCCACTAGCTTTAAGAACCAGCTGTCAGAGCAGCTCACAGATTACTGCACCTGTGCATAGCCCATCTATAATTTAGCCAAACAACTACCTCTTTCCCTACTGTATTTATTTTATTTTATTTATTTTTCTCCTTTGCACCCCATTATTTTTATTTCTACTTTGCACATTCTTCCACTGCAAATCTACCATTCCAGTGTTTTACTTGCTATATTGTATTTACTTTGCCACCATGGCATGCCTACCTGGTTAAATAAAGGTGAAATAAAAATAAATAAATAATAATGGCCACAGTACCTGGATGAAGAAGAGTTTGGGCTTGCCCACCAGCGAGTTGCAGCGGTCGCCCCGGAACAGGCTGGTGAGGCTCTTGAGCTCGATTGAGGCATCCGTCCCGAAGAACACGCCATCATCCCCGTGACTCAGCAGGACACACACGAACGAAGCGGAGCAGCTGTGGTCCTCCTTGGAGGCTGGAAACAGCATCAAGTTTTTGATTGGTCCTTCACAGAATTTAAAAGGCTCTATCTGCTGTTGCTACATATATTTTTTACTTATAAATGATTGATTATTGATGTACCCATTGATTCTTGAAGAACATAACATAAATTCCTCATGAGCTTAGTTAAACTGTCATACTCCATCAGAACCCAAAATATAAGCTTGCATTACTTCAATGTTTGTATACGAAGTAAATGTAAACAGACACTGTACAGCATTTTAAAACATGGTTAAAACTATAATGTTGATATCACGGATGATCAGTCATGGCATCCATAGCTCTGTCTATGAGTTGGGAATGGTTACATTTCTTCAGCCCCATCTCTCAACTTTTTACTGAAACATTTGTGGGGAAGGCGTTTTGTTATTGTTTCAACTGCGGATTGCACCTTTAAAAAGGTAGACAAGAGTAGTATTGGGACAATTTCCAGAACAACAAGAAGTGAGAAACGAGAAGCTCATTTTCTTCACCAGTGTTTTCACACAGCTATCACGTTGCAGGTGAGTGACTGAAGCGCAACAGACACAGAGCACATGTGCAGACACTGAGAGCGGATCGTTTTGCATCGTGCACACCTGCAATGTTTTTGCTTAACCCTGTTGCTCGTGGAAACGTAATATTGTTGATTCTCAGTTTAAGTACAGGAGACCATGTACTTTCACTTGTTTTTATTGTGAATGGGCTGCTTTTAAAACGTAATTTACTGAATGTCTTCTGTGTATGATATTTATACGAAGACAAACCCATCTTCGTGGTGGTTGTCAGTGGTGGTGCTGACTTTCAAACATGCTTACCTGTGGTTAAAACATGCTTGATCTGGTCCACTTTCTGGTCATTGTAAACCTTCACCTTATAACCCAGTTTCCCAAACACCTTCATCACGTTGCCTGCATCCACATCTGTGCCATTGCGTACATTCATACCTTCAAAAACAAAGTAAAGTTATTAGACTAATTCAATTTGCTTTCTGGATATGTAATGTGCGTCATCATTGTGTACATACAGCCTTTACACAGTAGTGGAAAATGTACCTGATTGTCATACTTGAGTAAAAGTAAAGATACCTTAAAATGACAAGTAAAAGTGAGTCACCCAGTAAAATACTACTTGAGTAAGTCTAAAAGTTTTGGGTTTTAAATATAATTAAGTATCAAAAGTAAATGTAATTCCAAAAATATAGGGGCCTCCCATGTGGCGAAGTGGTCTAAGGCACTGATTCGCAGTGCTAGTTGTGCCACTAGAGGTTCTGTTGCAGCCAGCCGCAACCGGGAGACCCATGGGGCGGCGCACAATTGGCCCAGCGTAGTCCGAGTAAGGGGAGGGCTTGGCCGGCGGGGATGTTCTTGTCCCATTGCTCACAAGCTCCTGTGGTAGGCCTGACACAGTCGCCAGGTGTATGGTGTTTCCTCCAACACATTGGTGTGGCTGGCTTCCGGGTTAAGCGGGCATTGTGTCAAGAAGCAGTGCGGCTTGGCTGAGTTGTGTTTCGGAGGATGCACGGCTCTTGACCTTCGCCTCTCCTAAGTCTGTATGGGAGTTTCAGCAATGGGACAATACTGTAAACTACCAATTGTATACCATGAAAAAGGGGTAATACTTAAATATATATATATATATATATATATATATATATATATATATATATATATATATATCAAAAGGTAAAAACATAAATAATTGCAAATTCCTTATATAAAGCAAACCAGACAGAACCATTTTTATTTTATTTGGCTAGCCAGAGGCACACTCACACATAATTTACAAAACAAGCATGTGTGTTTAGTGAGTCCTCCAGGTCAGAGGCAGTAGGGATGACCTGGGATGTTCTCTTGATAAGTGGGTGAATTGGACCATTTTCCTGTTCTGCTAAGCATTCAAAATGTAACATACTTTTGGGTATCGGGGAAAATGTATGAGTAAAAAGTACATTATTTTCTTTAGGAATGTAGTGAAGTAAAAGTTGTATAAAATCTGAATAGTAAAGTACAGATACTGCAAAAAAAACTACTTAAATAGTACTTTAAAGTATTCTTACTTAAGTACTTTACATCACTGCCTTTACAAATATTCTTACAGTAGTAACCCAGCAGACAAAGCTGGGTGAGGTAATGTCATTACAACCATTTTACATAATCAGGTTATAATGATGTAATTTCAACTAGTTTCCCCCACTGTGAAGAAGCTGAATAACAAGCTTTATGCAAATACAAAACATAAGTATTAGACATAGCCTAGACCCGGAGTCTACAAATGAACGAACACAATACCTGTTCTTCTGTCAAAGTTCTTGTTGTTAATGATGATACACTGGCCAATGCTGGGGTAGCTGAGGCTGTACCTGAAGCTATGGGACTGAGGCTTGGCATCCACCTGCATAGACCCAGAGCCACCACAGGGGCCCTCTGACCTAGGAAACAAATAGATGCCACTTAGCAGACGCTTTCATCCAAAGTCACTTACATTTTCGTGTGTCATGCACACTGAGAATCCCTCTGAGAATTGAACGTACGACTTTGTCATTGGTAGCTCTTACCAACTGAGAAACACAGGACCACTAGTTAGATTACAGCAATACGCCAAGCTGATACTCTGTGTAAGTCAGATCTCAGACTGGGTTTTGAGTAAGTATACACTTGAACCGTTGAAATACTTTTGAGCATCCTTCCATCAAAGTAATAACTGATCAGACATGTGGATTGTGTGGAAGCTGTGAGGTGGTACCCTTACTTTTCATCTGTAGAATCAGTGATTACTTTAAGAAAGGGTGGAAGGATGCATTTCAAAAGCATTTCCCAGGCAGGCCCATAACCCCAAATTATCCCAGGGGTGTTGCCATGTGGCTGACCCTGTGCCTTCTCTCTCTCTCAGACTGTTAAGCAATATCTATGAATAAAAATATAATACTTTTTCAAAAGAGATACAATAGATCTTCTATTGTAAAATGTCTCTTTTTAGTCGTATATATGGCTGTGTGTTCGTGTGTCAACTATAGGCGTGACACAATGACAATTTTAGCAATTTCCTGTATGTTGTCTAGCATGGACCAAATATAGGCATCAAACTCCGTGGCCGCAACACGATCATCAAGTAACAATGTCGCCTAATGTCCTGATTTCATTACAAAAATGTATAATAACATGTGGTCGTCCGAATGACTGGTGAATATCGCAACTCAAAACAACTTTACCACGGTTTGCTAGGCTACTTCGTAAAATACATGCATTGAGATAACAAAGAATCTCACTCTTGTCCATCGCCCCGCCTAGCGTCAACGCAGTCCCCGGCACTCAAATCGTTTGCTGCTGACATGGTATTCTGCGAATTTCAAACAAATGTCAGTGACTATATAAAAATGTTGGTAGTAAAGTTTTGGTCAGACCGTGCAAATGGCCACCCTTATATCAAGCCAATATATTGTATGCACATGTCTTCCTATAGTTCTTTGTTACAAACAACAGTCCGCAACCAACCAATAGTAGCGTCCGGAGTAAACAATATTAGATACGTCACAATCGAAACGAATGCAAGGGGGCGTTCGGTTTCCACACTTCCACACAACTCATATGATCCCATCTAAAAATAATATTGATAATAATAAACGTGTACATATAAATGGGGGCTCCATATTGGTGGGCTATATGCATTTGCAATATTTCATATCCATATTGCACGAATTCAGCATGTGCTCAATTAATTGGATAGTAAGGCACACTTCTAGCGCACTGGAACGCACCATACGTTCTTCCATGAAGTACGTAACATTTCGCTGAAAAACAACGTTTTCAACACGGGTTCCTGTAAGTAGATAGATTCAGTTCCTGCTTTAAGTCGAATTCTGTAACGTTAGCTAGCTAGCCAATTAGCTTAGTTTAGCAAACGTTAAGCAGGTTTGACATATTATTTATTATACATTTTAGTATTACTAGCATTAACAACATTACATATTAAACTCAACTCCGGCTAAATGTGCAGTGTGTATGGCTAGTCTGATTTAATCAGGCTGTATACACATTTAATTGGTACCAATTCATACACAATCGAATGCTTGCAAACAAATGTATGAATGTAGCTAAAACAATCTTGTCATTCTCACGGGCTGTCAGAGATGGAGCTATTGTAGGTCTATTGTAATGCCTTCAGTATTGATCATTGCTAAGTTAGATATTAATAACACTAATCAAAAACTTGTTTTTATTTTATTTCTTACATGCAGAAATGACTGTGGTGGCAGCCAGCATCACATAGAAGATGAATAAGGGTGATTGGGAAAACAGATTGAAGAAGGTGGAACAACTAGCTCAGTCCTTCCAGCAGTGTCCTTTGACCTCATGCTACAAACCTAGGCTGTCCCGGCCATGGCAGCCATCCTCCATATGGAAGCTCTTCCCTCGTCAATGTATGGCTATCAACTTTGCACAGAGTTGCAGTGAGGTATGCACGTGGTGCCAGATCCGTTTGTGCTGTCATGTTTGACATTGACCATAGGATTTGACAAGACAGCACAAACAGATCTGTGAGCAGGCTACTGTATGTCCGGAGGAAAAAATTACATTGTTTTCAGCTAACTGTAGTTTTGACTGCCCTCTAATTCAAAGGACGTACACGTGTTTGCACTTGAGAAGGAACAGGCAAAGATGGGTCAGAGGATCTTCCTGGTCACCAGTTACAGTGAGCTATGGCATTACTACAGGTATGTATAAGGTTACACCATTCACTTCAATACAACTTTATTTATACCTTCATAGGCAGTTAAGAAATAAGAAAGTCCTATTTGTCATAACTGAAGACTGTTAACCAATGGTACTACTGCACTTCAACCCTTTCAATTTCAACTGTAATTAGTACCTACAGGCAATCTCTGATGCATTGCTATGAGGTGATCCCAGAGGGGGCAGTTTGCAAGCTATATTTTGACTTGGAGTTCCACAGGCCCTCCAATAAGGGCTTTGATGGGAAGTGCATGGTGGCCTCCCTCATCCAGGTACGCAAACATTGAATGCTTCCTTCCCTCTCAAGTGCAAAATAGACTTGGGTCAAATATGTTGTTTATGGTGTTAGTTATGTCATTGTTATGACAATTTACTTTACACAATGTTTAGATCAGCCTATTGGCGAGGCAAACTAGCTAGCAAACTGGCTAATCAAAGGAATGGTTTGTGGCATGACAGTGTAAAGTCAGTTGCCATAAGGTGAAGCCAGCTGCCAAGACTGTTTAGGACAAATGTTATTTAATTGTTATGACTGTGTTATGTAGCCCTTATGACTGATGGTCCAAATGAAGTGGGATCTGTAGAAAGTTGTTTTTTGTTGTACATTCTGAGGAATTAAATATTAATGTATCCACTCTCAAATTCATAGACAGAGCTATGGATGCAAAGACTCACTTGCATAATTTTAATCATGTTTTGAGGCTATACAGTGTTTGTTTACAGCTACATTGTTTACAAACAATGGAGAAAAACTAGCTTATATTTTTAGGTTCTGATGGTATGACAGTTCAGCATAAGTTATATTCTTCAAGAATCAATACCGTTCAAAAGTTTGGGGTCACTTAGAAATGTCCTTGTTTTCCATGAAAACATATATGAAATTAGTTGCAAAATGAATAGGAAATATAGTCAAGACAAGGTTATAAATAATGATTTTTAATTGAAATAATAATTGTGTCCTTCAAACTTTGCTTTCGTCAAAGAATCCTCCATTTGCAGCAATTACAGCCTTGCAGACCTTTGGCATTCTAGTTGTCAATTTGTTGAGGTAATCTGAAGAGATTTCACCCCATGCTTCCTGAAGCACCTCCCACAAATTGGACTGGCTTGATGGGCACTTCTTACATACCATATGGTCAAGCTGCTCCCACAACAGCTCAATAGGGCTGAAGTCCGATGACTGTGCTGGCCACTCCATTATAGACAGAATACCAGCTGACTGCTTCTTCTCTAAATAGTTATTGCATAGTTTGGAGCTGTGCTTTGGGTTCCTGTTGTAGGAAAAAAATTGGCTCCAATTACGCACACACAGGGTATGGCATGACGTTGCAAAATGGAGTGATAGCCTTCCTTCTTTAAGATCCCTTTTACCCTGTACAAATCTCCCACTTTACCACCACCAAAGCACCCCATGACCATCACATTGCCTCCACCATGCTTGACAGATGGTGTCAACACTCCTCCAGCATCTTTTCATTTTTTCTGCATCTCATGAATGTTGTTCTTTGTGATCTGAACACCTCAAACTTAGATTTGTCTGTCCATAACACTTTTTTCCAATCTTCCTCTGTCCAGTGTCTGTGTTCTTTTGCCCATATTAATCTTTTCTTTTTATTGGCCACTGAGATATGGCTTTTTCTTTGCAACTCTGTCTAAATGCCCAGCATCCCGGAGTCACCTCTTCACTGTTGACATTGCGGGTACTATTTAATGAAGCTACCAGTTTAGGACTTGTGAGGCGTCTGTTTCTCAAACTAGTCACTATAATGTACTTGTCCTCTTGCTCAGTTGTGCACCGGGGCCTCCCACTCCTGATTCTATTCTGGTTAGGGCCAGTTTGTGCTGTTCTGTGAAGGGAGTAGTACACAGCGTTGCACGAGATATTCAGTTTCTTGGTAATTTATCGCATGGAATAGCCTTCATTTCTCAGAACAAGAATAGACTGACGAGTTTCAGAAGAAAGTGCTTTGTTTCTGGCCATTTTGAGCCTGTAATCGAACCCACAGATGCTGATGCTCCACATACTCAACTAGTCTAAAGAAGGACAGTTGTATTGCTTCTTTAATCAGGACAAACGTTTTCAGCTGTGCTAACATAATTGCAAAAAAGTTTTCTAATGATCAATTAGCTTTTTAAATTGATAAACTTGGATTAGCTAACACAACAGGAGTGATGGTTGATGACAATGGGCCTCTGTACGCCTATGTTGATATTCCATAAAAAATCATACGTTTCCCGCTACAAAAGTCATTTACAACATTAACAATGTCCACCCTGTATTTCTGATCAATTTTATGTTATTTTAATCAACAAAAAATGTGGTTTCTTTCAAAAACAAGGACATTTCTAAGTGACCCCAAACTTTTGAATGGTAGTGTATATAATTAATTTAAAAGTCCAAAAATGGATGTAGCAATCACAGATTGAACCTTTAATGTCGATGGTACATACTTCAACATGTTTATTAATATTTATATTTGGTAACGCTGTTTTCTCCTGTGTGTTTACAGTATGTGTGTGAGAAGTTGGAGGAGGTGTATGGGATTGAGTGCTCTGGGAAAGATGTTCTGAACCTTGACTCCAGCACAGAGGAAAAATTCAGTCGCCATCTCATCTTCATTTTACCAAATGCAGCTTTTAAGGATAACCTACATGTCGGTACGTAATCTCCTACTGTCTCTGATGAAAAAAGTGGAAACGAGACCGTAGATAGAGATATACAGTTGAAGTCGAAGTTTACATACACCTTAGCCAAATACATTTAATCCTCGTAAAAATTCCCTGTCTTAGGTCAGTTAGGATCACCACTTTATTTTAAGAATGTGAAATGTCAGAATAATAGTAGAGAGAATGATTTATTTCATATTCTATTTATTTCATCACATTCCCAGTGGGTCAGAAGTTTACATACACTCAATTAGTATTTGGTAGCATTGCCTTTAAACTGTTGAACTTGGGTCAAACATTTCGGGTAGCCTTCCACAAGCTTCCCACAATAAGTTGGGGGAATTTTGGCCCATTCCTCCTGACAGAGTTGGTGTAACTGAAACAGGTTTGTTGTCCTCCTTGCTCGCACACACTTTTTCAGTTCTGCCCACAAATTTCTATAGGATTGAGGTCAGGGCTTTGTGATGGCCACTTCAATACCTTGACTTTGTTGTCCTTAAGCCATTTTGCCACAACTTTGGAAGTATGCTTGGGGTCATTGTCCATTTGGAAGACCCATTTGCGACCAAGCTTTAACTTCCTGACTGATGTCTTGAGATGTTGCTTCAATATTTACATATAATTGTCCTCCCTCATGAGGCCATCTATTTTGTGAAGTGCACCAGTCCCTCCAGCAGCAAAGCACCCCCACAGCATGATGCTGCCACCCCCGTGCTTCACAGTTGGGATGGGTTCTTCGGCTTGCAAGCCTCCCCCTTTTTCCTGCTCACATAACGATGGTCATTATGGCCAAACAGTTGAATTTTTTGTTTCATCAGACCAGAGGACATTTCTCCAAAAAGTACGATCTTTGTCCCCATGTGCAGTTGCAAACCGCAGTCTGGCTTTTTTTTATGGCGGTTTTGGAGCAGTGGCTTCTTCCTTGCTGAGCGGCCTTTCAGGTTATGTCGATATAGGACCTGTTTTACTATGGATATAGATACTTTTGTACCTGTTTCTTCCAGCATCTTCACAAGGTCCTTTGCTTTTTGTTCTGGGATTGATTTGCACTTTTCGCACCAAAGCACGTTCATCTCTAGGAGGCAGAACGCGTCTCCTTGGTGAGCGCTATGACGGCTGCGTAGTCCCATGGTGTTTATACTTGCGTACTATTGTTTGTACAGATGAGCGTGGTACCTTCAGACATTTTGAAATTGCTCCCAAGGATGAACCAGACTTGTGGAGGTCTTGGCTGATTTATTTTTATTTTCCCATGTTGTCAAGCAAAGAGGGACAGAGTTTGAAGGTAGGAATTTAAATACATTCACAGGTACACCTCCAATTGACTCAAATGATGTCAATTAGCCTATCAGAAACTTCTAAAGCCATGACATCATTTTCTGGAATTTTCCAAGCTGTTTAAAGGCACAGTTAACTTAGTGTATGTCAACTTCTGACCCACTGGAATTGTGATACAGTGAATTATAAGTGAAATGATCTGTCTGTAAACAATTGTTGGAAAAATGACTTTTGTCATGCACAAAGTAGATGTCCTAACCGACTTACCAAAACTATAGTTTGTTAGCAATTCATTTGTGGAGAGGTTGAAAAACGAGTTTTAATGACACATGTAAACTTCCGACTTCAACTGTATACACTGAACAACAATATAAACACAACATGTAAAGTGTTGGTCCCATGTTTCATGAGCTGAAATTAAAGATCCCAGAAATGTTCTGTTGGCATGCTGACTGCAGGAATGTCCACCTGAGCAGTTGCCAGATAATTTCATGTTAATTCCTCTACCATTAGCCGCCTCCAACTTTTTTTTTTTGAATTTGGCAGTATGTCCAACCAGCCTCACATCTGCAGACCACGTGTATGGCGTCGTATGGGCGAGCAGTTTGCTGTTGTGAACAGAGTGCCCCATTGTGGGGGTGGGTTTATGGTATGGGCAGGCATAAGCTATGGACAACAAACACAATTAGATTTTATCGATGGCAATTTGAATGCACAAAAATACAGTGATGAGATCCTGAGGCCCATTTCTTTTGTGACCAACATATGCATATCTGTATTCCCAGTCATGTGATATTCATAGATTAGGGCCTAATTTATTTATTTCAATTGACTGATTTCCTCATATGAAATAGTGTAACTCTGTAAAATCAATGAAATTGTTGCATGTTGCTTTTATATTCTTGTTCAGTATAGATATTAAACTCAACTTCACAATATTATTGCTTTATATTGGAGGTAGAAAATAAAATGAATTGTTTTCTAATCAATGTAGGCTTGTGCTGATTTAAGTAAATCAGTAAATCAAGTATGCATTTTGTCTTTTTTAAAGGGCAATTTATCCATTTGATTCTGCAACCAGTGCTGAGCGTGAATAGGAGGGGAAGTGAACTTGAGAATGACATGGGTGGAGTCACAGAGGACAGTGGCAAAAGGTCTGTCCTTTGATGTTCTAAAACAAATTTTGGTAACACTTTATCTTATTATTCCAAGAGATTTAACGCAATTAGTAACTAAGAAACTAATTGATAGATGCATTCAATACTACAACACAATACTTAAGGGTTTAGAAAAGTCAGGTCCATAATAATTGGCACCCTTGATACATTTAAGCACAAAATACTTTATAAAATAAATAATACAAATACTGAGATATATTGCATGTTCCATATAATGGGGAAATTATATTTTATACTAATACAATTGCTTAATGAAATATATTTTGTTTAAACAGTAATACAAAAATTCTCAAATATAGGGGTCAAAATAATTGGCCCCTCTCTTTTCAGTACTCTAGCACCCTCCCCTTGTGAGGATAGCAAAACTGAGCCTCATTCTAAAATGTTTAATAAGATTGGATTGAAGAGGGCAATCCATAAGAGCAGACAAAGGATATCAAGGATCTTGAAAGACTCTGTATGAAGGAATGGTCTAAGATCCTTCCCAACGTGTTCTCCAATCTCATTAAACATTTTCAAAAAAGGGTCAGTTTTGTTATACTCCATACATTGAAAACGGGGGTGCCAATAATTTTGACTCCTATCTTTCTTATGAAACAAAATCTCTTTCCCTGTGCAGTTATATTAGTATAAAATAATATAATAAAAAAAAAATTGAATTAAATTGAGCATACAATATAGCTCAGTATTTGTATTATTTATCTTATACAGTCTTTTTACGGTTATCTTTATCAAGGGTACCAATAATTATGGACCTGACTGTAAATCCTATGTATTATTATTATTAGGGGGCTGATTGGAAGTCCACAGGCCAAGAGGCCCAGACAGGAAGAGAGGGACCTCAGCTTCCTGTTGGTGAAAAACAAGGACGGACAGGATGGGCTTTTTGTTGACCTCGGTAAGTGTCACCTGAAGCATCTTGAAAAGTCGATTTTACCTTTACTTTCAAATGAGGCTTAAATAGTAGATACAAGCATGGACAACTAATCTTTGTTATCTTTGAATTTTGTTCTGTTTTAGATGATTATATCTCTATTTTATTGCTGTGTTTGTCCATTAATTATTTATTTTGTACAACCAGTCTATAGTTGTATGGAATTTGATTTATCTTGTCAATGCATTGTAAATTGTGTCAGTAATACTAATTTCCACTTGTTTGTGTTAATTTATGTTACAATGGATGAAATGTAGGTGTGTACACCAAGAACAGAAACTTCCGTCTCTACAAGTCATCTAAGGTGGGGAAGAATGTAGCCTTCACTGTCGCAGAGGACAACAGGTTCATCACCAAGCCTAAAAGGAACGTCTCTGCAGAGGAGAGCTTGTTCCAGTCCTCCTTAATCAGCAACGTAAGGTACAGATGAAGTGAAGGGTGGAGTTGCCCCTAGATGCTGATCTTGGGTCAGTTTAGCATTTTCCCCAGTACTGGGCAGGTTGGCATTTATTGGGATGTCTCAGGGGATGGTGATACTAGATCTGTACCTAGGGGAAACTTTACCCAGGAACTACAGGTGACTTGACTGTGTACTGACCTGGCAAAGCTGGTTGAAATCATAAAAAAAAAAAATGCTATCACACAAGCCCACTGAATGCTGGTTTCGTCATGCGACATTAAGTGGGAGTAAGGAAGAGCAGGGGTGTGTGTTGAAGATTAACATTTGGATTGAGATGGAAGTGCTTGACTATTCAACATGCTTAATATTCTGACATTTCAATTAGAGGTCGACCGATTGTGATTTTTCAACGCCGATACCGATTATTGTTGTAATAATGACAATTACAACAATACTGAATTAACACTTATTTTAACTTAATATAATACATCAATAAAATCAATTTAGCCTCAAGTAAATAATGCAAAAACAAAGTGTTGGAGAAGAAAGTAAAAGTGCAATATATGCTATGTAAGAAAGCTGACGTTTCAGTTCCTTGCTCAGAACATGAGAACATATGAAAGCTGGTGGTTCCTTTTAACATGAGTCTTCAATATTCCCAGGTAAGAAGTTTTAGGTTGTAGTTATTATAGGAATTATAGGACTATTTCCCTTCCCTCTATACCATTTGTATTTCATTAACCTATGACTATTGGATGTTCTTATAGGCACTTTAGTATTGCTAGTGAAACAGTATAGCTTCTGTCCCTCTAGTTAGCGTGCGCTAACTAGCTAGCCATTTCACTTCGGTTACACCAGCCTCATCTCGGGAGTTGATAGGCTTGAAGTCATAAACAGCGCAATACTTGACGCACAACGAAGAGCTGCTGGCAAAAAACGCACAAAAGTGCTGTTTGAATGAATGTTTACGCGCCTGCTTCTGCCTACCACCGCTCAGTCAGATACTTGTATGCTTGTATGCTCAGTCAGATTAAATGCAACGTAGGACATGCTAGATAATATATAGTAATATCATCAACCATGTGTAGTTAACTAATGATTATGATTGATTTTTTTTTTTATAAGTTAAGTTTAATGCTAGCTAGCAACTTACCTTGGCTTACTACGTTCGTGTAACAGGCAGTCTCCTTGTGGAGTGCAATGAGAGAGAGGCAGGTCGTTATTGCGTTGGATTAGTTAACTGCAAGGTTGCAAGATTGAATCCCCTGAGCTGACAAGGTGAAAATCTGTCGTTCTGCCCCTGAACAAGGCAGTTAACCCACCGTTCCTAGGCCGTCATTGAAAATAAGAATGTGTTCTTAACTGACTTGCCTAGTTAAATAAAGGTATACATTTTTTTTTTTTAAATCATCAAATCGGCGCCCAAAAATACCGATTTCCGATTGTTATTAAAACTTGAAATCGGCCCTAATTAATCGGTCGACCTCTAATTTCAATATTGGTCTACAGTTTCACCAGTCAGAAGATTCTGACATGGGACCTCCATGACGAGAGGGACGGGATATGCCCCAAGCCTCATGCTCAGCTGGGTTCGACTTCACACTGTGTTTCAGGTACTGACCCCCAGAAGACAGAGCTGTGTGTGTGTTGTGTACGTGCGAGCAAAGTTGTTAATGACCTCACCCAAACCAGGTGAATCATTCTATAAAATACGAGATTATTTGTGACTGGTCTACACACAATACCCCATAATGTCATGGAATTACATTTTTAGAAATGAGAAATGTTTACAATTGAAAAGCTGAAATGTCTTGAGTCAATAGGTATTCAACCCCTTTGTTATGGCAAGCCTAAATCAGTTCATAACAATTTGCTTAACAACTCAGATAATAAGTTACATGGACGCACTGTGTGCAATAATGGTGTTTAACACCATACTACCTCATCTCTGTACCCCACACATAATTGACCCCTCAATCGAGCAATGAATTTCAAACACAGATTCAACCAGGAGGTTTTCTAAACCCTCGCAAAAGTGCACCTATTGGTAGAGAGGTCTTAATTCATTAATTTTTTAAATAAAGCAGACATTGAATATCCCTTTGAGCATAGTCAAGTTATTAATAAGGCTTTGGATGGTGTGTCAATACACCAAGTCACTACAAAGATAAAGGCATCCATCCCAACTCAGTGGCCAGATAGGAAGGAAACGACTCACGGATTTCACCATGAGGCCAATGATGACTTTAAAACAGTTAGAGTTTAATGGCTGAGGCTGGATCAACAAAATTGTAGTAACTCCACAATACTAACCTAAATGACAAAGTGAAAAGAAGGAAGCATGTACATAATAAAAAAATAGGCAAAATCCTAGAGGAAAACCTCCTTCATTCTGCTTTACATCAGACACTGGGAGATTAATTCACCTTTCACCACAACAATAACCTAAAACACAAGGCCACATCTACACTGGAGGTGCTTACCAAGAAGACAGTGAATGTTCCTGAGTGAACAAGTTACATTTTTGACTTAAATCTACTTTGGCAAGACCTGAAAATAGTTGTCTAGCAATGATCAACAACCAGTTGAACAGAGCTGAAAGAATTTTGAAAAGAATGTGGAAATGTTACACAATCCAGATGTGGGAAGCTCTTAGACGTACCCAGAAATACTCAGGGGTGTGAGTACTTTTGTAAATTATTTCTGCATTTTATTTTAAAGAAATGCGCCAAAAAAATTAAAAAACATATTTTCACTTTGTTATTATGAAGTATTGTGTGTAGATGGGTGAGAGAAAATCTGTTTAATAATTTTTTTTTCAGGCTGTAACACAACAAAATGTGAAAAGTCAAGGGTATGAATACTCTGTGTGCAAAGCTGTCAAGGCAAAGGTTGGCTACTTTGAAGAATCTCAAATATAAAATATATTTTGTTTTGTTTAACACTTTTTTTGGTTACTACATGATGTGTGTTATTTCATAGTTTTGATGTCTTCACTATTATTCTAGAAAATAGTACAAATAAAGACAAACCCGGAAATGAGTAGGTGTGTCCAAACTTTTGACTGGTACTGTATATATATACAGACAACTTTGAGTTTGCACTTTTGGGACTATTCCATTGCGCCAGGCAGGCTATGTCAAGCTCACGTCTAGTATTTTAAGGAATATGACATATGTATTTGACCCAGGTCTGAAGATTTCATTGCCAATGTTAAACTTCTGGCTAATACTGGTTTTGACTGAAGAAAACAGGGGTTATTGAGTTTAATAGCCTTTCTATGAAAGATATTGTTTTGTTTTGTCATCCTTCAATATAAGACTCTTTGGGAGGCTACCAGTGTTCTCCCCACAAAGAAGTGGACAACTTTGTTCTTTCTGTGGTGAAAAAGGATGGCATCCAAGGAAGTAAGTTTTAAAGCAGCTGTTAGATAAATACTGTATGTATTATTTTAGATGCACTGTATGTAATAGAGGTCGACCTATTATGAATTTTCAAAGCCGATACCGATTTATTGGAGGACCAAAAAAAGCAGATACCGATTAATCGGCCGATATTTGACTATTTATTTGTAATAAGGACAATTACAACAACACTGAATGAACACTTATTTTAACTTAATATAATACATCAATAAAATCGATTTAGCCTAAAATAAATAATGAAACATGTTCAATTTGGTTTAAATAATGCAAAAACAAAGTGTTGGAGAAGAAAGTAAAAGTGCAATATGTGCCATGTAAGAAAGCTAACGTTTCAGTTCCTTGCTCAGAACAGGAGAACATATGAAAGCTGGTGGTTCCTTTTAATATTCCCAGGTAAGAAGTTTTAGGTTGTAGTTATTATGTGAATTAAAGGACTATTTCTCTCTATACGATTTGTATTTCATATACCTTTGACTATAGGATATTCTTATAGGCACTTTAGTATTGCCAGTGTAATAGCTTCCGTCCCTCTCCTCGCTCCTACCTGGGCTCGAACCAGGAACACATCGACAACAGTCACCCTCGAAGCAGTGTTACCCATGCAGAGCAAGGGGAACAACTACTCCAAGTCTCAGAGCGAGTGACGTTTGAAACACTATTAGCGCGCACCCCGCTAACTAGCTAGCCATTTCACATCGGTTACACCAGTCTAATCTTGGGAGTTGATAGGCTTGAAGTCATAAACAGCGCAATGCTTGCGCAATTGCGAAGAGCTGCTGGCAAAACGCACGAAAGCGCTGTTTGAATGAATGCTTACGAGCCTGCTGGTGCCTACCACCGTTCAGTCAGACTGCTCTATCAAATCATAGACTTAATTATAATATAATAACACACAGAAATACGAGTCTTAGGTCATTTATATGGTCGAATCCGGAAACTATCATCTCGAAAACAAAACATTTATTCTTTCAGTGAAATACGGAACCGTTCCGTATTTTATCTAACGGGTGGCATCCATAAGTCTAAATATTCCTGTTACATTGCACAACCTTCAATGTTATGTCATAATTATGTAAAATTCTGGCAAATTAGTTTGCAACGAGCCAGGCGGCCCAAACTGTTGCATATACCCTGACTCTGCGTGCAATGAACACAAGAGATATGCAGGTTTAAAAATATATACTTCTGTGAATTGATTTTAAGAAAGGCATTGATGTTTATGGTTAGGTACAGTCGTGCAACGATTGTGCTTTTTTTTTTTCGCAAATGCACTTTTGTTAAATCATCCCCCGTTTGGCGAAGTTGGCTGTCGTTGTTAGGAAGAAATAGTCTTCACACAGTTCGCAACGAGCCAGGTGGCCCAAACTGCTGCATATACCCTGACTCTGTTGCAAGAGAAGTGACACCATTTTCCTAGTTAAAAGAAATTCATGTTAGCAGGCAATATTAACTAAATATGCAGGTTTAAAAATCTATACTTGTGTATTGATTTTAAGAAAGGCATTGATGTTTATGGTTAGGTACACGTTGGAACAACGACAGTCCTTTTTCGCGAATGCACACCGCATCGATTATATGTAACGCAGGACACGCTAGATAACTAGTGATTATGATGGATTGTTTTCTTATAAGATAAGTTTAATGCTAGCTAGCAACTTATCGTGGCTTCTTACTGTATTCACGTAACAGGCAGGCTCCTCGTGGAGTGCAATGTAAGGCAGGTGGTTAGAGCGTTGGACTAGTTAACCGTAAGGTTGCAAGACTGAATCACCGAGCTGACAAGGTAAAAATCTGTCGTTCTGCCCCTGAACAAGGTAGTTAAACCCACCGTTCCTAGGCCGTCATTGAAAATAAGAATGTTCTTAACTTCTTGATGCAACTGTTAGCGGGATCATTTTTGTCAACAACCGCTGAATTGCAGAGCGCCAAATTCAAATTAAATTAAATTACTAAAAATATGACATTTTCATGAAATCACAAGTGCAATATAGCAAAACACAGCGTAGCTTGTTGTTAATCCACCTGGCGTGTCAGATTTAAAAAAAGCTTTTATGTAAGGACATCTCTCTCAGTAGACAAAACATTACAAACAGCTAGCAGCCAAGTAGATTGGTCACGAAAGTCAGAAAAGCAATAAAATTAATCGCTTACCTTTGATCTTCGGATGTTTGCACTCACGAGACTCCCAGTTACACAATAAATGTTCCTTTTGTTCCATAAAGATTATTTTTATATCCAAAATACCTCCATTTGGTTGGCGTGTTATGTTCAGAAATCCACCAGCTCGAGCGGTCACGACCGGGCAGACGAAAATTCCATAAAGTTCGTAGAAGCATGTAAAACGTTTTTTTTTTTAAATAATCAATCCTCAGGTTGTTTTTACAATATAATCGATAATATTTCAACCGGACTGTACCTTCTTCAATAGGAGAGAGGGAGAAAATGTCTGCTCCAAACTGTTGCGCATTCCAAACGCTGCTGGCACCCAGCCATACAATGATGCGATGTGATCTTTCTCGCTCATTTTTCAAAATAAAAACCCGAAACTATGTCTAAGACTGTTCACAACATGTGGAAGCCATAGGAAAATTAATCTGGTTGATATCCCTTTAAATGGAGCGAAGGCAGGCAATGGAACAGAGAGCTTTCAGGAAAAACAGCACTTCCGGGTTGGATTTTCCTCAGGTTTTCGCCTGCAATATCAGTTCTGTTTTACTCACAGACAATATTTTGACAGTTTGAAACTTTAGAGTTTTTTCTATCCTAATCTGACAATTATATGCATATTCTAGATACTGCCCTCAGAAATAGGCAGTTTAATTTGGGTACGTTTTTCATCCAAACATCAAAATACTGCCCCCTACACTCAACAGGTTAACTGACTTGCCTAGTTAAATAAAAAAATAAAAAGTTTTAAATCGGTGTCCAAAAATACAGATTTCCGATTGTTATGAAAACTTGAAATCGGCCCTAATTAATCGGCCATTCCAATTAATTGGTCGACCTCTAGTATATAATAAAACAATCTAACTGCTTCTGCATTAAAGATCTGTAGTGTATCAAATTAACCAAGTTGAAGTGTTGAAATATAAAAGTTTCCAATATTTTCCCTAACAGGCATACGACGGTGGAATTACTTTGTTTCAGAGCAGTTACTTGTCTACGACATCCTAAAGTACCGCTGGTGTCAGAATGTTCACCGGTGCCACAAAAGCAACAACATCATGTGAGTGTCTAGTTTGGAATTGAGGGGATCTGTCTCAGTAGTCCAAAGTGTCATCCTTCCTTCCTCTCCTTTTCTCCTTACTGGATTATGTATTGATCTAAAATAACTGGACGGGTGAAAGCAAATAGCCCTATAGGTGGCCACCATGTTCTTTCCACCTATCCTGTTCTTTCAGATCAGTGCAGTTGAAGGAGAGGAAGCCATTTTAAATGCATCGTGATAAAGCCCTTTGTTACTGAATCCAGAGAGGAAGAGGCAAAGCATCTGTCCATGCGAAAATATAGCGTCAAGCAGTGGGAGTGGGGATTTTTGTATAGAGGTCAATGGAAGAGTGTTGTTTGGTCAACATTAAAAAAAATGTATTGCTAATTTGCTACTTGAGGCTTATTTGATTGAATTTAAGTTTTGTAATGTTTAGGTTGTTAAAAATGTACATAAACAGTGCAGCCCTTTTCCACATTTTGTTACGTTATATTCTAAATTTCTATTCTAAAATGTAGGAAATTAACATTTTCATAAATCTACACAAAATACCCCATAATGACAAATCGAAAACATAAATACTTTAGTATTCAGAACCTTTGCTATGAGTCAAAATTGAGCTCAGGTGCATCCCGTTTCCATTGATCATCCTTGCAATGTTTCTACAAATTGATTGGAGTTCACCTGTGGTCAATTCAATTGATTGCGCATGATTTGTAAAGGCACACACCTGTCTATATAAGGTCCCACAGTTAACAGTGTATGTCAGAGCAAAAACCAAGCCATGAGGTCGAAGGAATTGTCCGTGGAGCTCCGTGACAGGATTGTGCCGAGGCACAGATCTGGGGAAGTGTCCGAAAAAATTTCTGCAGCATTGAAGGTCCCCAAGAAGACAGTGGCCTCCATCATTCTTAAATAGAAGAAGTTTGAAACCACCAAGACTCTTCCTGGAGCTGGTCGCCCGGCCAAACTGCGCAGTCAGGGGAGAAGGGCATTGGTCAGGGAGGTGACCAAGCTCCCGATGGTCACTCTGACAGAGCTCCAGAGTTTCTCTGTGGAGATGGGAGAACAATCATCTCTGCAGCACTCCACCAATGATAGAGTGGCCAGATGGAAGCCACTCCTCAGTAAAAGGCACATGACACTCCTATTTGCCACATCTTCAATTTAAGCCTACTGGAGAGCGTGTGCCCTCAGGCCTGGGGGGAAGCTAAAGTCATTCTGTTACCCAAGAATAGTAAACCCCCTTTAGTGGCTCAAATAGCAGACCAATCAGCCTGTTACCAACCCTTAGTAAACTTCTGGGAAAAAAATTGTGCTTGACCAGATACAATGCTATTTCACAGTAAACAAAATGACAACAGCATTTCAGCATGCTTATAGGGAAGGGCATTCAACAAGCACAGCACTTACACAAATGACTGATTGGCTGAGAGAAATTGACGATAAAATGATTGTGGGGGCTGTCGTGTTAGACTTCAGTGGCGCTTTTGACATTAGCGATCATAGTCTGCTGCTGGAAAAAAGTATGTGTTATGACTTTACATCCCCTGCTATAATGAGGAGAAGGAGTTACTTGTCTAACAAAACACACAGGGAGTTCTTTAATGGAGGCCTCTCAAATATAATCCAGTTAGAATCAGGAATCACCCAGGGTAGCTGTTTAGGCCATTTACTTTTTTATTTTTTTTACTAACGACATGCCACTGACTTTGAGTAAAGAGTGTCTATGTATGCGGATGACTCAACACTATACACGTCAGCTACTACAGCGACTGAAATGATTGCAACCCTCAACAAAGAGCTGCAGTTAGTTTCAGAGTGGGTGGCAAGGAATAAGTTAGCCCTAAACATTTCTAAAACTGAAAGCATTGTATTTGGAACCAAACACTCACTAATCCCTAAACCTCAACTAAATCTTGTAATAAATAATGTGCAAATTGAGATGACTAAACTGCTTGGAGTAACCCTGGATTGTAAACTGTCATGGTCAAAACATATTGATGCAGTAGTAGCTAAGATGGGGAGAATGTCTATAATAAAGTGATGCTCTGCCTTCTTAACAACACTATTAACGAGGCAGGTCCTACAGGCCCTAGTTTTGTTGCACCTTGACTACTGTTCAGTCGTGTGGTCAGGTGCCACAAAAAAAGGTCTTAGGAAAATTGCAATTGGCTCAGAACAGGGCAGCATGGCTGGCCCTTGGATTTACACAGAGCTCTAATATTAATAATATGCATGTCAATCTCTCCTGGCTGAAAGTGGAAGAGATTGACTTCATCACTACTTTTATTTATGAGAAGTATTGACATGTTGAATGCACAAACTACTTGCCCACAGCTCGGACACCCATGCATACCCCACAAGACATGCTACAAGAGGTTTCTTCACAGTCCCCAAGTCCAGAACAGACTATGGGAGGCACACAGTATTACATAGAGCCATGACTACATGGAACTCTATTCCACATCAAGTAACTGACGCAAGCAGTAGAATTAGATTTTAAAAAACAGATTTTAAAAAACACCTTATGGAACAGCGGGGACTGTGAAGCAACACAAACATTGGTACAGACACACACACACACACGATAACATACGCACTATACATAAACATGGATTTAGTACTGTAGATATGTGGTAGTGGTGGAGTAGGGGCCTGAGGGCACACAGTGTGTTGTGAATGTATTATAATGTTTTTTTTTTATTGTATAAACTGCCTCAATTTTGCTGGACCCCAAGAAGATTAGCTGCTGCTTTGGACTCTGTATGTAATAAATACAAATACAGCCCGCTTGAACTTTGCAAAAAGAAACCTAAAGGACTCAGACCATAAGAAACAAGATTCTCTGAACTCTTTGGCCTGAATTCCAAGCTTCACGTCTGGAGAACCTGACACCATCCCTATGGTGAATTATGGTGGTGGAGATGTATTTCAGTCGCAGGGACTAGTCAGGATTGAGGGAAAGATGGAAAAGATGAACAGAGCAAATTACAGAGAGATCCTTGATGAAAACCTGCTCAGGACCTCAGATTGGGGCGAAGGCTCACCTTCCAACAGGACAATGACTATGAGCACACATCCAAGATAACGCAGGAATGTCCTTGAGTGGCCCAGCCAGAGCCCGGACTTGAACCCGAGCCAACATCTGGAGAGACCTGAAAATAGCTGTGCAGCGACACTCCCCATCCAACCAGACAGAGCTTGAGAGGATCTGCAGATTAGAATGGTAGAAACTCCACAAATACAGGTGTGCCAAACTTGTAGCGTCATACCCAAGAAGACTCAAGGCTGTAATCGCTGCCAAAGGTGCTTCAGGACTGGCTACCCCTTATAGCCTGGTTCCTCTCTAGGTTTTTTCCTAAGTTCCGGCCTTTCTAGAGATTTTCCTAGCCACAGTGCTTCTACACCTGCATTGCTTGCTGTTTGGGGTTTTAGGCTAGGCTAGCTATACAGCACTTTGACATCAGCTGATGTAAGGAGGGCTTTATAAATATATTTGATTGATTGATTCAATGCAGTACTTTGGTACTGAGTAAAGGGTCTGAATACTTATGTGAATGTAATAGTTCAGTTTTTCAACATTTCTAAAAATCTGTTTTTGCTTTGTCATTATGGGGTATTGTGTGTAGATTGACAAAAAAAGAATAAGGCTGTAACGAAATGTCAAAATTCAAGGGGTCTGAATACTTTCCGAATGCACTGTAAGTGGACACACATGGCATCCCTGCAACTGAGATTTTGTTATATACACTGCTCAAAAAAATTAAGGGAACACTAAAATAACACATCCTAGATCTGAATGAATGAAATATTCTTATTAAATACTTTTTTCTTTACATAGTTGAATGTGCTGACAACAAAATCATCAATGGAAATCAAATGTATCAACCCATGGGGGTCTGGATTTGGAGTCACACTCAAAATTAAAGTGGAAAACCACACTACAGGCTGATCCAACTTTGATGTAATGTCCTTAAAACAAGTCAAAATGAGGCTCAGTAGTGTGTGTGGCCTCCACGTGCCTTTATGACCTCCCTACAACTCCTGGACAGTCTGTGGTGCAACGTGGCGTTGGTGGATGGAGCGAGACATGATGTCCCAGATGTGCTCAATTCGATTCAGGTCTGGGGAACGGGCGGGCCAGTCCATAGCATCAATGCCTTCCTCTTGCAGGAACTGCTGACACACTCCAGCCACATGAGGTCTAGCATTGTCTTGCATTAGGAGGAACCCGGGCCAACCGCACGAGCGTATGGTCTCACAAGGGGTCTGAGGATCTCATCTCGGTACCTAATGGCAGTCAGGCTACCTCTGGCGAGCACATGGAGGGCTGTGCTGCCCCCCAAAGAAATGCCACCCCACACCATGACTGACCCACCGCCAAACCGGTCATGCTGGAGGATGTTGCAGGCAGCAGAACGTTCTCCACGGCGTCTCCAGACTCTGTCACGTCTGTCACATGTGCTCAGTGTGAACCTGCTTTCATCTGAAGGGCACAGAGCGCCAGTGTGGTCTTTCTTTGCCACACTTTACCACCTGTGGACGGCGGGCCCCCATACCACCCTCATGGAGTCTGTTTCTGACCATTTGAAGGCGGAGGTAGCGGTCCTGCTGCTGGGTTGTTGGCCTCCTCAACGTCTCCTGATGTACTGGCCTGTCTCCTGGTAGCGCCTCCATGCTCTGGACACTACGCTGACAGACACAGCAAACCGTCTTGTCACAGCTCGCATTGATGTTCCATCCTGGATGAGCTGCACTAGCTGAGCCACTTGTGAGGGTTGTAGACTCCGTCTCATGCTACCACTAGAGTGAAAGCACCGCCAGCATTCAAAAGTGACCAAAACATCAGCCAGGAAGCATAGGAACTGAGAAGTGGTCTGTGGTCACCACCTGCAGAACAACTCCTTTATTGGGGGTGTCTTGCTAATTGCCTATAATTTCCACCTGTTGTCTATGCCATTTGCACAACAGCATGTGAAATTTGTCAGTGTTGCTTCCTAAGTGGACAGTTTGATTTCACAGAAGTGTGAGTTACATTGTGTTGTTTAAGTGTTCCCTTTATTTTTTTGAGCAGTGTGTGTATATATATATATGTAGATATATATATATATATATTGGAGTTGTGCCTGTTGTTCACATGCAAATCTGCCCTCTCATTGGCTAGAATGTTCCCACCTGCTCCAATTGTTAGAGCACTCAATCCCGTCTCTTGTCAGTATATTGATACTCTGGTGAATCTCTAACGTTTTCTTGATTCCTTAACCACCTCCTCAAAATGCATCTGAGGAGATCCTTGATTCCTCCCCTAGGACCTTCTCTTGCCTCCTCCTCACAACACAAGGAATTTACTTTTGTCCCCCTGACTGTTCTTTCTCTTTTTCCCCCACAGGATTCTGGTGGATCTTAAACAGGAGGTCTGGTACCAGAAGTGTCATGACCCTGCTTGCAAGAGCTTCAGATCTTCTAGTATGCGCTGGTTAACATTGAAATATTATTGAAGTAAAAATAGTGTTGACTTTGATTAAATAGATCTAATACTATTGACACACGTCGTCTTATCCCCACAATCAAGAGCCTGTGTTTTAGGTGATTGGTGTACCAGTATGTCATTAATTGAAATGACTGGAACAGCAGGAAATCTTACAGATTGTGCCTTTTTAAACCAGTCATTTCTCTTCCAGGTTACCCATTACCACAGGACATCTGCGTCAGCTACCTCATAACAATGGTGAGTTCTGCACCTGTTCCCCTCACTGCTACAAAAGTCTGATTCGCCTCAGTCACACTTGTAATTTTCTATTAAATTGGCCACATCACCACAAGACACAGAAAGAGACTGTTGGGTACCTGACTTCCTCTGGCTACATGAATGGGTCTCAAAAAAAGAATCCCACAATAACAAAAGTAAAAAATAAAGCTATTAAACTGTGTGTTTGTCTATTTGGTGGCAGGATGAGGAGGACCAGGCATATCTGATGGACGACGTGGGGAACATCGAGCTCAGCCAGACACTCCCAGTGGAGAAGTACCTGGGGGGCTCGGCAGCAACACTTCCCCAGGAAGAAGACCGCGATCCCTGGGGGGATGACCAGGCTTACCTGGAGGCCCTGGAGGATGTTGAGAGAAGCACAGGCGATTTGGCAGAGGATGATGTCCCAGATGAGCTTCTGCTCCAAACCATGGCAGAGTTTGAGTCCCTCAAAGATTTGTGCTTGTCGGCCACTAAGTGCTAAGTGCATTTTCCTTCAATTCTGTTCATGGAGAGACAGGGTGACCAGGCTTTTGCTCCAGCTCAGGGGGAACCCACCCCATTCAACTATTCAAGGGCTTGATGCTGAGTTGAATTAGGTGTGTTGGTGCTGGGCTGGAACAAAAGCCTGCCAGTCTACGGGAGCAGAATGGAAGAAGACTGCATTAGAGGGAGGTTATACTTGTTCAACAGTTCATTTCTCATTTGTAATACAGGCTCCTGAGTGACGCAGTGGTCTAAGGCACTGCATCTTAGTGCTAGAGGAGTCACTACAGACCCTGATTCGATTCCAGGCTGCATCACAACCGGCCGCACAATTTGCCCATTGTCGTCCGGGTTAGGGTTTGTCAGTCATTGTAAATAAGAATTTGTTCTTAACTGACTTGCCTGGTTAAATAAAGGCTAAATAAAAACATTGAAATTCAGTACAATCCTCAATTTAAATTACTGGCTGTTAATGCACTTTATAAAACAGAGGTTTTTCCCAATTACCTAGGCCTATAGCAGGGGTCTCCAACAGGTCGATCGCAAGGTGCCGATAGCTCGCAGCCCACCTATGAGTAGCTCGCCAAACAATTCTGAAAGTACATGCAATTTATGTGTTCCACTGCAAACGGTCATAAACAAATCTCACAAGTATCAGACACTGCAAGCTCTCAGCTACTATCTAGTCAATGCCGCATTGACATTATCAAACCCCTGGTCAGCCACTATTGGATTAAAAACCCAAACCTAACACAATATCTGCCATATTAATTTCCAGTAATATTGCATTTGTCTATTACTCTGTGTAGCCAGAAATACTTTTCCAAAACCTTTATTTGCAAACTTTGCCATGAAATGAGCAGCAGCAGTACACATTCCACATAGATATGCAATTAAAGGGTAATTACACATGGATTTTTTTGTTTCCTCCAGATTCAAGCATTGCCATGGACTCAGAACATCCAATTATGTTTCTATATGAACAATTGTATTTGAGTGAAAATGTAGCTCTCATGGTAGAAAATGTTGGACGCGTAATAGTGACAATACCACAAATGTCTGGGAATATGCCATTAAAAAGAGCATCGTCAGCTGTGTAGTGCGCTGCACAATAAAGCACCTTGCATTGAATGTCGGCCCTACTGATTCTGATAGCGTAGAATTGTATATAGGATGTTTCTGATAACTGAACATTAACCAACTCCTTACCTGTTTTCTGGTCCTGGATTATTTTCTGGGTGATATGACTGCGAACCATTTCTGCAAATTGAGTCACCAAGCATGGAAGGAAGCTAAAGTAATTCCACTGCCTAAAAATAGTAAAGCACACTTTGCTGGCTCTAACAGCCGTCCAATCAGTTTGCAGCCTGTTCTTAGTAAACTGATGGAGAAAGTTGTGTTTGACCAAATACATTTTACATACGCTCTTATCCAGAGTGAGTGGATACATTTATTTGTACTGGTCACCCGTGCAAACCGTACCGACAATCCAGGCGTTGCAAGTGCCATGCTCTACCAACTGAGCCACACAAGGTAATTCTTCAGGCACTCAACTAGATGAGTTGGAGCTGTATTGTTAGATTTCAGTGTAGCCTTTGATCTTAAATTGTTATTGAAGAGACTAACTTGCTATGACTTTACGTAACCTGCAATCACATGGTTGGATAGTTATTTAGCCAATAGAACCCAGTGTCAAATGGACGTTTCTCTAACATCAGATATGTAAAGTGCAGTGTCCCCCAGGGCAATTGCCTTTGTTCGTTAGCCTCTATTTTTACAAATGATTTGCCACAGGTCGTACACGAAACTAAAATGACTATGTATGTGGATGATTCCACACTTAACATGTCAGCACCCAAAAGCCAGTGAGCTCACTGAAATTCTAAATAAAGATTTAGTATCAGAATGGGTGGTTAATAATAAAGTCTTAAATACATAAAACTAAAAGCATTTTATTTGCTTCAAAACAGTAAGACCTAAACCTCAACTGGAGTTGTGCATAAAGGGTGTGACCACTGAGTAGGTTGAGGAAGCAAACTCCTAGGTATAACATTGGATGGTCAATTATCAAGTCATGAAGATGGGGAAATGGTGTATACAACAATCAACTGTACAAGTTGTTAAGGCTTGTCCCACCTTGATTACTGTCCATCCGGTAATATGGTAGTGTGGCAAAGACCTAGCAAAGCTGCAGTTGGCTCAAAACACAGCAGCCCATACATAAGATGCACACCAGTCTAACCTGGGTGAGGGTTCATGATAGATGAACTGCTTCTCTTCTAGTTTGAGAAATATTACTGCAAATGAAAATTCCAGGATTGTATGCATTATCAAATAGCATTTAGCTTAGACACCTATACATATCCCACAAGACATGCCACCAGGGGTCTCTTCACAGTCCCGAAGTCCAAAACGAATTCACAGCAACGCACATTATACAGAGCCATGAATGTATGGAACTCCTAGTTACAATTACTTAAGCAAATATCAAAATTACATTTTGGAAACAGATTAAACATCTCATGGAGCAGAGGGAACTATGAGGCAACAACATTTTTTTAGATGCATTGTTCGTATATTGTATTTTTTTATTTTGTGACTGTCCTTGTCTATCAGTGTTTATTGTGGACCCCAGGAAGAGTAGCAGATGCTTCTGAAAACGCTAATGGGAATCTAAATAAACAAATAATTAATAAAGTTTAACGTTTTTTTGTGATGACTGAAATCAGTTTCATCATATTGTGTACATCTCAAATAATGTCTGTATACAACAAAAAAGTACAATGAAGCAGAGAGGGCTACAGTAAGACAAACAGGTTTATTTGGTACAGTGGAGTAAATGAAAGGTATGAATTTTACTCCTGTACAAAAACACATTGAAACCGAACACTGTCGATTTAAGGAGAGCTCAAGTTCCTAGTATTGGCCGTCTGATGGTGTCTCGAAACATGATCAAGCAGATAAACCCAATCATGTACAGAACAATGTTAACAAACAGGTCAATGTGCATCATGAGCACTTAATTCATTGTTAAATAACCTGAATTCATAAAAGGACCCTTTTTTTCTTTGTTAGATCTCAAAGGAGACTGAAATGTCTATAATGTGGTTCCTTATATAGAGGTAAATGATGGTTAGGCCTACCTAACAAATAAGTCACTATTTTTGTCAACAAAAAAAAAAACTCAAGGGGCAAGCGAGCCATGGCTTGATACTGGCCAGCTTAACCTGATCATTCTCCAGGGTCTTTCATTAGGCATCAAATGGGAGAAAACATCTTCAAAACGGATGGTGAGTGTGCATTCCAAATGGACAAAAGTCAGTTCCACCACCTCCGTTTGAAGCATTGGATTTGTGTAAGCATGGGCTATCTAGAAAGACCTTGCACCATTTTACACCCAATTATTCATGGGGGGGGGGGGGGGGCAAGTGCACATTAAGGTGAGAGAATTGGAATTGGGCTGCTAGGCTCCTGATTGTTGCCCGCTGAATATGACCCAGGTATCCCTTGGCCGGCAGGACTGTTTTCTATGGATAGAACAGGTCCCAGCGTGTGCATTTTGGCACATTGAGGCCACTGTAGTTTTAAAAGGACACTTACGGAATAAATGTTTCTGTGTGATAGCAGAGACATTGGTGGCACTTTAGGTTGTGTGTTTTTGTTCTGGTATTGCACATGCAGTCTTTTATCCCTGCTGTGTGGGAGGCTTATTTCCTTTGCGGCCATTCACAAGATCATAACACCTTTCTGAATGGACATCTTCCTACTTGTCTTGTGCTAAAATAGTTACGGAAGGTTCAGAAAGGTTTAGACAAGGCCTTCTGACAGTACAACGTTGAAAAACAAGGGAATGCAGAAAAAAAGAAAGAAAACATGCTGTATCAACCGTGACCCATTGAAGTCCTCTCGTGACTTTTTTTCTACAGATACACTATTTACAATAATTCACCAATGATATTAAATATCAACTTAAATTAAAAGAAACAAATATTAGACTGCTATAAATAGCTACTGTATTTCTCAAGTTGAACAAGACAGTACTAAGACAGTTGCGTATGGTGATTTGTCTCAGTCTTTCAACAACTGAAATGTCTGCATGGGTGTGGTCTTGAAACATAAAAAAGCAGATATACAAAAAAAAGAGAATAAAACTAAAGTTTGTCAGAACTTAGAGATGATTAGTAAAAATGGGTTAATTGAAACTGACAATTGAGGGATTACCGACTGAGATAGTCGAGAAACTCCTAACAGGCGACTCGATCGGCACTTGAAATGGCTGACAGAAATGGTTGACAGTCACATGGACAATAAGGCATGAACCTCTCCCCCTTTCACTATGGCCTAAATATAAACAAATGTAGATAAACAACCTGTGCACTGCAATCTACTCCTAAAAGTGATTGCGCTGACATGCGCTGCGTTTATGGCGAAAGTGATCTCTGGGAAATCAACTTTAAAAAAAGTCTAATCACAGTGCATGGGTCTACCTACATTTGTTTGAATCCCGGTTTCTAACATAAGTCACTCTCTCTCACACACTCCATCTCTTCTACAGCACAAGGGGACCAAAGACACTGTCACAGTAGACAAGAGAGGGCCACAACCGTCACCTCCGATGAGCATTTGCAGTCAAGGGGGGCTATGGTTTCCAGATTGTCACCCTCTGCTTCCCTTTCCCCTCTACCTGGGATTCACATCTTGATCTTGGCATAGAGCAGGTCAATCTGCTCTCGGAAGTGACTGCGGAGGTCGGTCCTCTTGGCCTTTAGCGTGGGCGTCAGGAGGCCGTTCTGGACGGAGAACATCTCAGTGTGCAGCGAGATATCTCTCACCTGCACGAGACAGCATGTTATTCATTATTCAGCTTATTATGTGTTTAGCATCCCATTGAGATGCAAATGTTGTTTTGTTTTTTCCCTACAAGAGTACTCTGGGCTAGAGGCAGCATTATAATCATGCACAATTTGGAACCAGCATCACTTGTGAGTGTTACCGTGTCTAAATGTTACCGTGTCCCTGAGGAATGTGTGGATCGTTAGGAAGGATTCCTCACCTGCTCAAAAGACTTCAGCCCCCCTTCTTTCCCCAGCCTCAGAATGTCCTCCAGGATGGCATTTTTCATCTCCTGGAAAGATAGGCACTTCAGACAAGGCAGTGTAGACAATGCATCTTAATGGCTGTACTTAAAAAGTTCACTCAAAATATCTTTCAGTATTTTGTTCATTAGTCTATCATTAATACAATCCCACCCAAAAATGTGCATGTCAGAAGTCACATTTTCTATATGGAGCACTTTCAGTACAAACAAAAACTGTGATGTGTTTGAGATGAGATTGGTTCTGTTCCGATATCCACACTAGCATGCAAAAAAATGGTAACCGTGCAAGCCTTCATTCTAAGGCTTTACACGCAAATCTTATTTGTCACATGCGCCAAACACAACAGGTGCAGAGCTTACTGTGAAATGCTTACACACAAGCTCTTAACCAACAACACAGTTCAATAAATAGAGTTAAGAAAATATTTACTAAATAAACTGAATAAAATAAAAACAATAACAAGGCTATATACAGGGGGTACCGGTACCACGTCAATGTGCGGGGGTACATGTTAGTCAAGGTCATTTGTACATGTCGGCAGGGGTAAAGTGACTATGCATAGATAATAAGAAGAGAGTAACAGCAGTGTAAAAACAAGAGGGGGGGGGCATTTGATTAATTGTTCAGTAGACTTATGGCTTGGGGGGTAGAAGCTGTTAAGGAGCCTTTTGGACCTTGACTTGGCGCTTCGGTACTGCTTACTGGTTGTCGAGATAAGTCTAGAAAATACATTTTTTGGGCGTTCCTCTGACACTGTCTAGTATATACAGTAGGTCCTGGATGGCAGGAAGCTTGGCCCCAGTGATGTACTGGTGCATACGCACTACCCTCTGTAAGGGGGTATGGCATCACCATACTACGTAGTGATGCAACCGGTCAGAATGCTCTCAATGGTGCAGCTGTAGAACTTTCAGGATCTGGGGACCCATGCCATATTTTTTCAGTCTCCTGAGGGGGAAAAGGCGTTGTCATGCCCTCTTCGCGACTGTCTTGTTGTGTTTGGACCATGAGTTACTGTAGCGGATCTGCAAGATCCAGTGACATTTTGCTGAGGACAACACTTGTTGAAGTGTAAGAGGTATGCTAGCATGGACTGTGGAAATCAGCCACTGAATACACTGTCAGGTAAATCTGCCATACCATTGAAGCTAGCTAACCTTGCTTGCACACATCTCCAAATAAGAACCCTCGATGCCCTTCTTCTTTGCCCATCCTGGTAAGAAGTCTGGATCAGGCACCACAATGCCCACCAGGCATGCCTGTGTCAAACAAGACATTTTAAAACATTTAGCTTTTTAGAATTCCATAAGCATTTATACTAATTTACAAATGTATCAACATTTACAAGCAGTGGCTTATATATGAAAGTCATAAGTGTCACCCAAACAAGTTTCAATTAGATGGTGCACACATCCACATCCAGCATTATGCATGTACATACCCAACCACAAACGAAGTGTTTCAATAGCACAGCAGAAGACTTGGCACACATGATTTGGTTTGTCACAAACCTGCAAGCTATCGCCATGGACAAAGATCTGGGCCACCGGGTCGCTCCGGATGTAGATGTTCTCGACCTTCTCCGGGGCAATGTACTCTCCTTGAGCCAGCTTGAAGATGTGCTTCTTCCTGTCCACGATCTTCAGAATACCATTCTGAAAGTAGAGTAAACAAACTTAATCAGTACTTAGTTAACTACATCAGATTTCGCCCCATTACTACTTTGACACTCTTAGTCAGTCATAGATTGAGGCATAATGTCTGCTGATCTCTTTTGACTGGGACTTATTTCATCATCATCATCAGCTAAGCAGGGTAGGTCCTGGGTCATCAGCTAAGCAGGGTCGGTCCTGGTCGCTCCCTGGATGGGATAACAGATGCTGCTGGCAGTGGTGTTGGAGGGCTAAGGAGATCAATGCCCCAGGGCAGTGAAGGGAACATTGCCCTGCGTAGTGTGCCATCTTTTGGAAGGGACAATAAACGGGTGTCCTGACCCTCTGTGGTCATTAAAAATCCCATTGCAATTCTCGTAAGAGTAGGGGTGTTAGCCCCATTGTCATGGCTAAACTCCCAACCTGGCCCCATTTCATCATGGCCACCTAATCATCCCCCTTATTCCGAACTGGCATATTTCACTCCTCACCTCTCCACCCGATGTGTGGTTAGTATTCTTGGGCATTCTGTGGCAGCAGGTAGCCTTGTGGTTAGAGTGTTGGACTAGTAACCGAAAGGTTGCATGATCGAATCCTTGAGCTGCCAAGGTAAAAACAATCTGTCGTTCTGCCCCTGAACAGGCAGTTAACCCACGGTTCCTAGGCCATCATTGAAAATAAGAATTTGTTCTTAACTGACTTGCCTAGTTAAATAAAGTTAAAAATAAAAAATATATATATTTAAATTCTGGCACAAAAATGGTAACCGTGCAAGCCCCACCAGAGGACAATTTCCCATCCCCACCTTATAGGCTAGCTCAATGTTTGCCAATCTTGGTCCTGGGGACCCAAAGGGGTGCACATTTTTGTTTTTGCCATAGCACTAACAGTTGCTTCAACTAATCAAGTCATCATGCCTAAAGATTGGGTCTCCAGGATCAGAATTGGGAAAGAGCTAGCTGATTTAAAAAAAAACATTAAAAAGCGTAGCCTAGTGTAGAGTTGAATGTAGAGTTGACAGTACTTACAGGCAGCCACTTCCCAATGTCTCCGGTGTGGAGCCAGCCATCCTGATCCAAGGCCTCCTTTGTCTTCTCCGGGTCATTCAGGTAACCCTTGAATACGTTTGGTCCTTTCACACACACCTGCAAAGAAGCAGAATTATATATACATCAAATACAAACATGGGACCAGGATACACACCCACCTCCTCAATTGTGAAGTATCAAAGCAAGCTGGGGAACACCCCCACCCCAGTATTCCAGTCGGTCCCAATACACACGGTAAAGAGATCAATGGAAGGGAGACCAAGGACACAGTCATTGGCGCCCATTCAAAAAAGCGTATCTAACAACGTGGATATTAATCAAATCCGTTCTAGCAGGCCCATAATGCGGTTACTAAAATCTGATTTGGCCATTTTCGCTGCATAATGTTTAGAAGTTGTTCTTTAGGGTTTAGAAAATCCACTACGTGACCAAAAGTATATGGACACATGCTGGTCAAACATCTCATTCCAAAATCATGTGCATTAATATGGAGTTGATCCCCCTTTGCTGCTATAAAACCCTTCACTCTTCTGGGAAGGCTTTCCACTAGATGTTGGAACATTGCTGCGGAGATTGCTTTCATTCAGCCACAAGAGCATTCGTGAGGTCGGGCACTGATGTTGAGAGATTAGGCCTGGTTGCAGTCGGCCTTTCAATTCATCCCAAACGTGTTTGATGGGGTTGAGGTCAGGGCTCTGTGCAGGCCAGTTAAGTTCTTCCACACCGATCACGACAAACCATTTGTGTGGACCTCACTTTGTGCACAGGGGCATTGTCATGCTGAAACAGGAAAAGGCCTTCCCCAAACTGTTGTTACAAAGTTGGAAGCACAGCATCGTCTAGAATGTCATTGTATGCTGTAGCATTAAGATTTCCCTTCACTGTAACTAAGGGGCTTAGCCCAAACCATAAAAAAACAGCCCCATTATTCCTCCTCCACCAAATGCATTGGGGCAGGTAGCGTTCTCCTGGCATCCGCCAAACCCAGACACATCCGTCTGACTGCTAGATGGTGAATCGTGATTCACCATCTAGCTGGCAATGAGCTTTACACTACTCCAGCCGACGCTTGGCATTGAGCACGGTGACCTTAGTCATGTGTGCGGCTGCTCGGCCATAGGGAAACCCATTTCACAAAGTTCCCGACAAACAGTCTCTTGTGCCGATGTTGCTTCCGGAGGCATCTTGGAACTCGGTGTTGCAACCAACAGACAATTTTACGCACTACATGCTTCGGCACTCCCGTTACGTGAGCTTGTGTGGCCTACCACTTCGTGGCTGAGCCGTTGCTGCTCCTAGACGTTTCCATTTCACAATAACAGCACTTACAGTTGACTGGGGCAGCTTTAGCAGAGCAGAAGTTTTACGAACTGACTTGTTGGAAAGGTGGCATCCTATGACGGTGCCATGTTGAATGCCATGGAGCCCTTCAGTAAGGCCATTCTACTGCCAATGTTTGGCTGTGGAGATTGCATGGCTGTGTGCTTGATTTTATACACCCATCAGCAACAGGTGTGACTAAATAGCTGAATCCACTCATTTGAAGGTGTGTCCACATACTTTTGTATATATAGTGTCTGTCTGCTAAATGCTAGCTCCTGTTCAGATAAGCTGGTAGCATAGCTAGCCATATAGAGAGCGATGGTGGTATATGAAGTTGTTTTTAACTGTAATGCAGTTGATTGGTGACAATGACATGAACATGTATTGGAGTTGACAGGCTAATTTTGATGGGTGTTAATGAGGAGATTCTGATCTATCAACAACACAGGGGCCACATGTGTGGAATTTCCATGGTGTTTACATTGTTTTTAGTTTGTTTGGAGTTTGACAAAACAAACTTAAAACCCTACCACTGAGCTTAGCCCTTATTCTTCAATGTTTGCAGATCAGTATGGTGGAAGCTTTACCACTGTAGTGCTTATACCTATCCAGACCCTTCAGATATGCTAACATCGACTAGTTAGGGCCAAGGGGGAGGGACAGGGAGCAATTTGAGACTGAGGTGGGACTTCCATTGGTCTAAACACCTTACCTCTCCTTCCCCATTGGCAGCAAAGTAGTTCATCTCAGTCACATCCACCAGCTTTACATAGTTGCAGGGCAGTGGAGCCCCCACATGACCTGGGCAAAAAGAGATGAGTTGTCACATTCCAGTAACACTTTATTTGGCTGTTCTTTCATAATACCAACATGGTCTCATAAGGTTTCATGAAGAGTTTCCAGTGAGCCAAACAAGACACCAAAGTTCATTGTAGAATCAGAGTAGAGACATTTGTGTGACTTGTTTGTTGGATTAAAGATGTAGTGGTATGCATTGTGCGATGTGGTATGCATTGTGCGATGTGGTAGCAATTGAATGCTTCAGTAACGCTTGAATATGTGTATTACCTGCTGTCCAATCCCCAGGCATGGACATGGTGCACCCGGCTGTGCACTCAGTCTGACCATAGCCTTCGTAAAACTGTCAAGTAGAAGCAGCAGATATTTATTTGAAAGCATTGTAAATTAAGTAACTTGTGTTTCTCATGCTAGTATCATCTATCTTTCTGCACCACAGCAGCCTGAGTGTCGAAAGGTTGCCGAAAGGTGTGAGGTTGATTCCCAAGCATGACGTGATTGTTTTGACTGATAGAAAGAACATTATTGCCAATCTTTCTAAGGCGAATCCTGTTGAACAAACAGGAAAGTTCAAAGAGGGACCTGCTTCTCTAGGGTATGAGACGTGCTAGATTCCAATTCTCTACTTGTAAACTCCCCCTGAAGGATTTAAAAGGTGTGATGAATATGGGGGAAACTCCTTCCAGCCATGCTTGCACCAATCCAAACAATGCTTTTAAAAAGGCATGAGAATTAGGTTAGAGAATTGGAACGCAACCAGGCTCCGCATCCAAATTCCTGAGAAAGCTTGCATTTGTGCACTCTTCCCCACGCATTTATAAGCATTGGATTGGTGGAAGCATGGATTAGAGGGAGTTTATCCTTTCTTGCACCGGTCATTTGATTTGTAAATCCATGAAGGGAAGTCTCACCTGGCAGCCAAGAGCGGCCCGAATGAAGGTCAGGACGGTTGGAGACACTGGGGCCGCTCCTGTGATCATCAGCCTCACACGACCCCCAAGACTGTTCTGGAGAACACAAAGGAGGAAAGACATTGACATCCATGGTTGTACCTCACACAATAGAACAGCGATTCTCAAATTTGGGTCGCACGTGTGGGGAAGAGAAAAACAATATGCCAGTCTGAACTTAAACCAGGTGTGTAGAAATAATGAATTTACCATTTTTTCAATAATTTAATATAGAGCTATTAGCAGTGCCATTTTTGGTTGATTTTCTGGTCTCAACCCAGTGAGTTTGTTAACCTTCAACGACAGTGACGACCAGTTTTGAAGCCTACCAGTTATTTTATTGTTGCCTGTATTAAAATGTTTATTTTGGCATTAATATGCTCGCAATGAGGCAAGTAACAGTGAAACATGCATGAGAACATCAGATGTTCCGGACGACTGAACACGCTCTCCGCAGCCGATGTAAGACTTAAACAGGTCAACATTCACAAGGTCGCAGGGCCAGACGGATTACCAGAACGTGTAGTCAGAGCATGCGCTGACCAACTGGCAAGTGCTTTCACTGACATTTTCAACCAGTCCCTGACTGAGTCTAATAACAACATGTTTCAACCAGACCACCATAGTCAAAGAACACTAAGGTAACCTGCCTAAATGACTACGGACCTGTAGCACTCACATATGTAGCATGAAATGCTTTAAAATGCTGGTCATGGCTCACATCAACACCATTATCCCAGAAACCATCCTTAGTTTTGACAAGATAAAAATCTGTCGTTCTGCCCCTGAACAAGGCAGTTAACCCACTGTTCCCCAGTAGGCTGTCATTGTAAATAAGAATTTGTTCAGTGTTAAAAAAAAACTTTAAAGAAAGTTTAATACATCTACCAAATATTAATTTCCAAAGTTTTCTGCTTCAGTGTCTTTAGATATTTTTTGTCAGATGTTACTATGTAATACTGAAGTATAATTACAAGCATTTCATAAGTGTCAAAGGCTTTTATTGACAATTACATGAAGTCGATGCAAACAGTCAATAGTTGCAGTTTTGACCCTTCTTTTTCAAGACCTCTGCAATCCACCCTGGCATGCTGTCAATTAACTTCTGGGCCACATCCTGACTGATGGCAGCCCATTCTTGCATAATGCTTGGAGTTTGTCAGAATTTGTGGGTTTTTGTTTGTCCACCCGCCTCTTGAGGATTGACCAGTTCTCAATGGGATTAAGGTCTGGGGAGTTTCCTGGCCATGGACCCAAAATAGACGTTTTGCTCCCCGAGCCACTTAGTTATCACCTTTGCCTTATGGCAAGGTGCTCCATCATGCTGGAAAAGGCACGGTTCATCACCAAACTGTTCCTGGATGGTTGGGAAAAGTTGCTCTCGGAGGATGTGTTGTTACCATTCTTTATTCATGGCTGTGTTCTTAGGAAAAATTGTGAGTGAGCCTACTCCCTTGGCAGAGAAGCAACCCCACACATGAATGGTCCCAGGATGCTTTACTGTTGGCATCACGCAGGACTGATGGTAGCGCTCACCTTGTCTTCTCTGGACAAGCATTTTTCCAGATGCCCCAAACAATCGGAAAGGGGATTCATAGAAAATGACTTTACCCCAGTCTTCAGCAGTCCAATCCCAGTACCTTTCGCAGAATTTCAATCTTTCCCTGATGTTTTTCCTGGAGAGAAGTGGCTTCTTTGCTGCCCTTCTTGACACCAGGCCATCTGCCAAAATCCTTCACCTCACTGTGCATGCAGATGCACTCACACCTGCCTGCTGCCATTCCTGAGCAAGCTCTGTACTGGTGGTGCCTTGATCCCGCAGCTAAAATCGACTTTAGGAGATGGTCCTGGTGCTTGCTGGACTTTCTTGGGCGCCCTGAAGCCTTCTTCACAACTATTGAATTGCTCTTCTTGAAGTTCTTGATGAGCCGATAAATGGTTAATTTAGGTGCAATCTTCCTGGCAGCAATATCCTTGCCTGTGAAGCCCTTTTTGTGCAAAACAATGATGACGGCACGTGTTTCCTTGCAGGTAACCATGTTTGACAGAGAAAGAACAATGATTCCAAGCACCACCCTCCTTTTGAAGCTTCCAGTCTGTTATTCAAACTCAATCAGCATGACAGAGTGATCTCCAGCCTTGTCCTCGTCAACACTCACACCTGTGTTAACGAGAGAATCACTGACATTATGTCGGCTGGTACTTTTGGGGCAGGGCTGAAATGCAGTGGAAATGTTTTGGGGCGATTCAGTTCATTTGCATGGCAAAGAGGGACTTTGCAATTAATTGCAATTCATCTGATCATTCTTCATAACATTCTGGAGTATATGCAAATTGCCATCATACAAACTGAGGCAGCAGACTGAAAATTAATATTTGTACTGTACACATTAGCTCAATTAACCGGTGCCCCCGCACACTGACTCCGTACCAGTACCCCCTGTATATAGGGGTACCGGTATAGCCTCGCTATTGTACTGCTGAGCATTAATTATTTGTTACTTTTATATTAATATCTTATTTTTCTTAAAACTGCATTGATGGTTAAGGGCTTGTAAGTAAGCATTTCACTGTAAGGTCTTCCTGTTGTATTCGGCACGTGACAAATAACATTTGATATCTGCCAGCAAATAACTCTCATTTATAAATAAATAAATAAATTAAAATAAAATAACTGAGTTAATAAAGCCGCATAGAAACATTGTCTCTTTTTTGCTATCTGTGGTGGGGCAGCCAGCAGAAAATACTGAGCGTAGGGGTTGGTAATGTTCTCTAGTTGCCACGTGATTGGCTTAGTGTTCTGTCACTCATAGGGACACTACATCACCACAAAATCTAAGGTGAGTGCTAGAAAATTCAAGCCCCTTGGGTGCTGCCATAGTTATATTACAAGTGCCCATCCAAGAAGGCAAAAGGTCATTGGCCACAGATAAATTTACATCAAATAACATATCTACCGTAGCTATGATTGGACTGATCATCATGAAGGAATCAAGTCGACAATCTACTAGCAAATCCTTTTCAATCTTTGTCATATGAAAATAAATTATTGATAAAGTGAATTGGTGCTCATCGGCCATAAACATTACACAAGAAGTTGAAAATCGCAAATTCAACAATGAGTGGTTTGGAAGGAATTAGTGGCTAACTGCAAGCATCTGCTAAACAGTCACTAGCCTGCTATTCAGGGGAGTTGGTGTGTGTGGGCCAAGTCTGGGTTTAAGAGTCTCTTTTCCAAGCTTCAAAGGATAAACATTCAACATTGGCCATGCTGTCAATCCAGCACGACTTCTGCTGCATTCAAAACAACTGGAAACTTGGACATTTCAGACTTCAGTGAGTTCAAAAGAACCTTACCACTGCTACTACACCTGACTTTGGGACTGCTGTTGGGACAGCTTTGTGTAGGTCCTAACATTGTGGGCACTTTCAACATTATAATTATTAATATATTGTTTAGTGCTGTGTTGTGTAGCGGCTTTGCTGCCAAGCATTCAAAAAAAATTGTGGCGAGTCCGCCCCACCAAGATTTACATGCTAAAATCGTCACTGATCGAGAATATGGGCAAAAAGTAATTACTAACAATGAAAGTGTTGGAAATGTTGTTCCCATGATATTAAATGTAGAAATTAAATGAAAATACAGCATTTAAAACAGACAGAAAAAAATATAAAAACGTAACATGTAAAGTGTTGGTCCCATGTTTCATGAGCTGAGAAAAGAACCCAGAAATGTTCCATATACACATTAAGCTCCTCTCTCTCAAGTTGTGTGCGCATCCCTGTTAGTGAGCATTTCCCCTTTGCAAAGTTAATCCATCCACCTGACAGGTGTGGCTATCAAGAAGCTCATTAAAACAGCATGACCATTACACAGGTCCACCTTGTGCTGAGGACAATAAAAGGCCCCTAAAATATGCAGTTGAGGGTGCATGCAATTGGCATGCTGACTGCAGAAATGTTCAATTAATGTTAATTCTCTACCATAAGCCGCATCCAACATTGTTTTAGACGATTCGGCAGCATGTCCAACCAGACTCACAACCGCAGACCACATGTAACACCAGCCCAGGACCGCCACATCAGACGTCTTCACCTGCGGGTTCGTCTGAGTGGGTGTGTCTATAATAAAGCCCTTTTGTAGAGAAAAACAAATTCTGATTGGCTGGGCCTATGCCTTATCAGGCCAAACCATGGCTGTGCCCTTGCCCAGTCATGTAAAATCCATAGATTAGGACATTTATTTCAACTGACCGATTTCTTCATCTGAACTGTAACTCAGTAGAATCAATGACATTTTTGCATCTATATTTTTGTTCAGTATAGTTTTACAGATTGCATTTCGAGCAATTTTTTGCAATGCAAATACTGGGTCGCGACAGACAACCTGGTTAAATATGGGTCCAGAGGCAAAACCAATTGAGAACCACTGCAATAGACAACCTTAAGATAAAAGTATTTTTTCGATATTGGGGTCTGTGGGGGTATTCAATCGGGGCCGATGTTGGAAACATGTTATCCTCTGGATTCTACTCAGTGCATTTTCCCCCCCAATCAAACTCCTTCGGGATCGGTGTGCCTTCCACGGGACGGTTGAGCTAACATAGGCTAATGCCATGAGCATGAAGTTGTAAGTAACAAGAACATTTCTCAGGACAGACATATCTGATCTTGGCAGACCGATTCAATTCTTGTTATCCAACTGCACTGTCCAATTTATAGTAGCTATTTCAGTGAAAGAATATCATACTATTGTTTGAGGAGAGTGCACAATTTTGAACATGAAAAGTAATTAATAAACAAATTAGGCACATTTGGGCAGTCTTGATACAAAATTTTGAACAGAAATGCAATGGTTCATTGCATAAGGCTAAAACTTGACATACACTGGTGCCATCTAGTGGCCAAAATCTAAATTGCACCTGGGCTGGAATAACATGGCCTTTCAAAGATGACACACACACACACATATATTTTCTTTTTTTCTTTGTATTATATTTTACCCGATCTAATGTGTTATACTCTCCTACATTCCCTTCACATTTCCATAAACTTCAAAGTGTTTCCTTTAAATGGTACCAAGAACATGCATATCCTTGCTTCAGGCAGTTAGATTTGGGTATGTCATTTCAGGCTAATGTTTTTATTTTATTTTTTATTTATTTTTTAAAAGGGGGCTAATCCTTTTAAGTGTTGCATTATAATGCATCATACAAATTTGCCATGATGAAAAATACTAATGTGTGGCACTTTCTTACCACCAATTAATTTTACCATTAACCCTCATCTTTACAATACCCACAATCCTAAAAAAACATTTTATTTAACATATTTTTACCTTTACCTTGCTCGGGGGATTCGATCCAGCAACCTTTTGGCTCATGGCCCAACACTAACCACTAGGCTACCTGCCGTTCCTAACCTTAACCCTCACCCAGAACCCGAAACCAAAACTTGGCTCATACAAGTTGCAACATTAAAGTCAACATTGTCCTTTCTTGCACGACCATCATGTTCCTATCCATGTGTACCTGGACTTTTTGGAAGATGAGCTTGTCCCACAAGCTGTCCTTCCTGACTATGCCATTCATCATCTCCGCATGCTTCCTCCTGGAGGCGAAAACCAGCAGCCATCTTTTCAGTGGCGTGTTGGCCTGTCCGAAGATCTTTGAAGGAGAGAGGAAAATAAATCTTATTTATTTATCTTGCAAAGGATATTGGTCTTATGCCCAGCTCCCAACCTTGAGCCTTCATCAAGGGCAAAACTGGGGTGGATGGATAGCAACAATCTGGAAAGCAGCAGCCCATTGGTTGACAGTTCAGTTTGCTCTTTTATAGCCCAGCCCAGGATTTGAACCAGTGCCTGTCCAGCTACTGGTCCACCTGTCTGACCTCTGGGCTACCTACCACCCCTTCTCCAAAGAAAAGAGAGAATTCAACAATATATCAAACCCCAAAGCAATCTAGGCCACTCAGCTATTTGAAACCTTTGTGGTCAAATTCAGTTCAACCCACCTTTGCAATGTTTATGAAGCATCTTGGTTTTCATACCATTGCCCACACCTACCCATGCTTTAAGTAAGGTTTCAATACACATGTACAACCTTTCCAAGACATTTTTGTATTCATCTTTTATGCATGTCCCATTAAAATAAATCCAGCTACTGGTACTAAATGATACGGTCATATTATTGTTGAAAACATCTTTCAGGGTCTACAGTATATCTGACCTTGTCAAACATGCGGTTGAGCAGGCGGGGGACGACAGGGAAGACTGTTGGCTGCAGGGTCTTCAGGTCGTCCATCAGGAGCCGAATGTCCCCCTGGAAGTAGCCAATCCGTGCACCGTGCACCAGGATCACTCCCTGGAGAAGGGTGGAGGTTGTGAGAAGGAGGCAGATGAAAAAGGAAGTGTCCGTTAACTGTCAAGTACACGTGTAAAATATGTTCCAACAAATTTTAGGTGATCTAGCTTTGAGTTTGCACTTTTGTGGTAGTGGGCAAACTAAATCAAGCTAAGCTCAATTATTTGACATTAAGTGTATTTAAAAAAAGGGGGCAATCCGCAATTGCTACAACCATTTTTGGCCTTTTAAAATAATTATATTTATCTACACACACACACGGATTCTTGAAGAATGTAACTTATGCCCGATGAGCTTCGTCCAACTGTCATATCCCATCAGAATCCAAAATAAGCTTATTTTACTCCAATGTTTATAAACAAAGAAAATGTAAACAAAACACTATAGCCACAAAACAAGGTTAAAACTCAAATTCTGATATAATGGATGGTCAATCCTTGCAGTCTCAGTTTTAACAAGGGTAAAATGAAACAAGGGGTTCCAGCTTCTCGTCATTCTATCAGTTTCAGTACGTACCTCCACTACCCTCTCAAACATGTGTGCTAGAGGTAGGTAGGACATGTGAATGTCGTGGAGGTTCAGCATGCAGTGCACCTGCGGAAGACACACACCCACCCGCGTCAGGCATTGCATTACCTCAAAAACCCTCTCAAACATGTGGGCCAATGGCAGGAAGGAGATGAGCACATCCTTAGTGCTGGGCTTGAGTATGCTCTGAGTAGACAGAGCGGAAAAAGATATGGAAGGGAAAAAAGGAAAAAAAGGGAACGGATAGGAGAGGACAGACAGGAAAGTCAGTCAACATGAAGATTGAGGAACAAGAGTGAGAAAAAAAATAACTGACTGGATTTTAAAAGGGCATTTAGCAGGGTGGTGGGTAAGGAAGTGCAAAGAAGGCTTGGTAAATAGCAGCTTTCCACACATTGTGGAATACAACAGTACATATTAACATGACACTAAGCATAATAAGGGCCCATTTTGTTTTACTTGCCCATCTAAGCAGAGGAAAATGTTAAGATAAAAATAGCTGTTTTTAAGCCAGGTTTGTTATTGCAAATAAGAACTTGTTTTCTATTGTTACCAGGTTAAATAAATTATACTTACTGTTATAAGAAAACACTTAGTTTCACGATACCTATATTTCTTTTGATATTCACAATGCTTACACTTCCTTTGATAAGCCATTCAAGGAACAAATTAATCAAAAGGGTGGTTAGTTTACCTCTGTTATCTTGATGAAAGCAGCACAATTGGCAATAACATTGCCATGTGTAAGCATTCCACCCTTTGGGTTTCCTGGGAATAAAAGAAAACAAGTGACCATTTATTAAATCTTGAAGGTTAGATGCTTCACGTTTTCAGTAAACAATATCACTAATAAAAAGAGTCAGTAATTCATGTGTGGGAGAGTCTCCATCCATGGAAATGGATTAGTACAGTTTATCAACTGGATCATTCATGTCACAAGGGTCCAAGTGTAACACACATCCTCCTGATCATGCATGTGCACAGTATGTCAGTGAGTGTTTCTTCACACTTGACTATCGTACTATTTGTATTACATTACACATGTCAGTGTCCTGGCCTATTTTTCTACTGTGTTGCTTTTGAAATAAGACTGTTCATACTTTTAAAATGTCTACACTCTCTACTATGAATCCCTGACTATGAAAAGCCTGACCTTAAGAGTCTTGAAGTGTTTGAACCCTCTATAGCCATTATGGTTATTCTCCGACCCTGCTGGTCCCTTATGAACATTTTAACATCTTGACAAAACAAAATTGGGACTTAAATGGTACTCTTAAAACTCTACCCGGTACAGCGCGAAGAGGACTGGTCACCCCTCTAGGTTTCTTCCTTTTCCAATGAGTTTTTCCTGGCCACAGTGCTTCTACCTCTGCATTGCTTATTCTATGGGGTTTTAGGATGGGTATCTCAAATCAATTCATATTTTATTTGTCACATGCGCCGAATACAACAGGTGTAGGTAGACCTTACCGTGAAATGCTTACTTACAAGTCCTTAACCAACAATGCAGTTCAAGAAATAGAATTAAGAAAATATTTACTAAAATCAAATAAAAAGTAATAATGAGGAAATGGTTCAATTCACAATCTTATAATTTATTTGTAAATTATGCCTAAGCGTTGGAGCGTGCCCCTGGCTATTTGTACATTTAAAAAATGTAAATAACAACATGGTTCTGTCTGGTTTGCTTAATATAAGGAATTTGAAATTATTAACACTTAAGTATATTTGATCAATTACATGTATTTTTGCTACTTAAGTATATTGAAAACCAAATACTTCTAGACTTTTACTCAAGTAGGATTGGGTAATTTGTACATGTAGGTAGGGGTAAAGTGACTATGCATTGATAATAAACAGCGAGTAGCAGCAGTGTAAAACAAGGGGGGGGGGGGGGGGGGGGGGGGGGGGGGGGCGCAATGCAAATAGTCCGGGTGGCCATTTAATTAATTTCTTCAGCAGTCTTATGCCTTGGGGGTAGAAGCTGTAAAGCAATTTGTGACAACTACCGATGTAAAAAAAAAAAAAAAAAAGCTTTATAAAATTCATTTGATTGTTTTAATGTGGGATATGCAAATTCTGAAATACCGAGTAGTGACATGAAGGCAGAATTAATGCACACACACCTGTGGTTCCACTAGTGAAGCAGATGAGTGCCAGGTCCTCTGGTGTTGGGGGCTATAGCAGACCACAAAGAGATTTAAGAGCGAACTAGTAGCACGTTATTTTAACAGTACAGACATAACAGATATTCACAAACAAATAACATAGTAAAGACAGTAATAACCTACTACTTATATCATTTGTTTCTTTGGGATTCATTAAATCACCACTGTTTGAATGAACCGCAATATGGATTTGAACAGTCCTACTCACCAATGGCTGGTGGTGGTGGGCCTTGCCAACAGCCTGAGGGTGACAAGGGAACAGTAAAGAAAACGTGACACAATTCAGTTACATTTTTTCCCGCATTGAAACATCAGCTCTAACATAAGAAAACATATCTGGGATATGCATAACCAAACAAAACTGGAGAAAAGATCAAAATGAGGACACTGCTCGAACAAGCTGGTTTTCTCAATGAGCCTCTGGATAAGAGCCTTGGCTAAACGGGAATACTGTAAACATAGAAGTACATTACATTTTAGAGCTTACCTCCACATCCTTCAGGCTAAGGATCTCGATGCTGCTCTGCTGCCCGCGGGCCATCAGCTCCTCGTCAAAGGCCTCCATGAGCACGATGGTCTTCAATGTGTGCTCCTTGCCGCTCACGCAGTCCAGGATGAGCCGCGCTTTCTCCGCCAAGTCACAGATCACCGTAGAGATGGCGGCTGAAAACATGGGATGGCACTGGGTTATTTATTGTCAACTTATTTTTTTATGTTCCGTGACGGTCGAGGTATAGTCCCGTCTTTTGTCCTGAGAAATGTATTTAGTTACACATTAATTGAACGTTCTTGTATAATGCCTACAGTAGTGACATAACCATGACTTGTCATCTAATGACATGTAATCTGCATAAACTCTTACGTTTTCAGTGTTATTGTGAGATTTCAGTGCATCATAATGCTTCATAAGTTTATATGACAATCTAAAGTAATGTTTGAAATAATAACTTCTATATCATAAACAAATATTTGAGGGCCGCCGTGTCTGCTGGTTGATACTAGTTCATTCTACAGCTGGTGAGGAAGCCAAGACAGACACGTTTGCCAGTGTGGAATGTAGCTACTGTAGCCCCTTCGCACATGTAGATCTGTAATATAGAATATTGTGTGTGTGGTACCCATGAGTAAAATTGACAGACTAAGGGGCTTTTCCTGTTCTAGTTATTCTAATTCTAAGGAAAAGTCTAGGGGTCAATTTTGGATATCAGCCCGCACTTTTGTGACCTTGTTCCAAATAGTGTTTGTGGTTGCCCTGTGACATACCTTGGTCGATGATGTATTCAATGGCCTCAAGGCCTAGCGTGTCATACAGTGGTACACACACCAGGGAGTATGTGTAACAGGCCAGCTCTGAAATGGTCCACTGTAGGAGAGGACATGGATAACATCAGTACATTTTTTATCAAGGTTTGACGCAGAGGTCCGAAATCGTTCTTGCTAAAAGCATATACTAAAATCAGCAAAAAAGAAACATCCTCACTGTCAACTGCATTTATTTTCAGCAAATTTAACCTGTCTAAGTATTTGTATGAACATAAGATTCAACAAACGAACTACACAACTTCCACAGACATGTGACTGACTGGTGGCCACACCAGATACTAAGTACTGCAGTGCATCTCCTCCTCATGGACTGCACCAGATTTGCCAGTTCTTGCTGTGAGATGTTACCTCACTCTTCCACCAAGGCACCTGCAAGTTCCCTTCCCTGTAACGCACAGCGTTGATTGCCTGCAATGACAACAAGCTCAGTCCGATGATACTGTGACACACCTCCCCAGACCATAACGGACCCTCCACCTCGATCCCGCTCCAGAGTACAGGTCTCTGTGTAAAGCTCATTCCTTGACGATAAATGCGACTCGTCAGTGAAGAGCACTTTTTGCCAGTCCGGTCTGGTCCAGCGACGGTGGGTTTGTGCCCATAGGCGACGTTGTTGCTGGCGATGTCTAGTGAGGACCGGCCTTAAAACAGGCCTATATGTAAAAGGGGATGTGCGCACAAGTAAAAGCAAGAGTGTGCAAGAAAGAGGGAGAGAAATAATTGTTGCTGCTCATTCCTCTTACCTCTGGCCTGTTCTGGGAAAAGATGCCGATATGCTTGTCTCCAGTCTGGGAGTGCCCCCTGTGGAGGAGAGCCGAGCCAATGCACTCGGCTTTGTCTGCAACCTTCACAAAACAAATAGCAAAGATGCTCTTACTTTTCCCCATTTGAACAATCATATGACCCATTCCGGTTTGAGGGAATTCATTATGAATTACAAAGATAAAAAAGTAAAACATCTATATAAAAAAGATGGGCACTATGCAAATCTCTCATTTGTTAATGGCGTATATATCCTATTCAGTTAATTGTTAAACTGACTGAAGAATGAACTAATTAACCAAATTAGCTATAAAATGTCTAAAGTCCGATGCTCAAAGAGAAGCCAACTGGAACTACCTTTTCCATCTAAAAAAAAATGGCAGTATAGCTCACCTCTCGGTATGACAGCCACTCGTAAGGCTGGTTGGGTTTTCGTGATCCTAGACAGGGCCCATCATCTGGAAAGTAAAAGACAGTGCCCTTGTGACGACAACACTGCGGTTCTCTAAATGCTTACTGATGGAAAACCATGGTCCTTATACGATATTCTTCTCACAACTTAAGACAAAAGTTGTAGAATTTCATTTACATTGTTCATTATTATTCCAGTGTTGGCCCTCGGGAAAATAAACATTTTGCTGCACCTGCGATAACATGGAAGTCTGTGTACGCGACCAATACAAGTTGATTTTATAATAAGCCACAAGTCAGTTAGAACCAGACCAGGGTTAAAATACTATTCAAACTCATTTTTGTCAGTGCTTGATTGAGCTTGCCTGGCACAATGGAACCAATAGAATGCACACGTACAAATCCTTCCATCTGGCGCTCCAGGCGACAAAAGCTAAGGCTAAAAGTATTTGAAAGATTTCAAAAATAGTATTTGAACCTAGGTCTGGTTACAACCATAGGTCGGCAGGATTGCACCAATCTTGCAGAGAATAATGCACACATCCCAATAGTGTGCTGCTGAAAATAATAGCATGATGCAGACAGTTTTAGTAGAACAACTTTAATGAAAAAAGTTAAGAAACCCTAAATTCCTAGAGGTAGAGTTTCAGACGATGATAACTGTATAATATGGCATGTGGTGATTTCAATTGAATTAGGCACATTACCATCAACTCATTGTGTTGTGGTTTACCTTGCCATGTTTTTGCAATATATACAGACTATTCATCAGCATAACATACATCTCCCTCAACTGTATAATACTCAAATGAACTATAAAAATATTGATTTACTATTAAGGTTGCTTACTATTAAGACTGACTTGTCTGTGGCTGCATGCCTGTTGTCCTTTGAGTCTACACATCAACTAAATAAAGAAAAGATAAAAAAATACACCCCCCCCCCCCCCCCCCCCAAAAAAAAGAAAAAAGAAAACGTGTTTGTTGATTTGTTTGTGGAAGAGTACTCACTGGACACCCGCAGGCCTCGGAGGAATACTTCGTACATGGTCCGCGCGTCACTGTAGTAGTGTGTCATGTGCTCATCGTCGTTATTCAGAATAGACCGCCTGACGTAACCGTCACCCTGTGAGGAGAGAGACATAGTTAAGTTGGGTCTTAAGAACATTTTGAAATAGAGGTTGACCGATTAATTAGGGCCAATTCCAAATTTTCATAACAATCGGAAATCTGTATTTTTGGACACCGATTTGGCTTTTTAATTTTTTTTTATTTAACTAGGCAAGTCAGTTAAAAACACAGTCTTATTTACAATGACGGCCTAGGAACGGTGGGTTAAAACTACCTTGTTCAGGGGCAGAACAACAGATTTTTACCTTGTCAGCTCAGGGATTCAATCTTGCAACCTTACGGTTAACTAGTCCAACGCTCTAACCACCTGCCTCATTGCACTCCACGAGGAGCATGCCTGTTATGTGAATGCAGTAAGAAGCCAAGGTAAGTTGCTAGCTAGCATTAAACTTATTTTTTTTTAAAACAATCATAATCACTAGTTAACTACACATGGTTGATGATATTACTACTTTATCTAGCGTGACATGCGTTGCATATAATCGATGAGGTGCGCATTCGTGAAAAAGGACTGTCGTTGGGTTGCTCCAACGTGTACCTAACCATAAACATCAATGCCTTTCTTAAAATCAATACACAAGTATATATTTTTAAACCTGCATATTTAGTTACTATTGCCTGCTAACATGAATATCTTTTAACTAGGAAAATTGTGTCACTTCTCTTGCAACAGAGTCAGGGTATTTGCAGCAGTTTGGGCCGCCTGGCTCGTTGCGAACTGTGTGAAGACTTTCTTCCTAACAAAGACAGCCAACTTTGCCAAACAGGGGATGATTTAACAAAAGCACATTTGCAAAAAAATCACAATCGTTGCACGACTGTACCTAACCATGAACATCAATGCATTTCTTAAAATCAATACACAGAAGTATATATTTTTAAACCTGCATATTTAGCTAAAAGATATCCAGATTAGCAGGCAATATGGGGTGGACAGGGTAGTCTTACCCTATGAGTGCTGGTGTGTGTACAGAATTCTGTTCTAGCCAAGCAGCAACACACCTAATTCAAATAACCAAATTCTTAATTGAAGAATATGGTTAGGTGATTAGTAGAATAGTAACTGCTTGGCTGGAACAAAGGCATGCATCCACACCAGTCCTTGCACAGGGAAGATTCATTGCCCATTCATCAATTAGAGCAGTTTTATTCAATCTTAATCCTGGGGCCCACAGGATGTGCTGGCTTTTGTTCAACACTGTATGAACACACCTAATTCAATGAATCAAGGGCTGGATCGATTGAAATGAAAGTGTTACTGCTAGGCAGGAAGAAAATCCTTGCTGAGTGAGTGAGTGAGTGAGTGAGTGAGTGAGTGAGTGAGTGAGTGAGTGAGTGAGTGAGTGAGTGAGTGAGTGAGTGAGTGAGTGAGTGAGTGAGTGAGTGAGTGAGTGAGTGAGTGAGTGAGTGTGTGTGTCAAAAACCATGGTTATAAAAATAAAAATGTTAGGTCTGGAAAAAAAGGTAAGAAATATTTTTACCAAGATTTTGAATACACATTTCATAATTCCACACTTAACCTCCTGCATTCAAACCAACCATGAACAAATGTCTCATGTCTTAACTAAAATAGAGTAAATGGTGTCAAGCTCTCTGTGTAACCCTTGTGTTAACATGTTGCAAATGGCCTAGCTGCTGCACTCAGGAATTGCTTTTATGTAGCTTTAAGAAATAAGCCAAACATCCAAAGGCACTCCCCAGATCCTATTTCGGTCACAATGAGACCATTCAGGCTGACTTGACAGACAGAGACACACAGAAACTTGATCATCGTGGTTGTGTCTCATATTTATAATGGCAGTTCGGTCACACACACACAACCTTTCTTATGGATAAGTAAAAAGTATTCTATGGAGCAAAAGATTCAGCACAGATTTCAGGTTATTTACTTGCTGTAGCATTAGCATGGTTTAGTGCAAAACAATATGTATGTTAGGACCCATGTTAGCATGCTCCAAATAGCATGGGTTCACATTATTAGTCATATGTATGGGAAACCTGTGTTATACATCTACGAAATGCTTACTTGCATGTTCCTCCAACAAGTAAGCAATAACAAAAGATAAGAACTGAAAGTATAATACGAGAAGGCACAATATAGTCCAATATTTACATGTGTATTGGAGAAGGATGTGCAAGTATATAAATTGAGCAGTATAAATAGAGCCTGGTAGCAGTATTTGTGATCTGTGAGTGTAGCATGAATATAAACTGCATGAAAGGAGCATACAAAAACATTAACACCTGCTCTTTCCATGACAGACTGACCAGGTGAACACTATGATCCCTTACTTAATAAATTCACTTCAAAATCAGGACCCAGGGCAGCATGCCAAATTTCTTCAGCTGCCTTAGGAAGGAGCGACGCTGTTGCGCCCTCTCGCATAGAGTGATGGTGTTATTGGTCCATGGCAAGTTCTCGGTGATGTGGACACTGAGGAACTTAAACATATGACTCTACTGCAGTCCCGTTGATGTGGATTGGGGCATGTTTCCTCTTCTGCTTCCTGAAGTCAAGAATCAACTCCTTTGTTTTGCTGACGTCGAGGGAGAGTTTGGTGTAATGACACCACAATGCCAGCTCACCTCCTCCCTATAGGCAGATTAGTTGTTGGTTCAGGCCTACAACCATGGTGTCGTCAGCAAACTTGATGGAATTGGTGTCGTGCAAACCCACGCAGTTGTGGGTGAACACTGAGAACTGAGAACACACCCCTGGTGGGCCGCTGCTTCTAGAGTCCGTGTGTAGGGGATATTGTTGCTGATCCTCACAGCTTGTGGTTTACCTGCCAGTCAGGAAGTCCAGGATCCAGTTGTAGAGGGTGGTGTCCAGACCCAGGATTCTGAGCTTGGTGGGAACAATAGTGTTGAATGCTGAACTGTAGTCAATGAACAGCATTCTCACACAGGAGTTAATCTTGTCCAGATGTGTTATTGTCATGTAAATAGCGATGAAAAAGCCATCTTCTGTGGATCTGTTGGAGCGGTAGGCAAATTGGAGTGTGCCTGGAATACTGGCCTTGATGTGGGCCATAACCAGCCACTCGAAGCACTTAATGACGATGGAGGTGAGTGCAATGGGGCTAGAGTCTTGGGCACGTCACCTAGTTTTTCTTTGGGCAATGGTTGCCTCCTTAGAGGCTGAGGCTTCTATGGGAACCACACAGATGGATTTGCTTTTGTAGTCTATAGTCCTTACCACATGCGACAAGAGTTAGCTGTCGAACATATGTGTTGTCTTTTTGGGTCCCTAATAGATTTACAGAGCTCTTAACTGCTTGCCTTGTACGAGTCACGTGCCACCGAGTCATTGGGGTTCATTCTGCTGACATTGACCCCTGCAGAACAAGCTCTCAGCATTGTACAGAGATCTTAATTTATTCAGGGATTTTGGTTGGGGTAGGATGTCCGGATTGTTATTGTGGGTATAAGCAACACATTTCCTAATGAAGCCTGTGACTTATAATGCATTTTCCGCAATGTTGATGGATAAGTCCTGGGTGGATGAATCTTTGAACATACATTATACAGGGCATTCGGAAAGTATTCAGACCCCTTGACTTTTTCACATTTACGCCTTATTCTAAAAAATAAAATAAAAATGAATTCCCCCATAAATCTACACACCCATAATGACAAAGCCAAAAAGTGTAAATTTATAACAAATTTAAAAAAATTGAAATATTACTATTCAGACCCTTTACGCAGTACTTTGTTGAAGCACCTTCGGCAGCAACTACAGCCTCGAGTCTTCTTGGATATGACGCTACAAGCTTGGTAAACCTGTATTTGGGAAGTTTCTTCCATGCTTTTCTGCAGAGCCCCTCAAGCTCTGTCAGGTTGGATGGGGAGCGTCACTGCACAGCTATTTTCAGGTCTCACAGAGAGGTTCAAGACCAGGCTCTGGCTGGGCCAATCAAGGGCATTGAGAATAGTCCCAAAGCCACTCCTGCGTTGTCTTGGCTGTGTGCTTAGGGTCGATGTCCTGTTGGAAGGTGAACCTTCGCCCCAGTCTGAGGTCCTGAGCAGGTTTTCATCAAGGATCTCTGTACTTTGCTCTGTTCAGCTGTCCCTTGATCCTGACTAGTCTCCCAGTCCCTGAAAAACATCCCCACAGCATGCTGCACCGTAGGAATGGTGCCAGGTTTCCTTCCTGCTTGGCATTCAGGCGAAAGAGTTGAATCTTGGTTTCATCAGAACAGAACATTTGGTTTCTCATGGTCTGAAAGTCTTTAGGTGCCTTTTGGCAAACTCCAAGTGGGCTGTCATGTGCGTTTTATTGAGGAGTGGCTTCCATCTGGCCACTCTACCATAAAGGCCTGATTGGTGGAGCGCTGCAGACGAACTCTAGTGCTCTGTCCGAGTGACCTCCCTGACCAAGGCCCTTATCCCCGATTGCTCAGTTTGGCTGGGCGGCCAGCTTTAGGAAGAGTCTTGGTGGTTCCAAACTACTTCCATTTAAGTATGATGAGGCCACTGTGTTCTTGGGACCTTCAATGCTGCAGACATTTTTTTGGTACCCATCCCCAGATCTGTGTCTTGACACAACCCTGTCTCGTAGCTCTATGGACAATTCCTTCGACATCATGGCTTGGTTTTTGCGCTGACATGCACTGTCAACTGTGTGACCTTATGTAGACAGGTGTGTGCCTTTCCAAATCATATCCAATCAATTGAATTTACCACAGGTGGACTCCAATCAAGTTGTAGAAACATCAAGCATGATCAATGGAAACAGGATCCACCGGAGATCAAATTTCAAGTCCCATAGAAAAGGGTCTGACTACTTAAGTAAATATGGCAATTTGTCATTAATTAGCAACAATTTATAAAAACCTATTCTCAATTTGTCATTATGAGGTATTGTGTGTAGATTGCTGAGTTTTTTTTAATAATCCATATTGAAATAAGGCTGTAACGAAAACAAGATGTGAAAAAAGTCAAGGGGTCTGAATATTTTCGGAAGGCACTATTCGCACAAACATGTATGTGGATACCCCTTCAAATGAGTGGATTTGGCCATTTCAGCAACACCCATTGCTGAGAAGTGTATCAAAATCAAACACACAGCCATGCAATATCCATAGCAGTATCAATATCCATTGGCAGTACAATGGCCTTACTGAAGAGTTCAGTGACTTTCAACGTGGCACTGTCCTGGGGTGCCACCTTCCCAACAAGTCATTTACATTAATGTCCTACTAAAGATGGCCCAGCCAACAGTAAGTGCTCTTATTGTCAAGTGGAAATGTCTAGGAGCAACAGCGGCTCAGCCGCGAAGTGGAAGGACACACAAGCTCGCAGAACGGGACCGGCGAATGCTGAAGCGGAAAAAAAAAATTGTCTGTCCTCGGTTGCAACACTAACTACCAAGGTCCAAACTGCTTCTGGAAGCAACACCAGCACAAGACCTGTTTGTTGGTAGCTTCATGAAATGGGTTTCCATGGCCGAGCAGTCGCACACAAGCCTAAGATCACCATGCGCAATGCCAAGCATTGGCTGGAGTGATGTGAAGCTCACCGCCATTTGACTCTGGAGCAGTGGAAACGCGTTCTCTGGGGTGATGAATCACGCTTCATCATCTGGCAGTCGGACGGACAAATCTGGGTTCTGCGTATGCCAGGAGAACGCTACTTGCCCGAATGCATAGTGCCAACTGTAAAGTTTGGTGGAGGAGGAATAATGGTCTGGGGCCATTTTTCATGATATGGGCCTGGCCCCTTAGTTCCAGTGAAGGGAAATATTAATGCTACAGCATACAATGACATTCTAGAGAATTCTGTGCTTCCAACTTTGTGGCAACAGTTTGGGAAAGACCCTTTCCTGTTTTAGCATGACAATGCCCCAGCGCACAAAGCGAGGTCCATACAGAAATGGTTTGTCGAGATCGGTGTGGAAGACCTTAACTGGCCTGCACAGAGCCCTGACCTCAACCCCATCAAACACCTTTGAGATGAATTGGAATGCCACAGCAATGTTCCAAGATCTAGTAGAAAGCCTTCCCAGAAGAATGGAGACTAAGGGGGAACCAACTCCATATTAATAACCATGATTTTGCAATGAGATGTTCAACAAGGTGTCCACATACTTTTGGTTACATAGCGCATTTCAAAAATCAGTATACTCATTTATTTTTTAATTCTTTCAATGTTTAATTTAGTTAAATAAAAAGGTTAAGGAACACAATTATTTGTTTTGAGTATTAAGGGTGGGGCAACTGTACAGTGTGTACATCAAACTCCTTCCCTCTCCTCTCTATCAATACCTACTCCTCAATCATTTCCCTCCAAGAAGCCCAAATTTGACCAGATACTTTGGCCCATTTTTCTCTTTTTCTTCTTTGGGCCCCCATTATTAACCAAATTAGCATAAAATTCTATGCAAAACATATATTTACAAATGTCCACGGGTTTAAGATGGACCAGTCCATCTGGCATTTGTCTTAACTGCCCTATGGCCAATCCGTTTCTGCAGCCGTCAACCACAGAGCGCCGACAGAGATGGCCGCCTCGCTTCGCGTTCCTAGAAAACTATGCAGTTTGTTTTTTTACGTGTTATTTCTTACATTAGTACCCCAGGTCATCTTAGGTTTCATTACATACAGTCGAGAAGAACTACTGAATATAAGACCAGCGTCAACTCACCATCAGTACGACCAAGAATATGTTTTTCGCGACACGGATCCTGTGTTCTGCCTTACAAACAGGACAACGGAGTGGATCCTATGCAGCGACCCAAAAAAACAACTCCGAAAGAGAGGGAAACGAGGCGGTCTTCTGGTCAGACTCCGGAGACGGGCACACCGTGCACCACTCCCTAGCATTCTTCTTGCCAATGTCCAGTCTCTTGACAACAAGGTTGATGAAATCCGAGCAAGGGTAGCATTCCAGAGGGACATCAGAGACTGTAACGTCCTTTGCGTCACTGAAACATGGCTCACTGGAGAGACTCTATCCGAAGCGGTGCAGCCAACGGGTTTCTCCACGCATCACGCTGACAGAAACAAACATCTTTCTGGTAAGAAGAGGGGCGGGGGCGTATGCCTCATGGCCAACGTGACATGGTGTGATGAAAGAAACATACAGGAACTCAAATCCTTCTGTTCACCTGATTTAGAATTCCTCACAATCAAATGTAGACCGCATTATCTACCAAGAGAATTCTCTTCGATTATAATCACAGCCGTATATACCCCCCCCCCCAAGCAGACACATCGATGGCTCTGAACGAACTTTATTTAACTCACTGCAAACTGGAAACGATTTATCCGGAGGCTGCATTCATTGTAGCTGGGGATTTTAACAAGGCTAATCTGAAAACAAGACTCCCTAAATTTTATCAGCATTTCGATTGCGCAACCAGGGGTGGAAAGACCTTGGATCATTGTTACTCTAACTTCCGCGACGCATATAAGGCCCTGCCCCGCCCCCCTTTCAGAAAAGCTGACCACGACTCCATTTTGTTGATCCCTGCCTACAGACAGAAACTAAAACAAGAGGCTCCCACGCTGAGGTCTGTCCAACGCTGGTCCGACCAAGCTGACTCCACACTCCAAGACTGCTTCCATCACGTGGACTGGGAGATGTTTCGTATTGCGTCAGATAACAACATTGACGAATACGCTGATTCGGTGTGCGAGTTCATTAGAACGTGCGTTGAAGATGTCGTTCCCATAGCAACGATTAAAACATTCCCTAACCAGAAACCGTGGATTGATGGCAGCATTCGTGTGAAACTGACAGCGCGACCCACTGCTTTTAATCAGGGCAAGGTGTCTGGTAACATGACCGAATACAAAGAGTGCAGCCATTCCCTCCGCAAGGCTATCAAACTAGCTAAGCGCCAGTACAGAGACAAAGTAGAATCTCAATTCAACGGCTCAGACACAAGAGGCATGTGGCAGGGTCTACAGTCAATCATGGACTACAGGAAGAAATCCAGCCCAGTCACGGACCAGGATGTCTTGCTCCCAGGCAGACTAAATAACTTTTTTGCCCGCTTTGAGGACAATACAGCGCCACTGACACGGCCTGCAACGAAAACATGCGGTCTCTCCTTCACTGCAGCTGAGGTGAGTAAGACATTTAAACATGTTAACCATCGCAAGGCTGCAGGCCCAGACAGCATCCCCAGCCGCGCCCTCAGAGCATGCGCAGACCAGCTGGCCGGTGTGTTTACGGACATATTCAATCAATCCCTATACCAGTCTGCTGTTCCCACATGCTTCAAGAGGGCCACCATTGTTCCTGTTCCCAAGAAAGCTAAGGTAACTGAGCTAAACGACTACCGCCCCGTAGCACTCACATCCGTCATCATGAAGTGCTTTGAGAGACTAGTCAAGGACCATATCACCTCCACCCTACCTGACACCCTAGACCCACTCCAATTTGCTTACCGCCCAAATAGGTCCACAGACGACGCAATCTCAACCACACTGCACACTGCCCTAACCCATCTGGACAAGAGGAATACCTATGTGAGAATGCTGTTCATCGACTACAGCTCGGCATTCAACACCATAGTACCCTCCAAGCTCGTCATCAAGCTCGAGACCCTGGGTCTCGACCCCGCCCTGTGCAACTGGGTACTGGACTTCCTGACGGGCCGCCCCCAGGTGGTGAGGGTAGGCAACAACATCTCCTCCCCGCTGATCCTCAACACTGGGGCCCCACAAGGGTGCGTTCTGAGCCCTCTCCTGTACTCCCTGTTCACCAACGACTGTGTGGCCACGCACGCCTCCAACTCAATCATCAAGTTTGCGGACGACACAGTGGTAGGCTTGATTACCAACAACGACGAGACAGCCTACAGGGAGGAGGTGAGGGCCCTCGGAGTGTGGTGTCAGGAAAATAACCTCACACTCAACGTCAACAAAACTAAGGAGATGATTGTGGACTTCAGGAAACAGCAGAGGGAACACCCCCCTATCCACATCGATGGAACAGTAGTGGAGAGGGTAGCAAGTTAAGTTCCTCGGCATACACATCACAGACAAACTGAATTGGTCCACTCACACAGACAGCATCGTGAAGAAGGCGCAGCAGCGCCTCTTCAACCTCAGGAGGCTGAAGAAATTCGGCTTGTCACCAAAAGCACTCACAAACTTCTACAGATGCACAATCGAGAGCATCCTGGCGGGCTGTATCACCGCCTGGTATGGCAACTGCACCGCCCTCAACCGTAAGGCTCTCCAGAGGGTAGTGAGGTCTGCACAACGCATCACCGGGGGCAAACTACCTGCCCTCCAGGACACCTAAACCACCCGATGTCACAGGAAGGCCATAAAGATCATCAAGGACATCAACCACCCGAGCCACTGCCTGTTCACCCCGCTATCATCCAGAAGGCGAGGTCAGTACAGGTGCATCAAAGCTGGGACCGAGAGACTGAAAAACAGCTTCTATCTCAAGGCCATCAGACTGTTAAACAGCCACCACTAACACTGAGTGGCTGCTGCCAACACACTGACACTGACTCAACTCCAGCCACTTTAATAATGGGAATTGATGGGAAATTTAAATATATCACTAGCCACTTTAAACAATGCTACCTTATATAATGTTACTTACCCTACATTATTCATCTCATATGCATACGTATATACTGTACTCTATATCATCGACTGTATCCTTATGTAATACATGTATCACTAGCCACTTTAAACTATGCCACTTTGTTTACATACTCATCTCATTTGTACATACTGTACTCGATACCATCTACTGTATCTTGCCTATGCTGCTCTGTACCATCACTCATTCATATATCCTTATGTACATATTCTTTATCCCCTTACACTGTGTACAAGACAGTAGTTTTGGAATTGTTAGTTAGATTACTTGTTATTACTGCATTGTCGGAACTAGAAGCACAAGCATTTCGCTACACTCGCATTAACATCTGCTAACCATGTGTATGTGACAAATAAAATTTGATTTGAAAACAAAGAAACTACTAAAAACTGCTATGTGCTCTGTGAAGTTGGCCACAGCTGCACTAGACAAAACACCAAGCCTGCTTTTCATTGCAGAAAGTTGTTTCCTACCCTCCTGCCCTAGCTCACTCCCCCTTTGAGGATCTGAAATGACTAAATAAAGCTAGGGTAAAGCTAGCTAGGCTACCTGGGGTGGCGGAGGTTAGAGAAACTGGTCACCTTCCACTCACAGTGAATGAGTGCGAGTGAAGGGGGGCAGAGAAGAGGCAAGTTGTAGCTGGGTGAAGTGGAGTGAACAAGGACAGAGGGGGTGAGTGAGGAGTGGTGGCTATTTCTCTGGAATAGAACACAGCCTAGATGGTTGTCATGGTGACATAGGGGCCCATGCTGACAGGCCCAGTTACATTGTGGTCTCTCTGATTCTCCGCTCTGGGTAAAGTTTCCTCAAGGTACAGATCTAGGATCAGCTTCCTCTCACCCAATCCTAACCTTAAACATTTCTATGGAAAATGCTAAACTGACCCAAGATCAGTGTCTAGAGTGTAATTACACCCTACTCTCTGGTCCTCCTGGGACCAGCTTTGAGAATTGTATATCATTAGGGTTTGTGTATGTGTGTTCAAACCACTGCTACATCTTCTCAAACAAGACAAAGATGGACTTTTTACCTTTTCAAACTTCACATAGAAAAACAGGCAGCAGATGCTAGAAGAGGAGACTGCCCCCCACCCCAGTATTTACCATTAGTAATGAATCATGATATGAGTATCGGCCTGCATAATGACTTTGTATTGTACATTGAATACATTGGCTGGCTGAAAGAACGAAGACACTAGTGTTTTTCATTACACAACACAATTATATTACACACACACACACACACACACACGAGGACTGTAGGAATGCAGTGCTGGCACAGTAAAGAACTTCTTGTGTTTACGTAGGTCAGAGCAGGAACAGATTTCTCAAGTCTTCCCACTGCCAACACCGGGGTGTGTGCACTCAATCACACACACCCATTAATCTCACTTCTTAAGAAAGATAAATACAGGGACTTACTTGGTATCCAATTGAATCGGGGGAGTCCCGTAAAACGCTTCAATCTGTACTAGTACACACAATCAGTGACTCACTCAAATCTAAATAGTCTTGGACTACATGCTCAGACAAGCACACTTGTTGTCTGGCCTCCTACTCTGATACTGGGATATAATATTTTGGAAGTAGAAGAGAAAAAAAATCTGGTCCAACACTTCAAAGTGTAGTTAATAAAATTAACCTGTATATTAACCTGTGCAGACACAAACCAATGGCTACAGTACTAAAAATACATGACACATTGTCCAAAGCACCCATATTAACGGTCTGAACTTTTGAACCGCCTTAAACCAAGTTAACATTACAACGCTCTTTAGAAATGTACACAAGAATAACTTACTGTGGACAAGTACAATGCCATACAGTTATGAAGACTGATGCATCTATAGACAGTTGTCTTTTGTCACGTGTAGCCTTTTTTTGATGACAAATCCAGCCATTATTTCCTCATCACTTCCTCCTATGCTGTTAGACAAGTTGTCTCAGAAACAAAGGAAACCTATGCTCTTTGGACTTGTGCCCCTTTTTTTTTTTTTTTATGTTCCAGCACACTGGGATTTGAACATAAAGAAATAGAAGTAACGAAAACGTTCCCTTACCGCCATGGCCACTGACTGCATGTTGAGGTCGCAGGGCGGCTTGAGGGCCTTGGGCCGCGTGGCGTACCAGTAGGTGGTGAGGGCGGCAAGGGCGCCCACACCCATCAGCATGTTGGTGGGCAGGCTGTGCATGTACTGGCGCACATCCTCCAACTCTGGGATCCGCAGCTGTCTCAGGAGCTCCTGGGCCTGCATCTTCTCTCTGTTGTAGAGAGAGAGGGAGAGATAGAGAGAGAACAAACATTTAGTGTAACACATCTGTAGTCTTTGAAAAGTTACATTTCCATCTCCCCTAGCCCATAACTACCTCCTTAATATGTAAAGACATGAAAGAACTGCATAGGGGAAAGCAATAAATCGCCAGAGGAGGCCTCGTGCCCGGTTCCATTCGCCTACCCTGCACACTGAGGACTGAGCACATTTGGGGTGACATGTTTTACTTCAAGGAGCTTTGGTTGAGGGTGGAGCTACATTGATTACCAACATATTGTTTGTACCCATCTTATCCCCTTGGTTCTAGAAACATTATAGTAGATACTACTGAAATTGGTTGGTCCCATTACTCTCAAATGGCTTCCTTTCCTTTGTCTGCACTCACCTATAATAAGTAGATTGCTTAAAATCGACTTCCTTGATCGCATACAATCTTAGACCAGTGCAGCTGACGGAAATTATGAGGAAATCACTTCAGAACATTGAGACAGAGCTACACATTTCATGAAAAACGTAAACAAGATGGGAGAGAAAGGGTGTAGCGCAACACCTCACCAAACTGAATCCAAGGGAGGAAAATAGTTCCTTTTTAATTTTACCCCTTTTTCCCCTCTCCAATTTCGTGGTAGCCAATCGGTAGTTACAATCTTGTCCCGTCGCTGAAACTCCCGTACGGACTCGGGAGAGGCGAAGGTCGAGAGCAGTGGGTCCTCTGGAATACAACCCAGCCAAGCGGCACTGCTTCTTGACACAATGCCCACTTAATCCAGAAGCCAGCCACACCAATGTGTTGGAAACATCGTACACCTGGCGACAATGTCAGCGTGCATTGCGCCCGGTACGCCACAGGAGTCGCTAGTGGGCAACGGGACAAGAACTTCCATGCCGGCCAAACCCTCCCCTAACCCGGATGACGCTGGGCCAAATTGTGAGCCACCCCATGGGTCTCCCGGTCACAGCAGGCTGTGACAGAGCCTGGACTTGAAGCAGGATCTCTAGTGGCACAGCTACAGTTGCACTGCAGTGACAGACCACTTCGCCACTCGGGAGGCCTCATAGCTCCTTGTATTATTTTCCCCATCACCATACATTTGACGTGCAAACACAATGAATGCCTTAGGGGAGGCAAACTGACACTCAAAACATTCCACAAACCAATCCTGAACACAGGTTTCCATCATGATATCAGGACACCCGCACATGGCACATTCATTTTCTGTGGGGAAGTAAGATGTGGTGACATTTCCTGTTTGGAGTGCTTTGATAGTGAGCTCACTGGAATCCCATCTTCCCTGCACACAAGGCCAGAGCCCTGTATAAACACTTCCTTGAAGTCAGCATTAAATCTCATGATCCAGCACGGTTTAATTGATCCAAGCAAAGGGGGTGGATTGATAGTCCAGGGTGTAAGGCAACATGTGACAACTGTGTGGGTACTTTCTACAGCAGGGATTGTCAACACTAATCAGCAGCGGACAGATTGTTTCTTGAGCGGCTGGTCGGGTGCTGGAGCATAAAAATAAAAAATTTGTAGACTGCAAATTGACCACAAGAAGCCCAAACAAATAATATATTTCACTAAAACATTTCAAACATCTATAACACATGGGAAAACACAAAATAAAAATAGATTCTGGTGTTAAGTCTTATGTCCAACAATGAAAATACAAAGAAATATATACTTTTTTTTGAATAGTATTACCGTAAAGAAGAAAGAGGAATCTTATAGTACAAGGCCCTGAGGCTCTAGTCATTCACTCTCCACATGGAGACCGTCATAGGTCACAGTCTGTGAAGGACAATCACCTCACAACATGTTCAATGTCAACAGCTCTTCTGTCAATACAACGACATTCAGCCAAACTGAAAGTTGTATTACTTGTCTATTTTATTATTTTACCAGTAAAGTTGACTGAGAACACATTCTCATTTACAGCAACGACCTGTGGAATAGTTACAGGGGAGAGGGATGAATGAGCCAATTGTAAGCTGTGGATGATTAGGTGGCCATGATGGTATGAAGGCCAGATTGGAAATTTAGCCAGGACACCGGGGTTAACACCCCTACTCTTACGATAAGTGTCATGGGAACTTTAGTGACCACAGAGAGTCAGGACATCCATTTAACATCCCATCTGAAAGACAGCACCCTACACAGGGCAATGTCCCCAATCACTGCCCTGGGGAATTGGGATATTTTTTTAGACCAGAGGAAAGGGTGCTCCTACTGGCCCTCCAACACCACTTCCAGCAGCATCTGGTCTCCCACTGACCATGACCAACCCTGTTTAGCTTCAGAAGCAAGCCATTTTGAGTCAATACAACACCATGAACCAACACCTTGAGCATTAAAACCGTGAAGGGTCTTTAAAAACTAAAGACGACTACACTTCTACTCTCATTTCCCTTCAATTGTGACAATAGTTTTTGGATGATCCCATTTGTTCTTAAAAAGCACTTCTTTGCAGGGCAGAGGTTTGTTACCATTGGAAACTGCACAGCAGTCTCAAAGGTGCTTCATCCTGTCTTGGCACAATTACAGAGATCAGCATGAGAGGTAGAGAGAAACAGGAAAGCGTGAATAGGTCACCCTATTCCCTTTGCCCCTAGACTGCCTGCCACTATTGATGACTGAGAATGTTTAGTTAGACAGGGAGATGGCTCAATTTTGACTTCCAAGAACAGTGGCAGTCACATTTTAGCCTAAGAAAATATTCAAAAATAAAATGATATTCACATTGTGACAATCACTGAAAAATACTCTCCTTTTTTTTCTTTCTGCTCTGGCTAACTGCTCTGTATCAGTAGAGGTACCTTTACCTTGTATACCTGAAGTAGTAGCAATTGCTCCAAGAGGGGACTGAGCTACAGTAGACCTCTTAGTTGTGAAAACTATGAACAGGGCGACGCTCACTTTCAAAACAGCAGGCGCATGAGGCGCTGACCCTGTTCTGAGCCACTCATTGGAGCTCCGCTCAAGGAGGCAGTCCTTGAAAAGCGTGTGCCGGTCTGGGTTAGGACCACAAATAGGGCTGTGACTGTCATGGACGTTTTGAAGTGACCATCGTTATAAAAAATATATTTATTAAATGAAATACATTGTCCTCTCCTTCAATCTTGACTGCATGTGCTGCTGCTTCAGGGGCGGGGTATTGTCTAAGCAACCAAAGTCTAAAATCAGAGACTGTTCTGTGTTTACTTACTGGCAGCCCCCCGCACCTCTCTGAATCAGAGGGGTTGGGTTAAATGCAGAAGGAACATTTCAGTTGAATGCATTTAGTTGTACAACTGACTAGGTATCCCCTTTCCTAAACTGAAAGCTAGGGGATAGCTAGCCTAACTTGCTGATATCTCGGTGAAGTGACAGTGTGCCCTGTTTGTGGTAAGCCATCGGGTGCATGTATTTGCTGATAGTTGTTTGCTACAACACCTTGCTAAAACAAGCAGCAAAGTTTCATCATGTTGTAAAGAATACATGTTACCACAATAGACTAAACCACACGTCTCTCGTCTATTTTAATGCCTGGCCTGCTTCAGTCAGTGGTTCGTTCCACAACACCAAATTCATAAAAACAGGCTATTTTTTCCTTAACTGGACTTGCCTAGTTAAAAAAGGTCAAAAAAAATGTTTGTTAAAGTACAATTTATATATACACATACACAGTTGAAGTCAGAAGTTTACATACACTTAGGTTGGAGATATTAAGACTTGTTTTTCAAACATTCCACAAATGAATTGTTAACAAACTATAGCTTTGGCAAGTCAGTTAGGACATCTACTTTGTGCATGACAACAATTGTTTAGACAGATTATTTCACTGTATCACAATTCCAGTGGGTCAGAAGTATACATACACTAAGGTAACGGTGCCTTTAAACAGCTTGGAAAATTCCAGAAAATGGTGTTATGGCTTTAGAAACTTCTGATAGGCTAATTGACATCATTTGACTCAATTGGAGTAGTACCTGTGGATGCATTTCAAGGCCTACCTTCAAACTCCGTGCCTCTGCTTGACAACATGGGAAAATCAAAAGAAATCAGCCAAGACCTCAGAAAAAAATTATTGTAGACCTCCACAAGTCTGGTTCATCCTTGGGATGAAGGTACCACGTTCATCTGTACAAACAGTACGTACGTATAAACACCATGTCACCACGCAGCCGTCATACCGCTCAGGAAGGAGACATGTTCTGTCTCTTACAGATAAACGTGCTTTGGTGCGAAAAGTGCAAATCAATCCCAGAACCGCAGCAAAAGACCTTGTGAATATGCTGGAGGAAACAGGTACAAAAGTATCTATATCCACAGTAAAAACGAGTCCTATATCGACATAACCTGAAAGGTTGCTCTGTAAGGAAGAAGCCACTGCTCCAAAACCGCCATAAAAAAGCCAGACCACAGTTTGCAACTGCACATGGGGACAAAGATTGTACTTTTTGGAGAAATGTCCTCTGGTCTGATTAAACAAAAATAGAACTGTTTGGCAATAATGACCATCGTTGTGTTTGGAGGAAAAAGCCCCGATCTCAATCCTATAGAAAATTTGTGGGCAGAACTGAAAAAGCATGTGCGAGCAAGGAGCCCTTTACAACCCTGACTCCGTTACACCAGCTGTCAGGAGCAACGGGCCAAAATTCACCCAACTTATTATGGGAAGCTTGTGGAAGGCTACCCGAAACGTTTGACCCAAGTTAAACAATTTAAAGGCAATGCTGTCAAATACTAATTGAATGTATTTAAACTTCTGACCCATAGGGAATGTGACAAAATAAATAAAAGCTGAAAAAAATATATATTATTCTGACATTCTTAAAATAAAAGTGGTGATCCTAACTGACCTAAGACAGGGAATTTTTACTAGGATTAAATGTCAGGAATGGTGAAAAACTGAGTTGAAATGTAGTTGGCTAAGGTCTAAGTAAACTTCGACTACTATAAATTCTAAAATGTATGTATTAAAACATTTATTTTCATGATGTCTTAATCCATTATCGTCAGTTACACGATTATAGAATTACCGTGCCAGCCCCAACCACAAAAGCCCGAATAGATCCCCATCATAGTGATTGAAGATTTAGTCCAGGATGCTAATGTTGCTAATGGCAGAGCCATCACATCTGAAACATGTTAATGAAGAAGAATCTAATCTCACATAAACAGGCCCCGGGGTAGACCATTCACAGGAATAGCTGGTGAATGGTCTTCCCCGGGGCCTGACACACACACACAGCCAGGGAAATTAGAGATTATAACAAAGAAGAGGTAGAGGGTAAATGTTGCAGTTTTTCCTGAACAACCTCTAGATATGGAAAACTGCTTAGGTCAAACAAAATGGTGGAATTCTTAAGACTTGGGTAACTACCACAGCCGAATGCTCGCTATACTTAAAACCATTGTCATTTCCCTCTCAGCCCCACTCTTATCTTTGTTTCCATATCAACCTGCCCACTCTCCTAAGTGTGTGGTATGTGCATACAAGCGTCTGTATGCATGTATATCACACACACGTAAGGCGCATATGTGCGCGCCTCAGTCAGCTGGCCGGGGGTTAGGGACATGCCACAGGCATCACATGGCTTGGCTGGGACTCGTTTCCAGGCTAAAGGTAACCCTCCGCTGCTTCTCCCCCTCCAGCCAGCCCCTCCATAATTGGCCTGGGAGGATGATGGGCCAATGGCAGCACTCGCCCACCAGTCACCCCACTCAGCCAGAAAACTGAAGACATTGGAAAAAACTGAGGGGGGGGGGGGGGTTCACAATCCAGCTGGTCTGTTTGACCGCAGAACGCACAGAATACAGCGCTGTCAACAGCTAAAAAGAAAGTTGTATGTGGTTCAGTCATTTCAGGGCAAGTCAAGTGCATGAGTCAGACGATCTAGGTTTATACAGAAACATTCTTGCAGATCCCCGGGATATGGCGTGTGATGTTAATAAAATATGGAGTGTAAACTTACTAGCTACTTTTACTTAGGAAAACTAACATAGAAGAGTGGTTAACCTGAGCCATGTTCAAAATATAAAATTGTAAAATTCAGGTTACTTGTTGGTGCCCTGCACAAGTTTTGAATACACTGCAACAAAGTATTCACATACAGGATAAATGTAGGGGATTGACAAGAGAAGGATCAACTTTTCTGAACAAAAATATAAAAAACGCAACATGTAAAGTGTTAGTCCCGTGTTTCATGAGCTGAATTAAAAGATCACAGAATTGTTCCATGCACAAAGCTTTTATTTCTCAAATTTTGCACACAAATTTACACCACTATTACCGAGCATCCTTTGCTAAGATAATCCATCGATCTCACAGGTGCGGCAAATCAAGATGCTGATTAAAACAGCAATCATTACACAGCACCTTGTGCTGGGGACAATAAGATGTGAAGTTGTCACAACGCCACAGATGTCTCAAATTGAGAGATTGTGCAATTGGCATGCTGACTGCAGGAATGTCCACCAGAGCTGTTGCCAGAGAATTCAATGTTCATCTCTCTACCATAAGCCGCCTCCGTAATTGTTTTACCCCCTTTTTCGTCATAGCCAATTGGTAGTTAGTCTTGGCCATATGGGAGTTGCAGCGATGGGACTCTGGAAAGGTGAAGGTCGAGAGTTGTGTGTTCTCCGAAACACAACCCCGCCAAGCTGCACTGTTTGACGCTTAACCTGGAAGCCAGCCGCACCAATGTGTCGGAGGAAATACTGTACACCTTGCAACCGTGTCAGCGTGCATGCGCCGGGCCTCCCACAGGAGTCGCTAGAGCGTGATGTGACAAGGACATCCCGGCCGGCCAAACCGTCCCTAACCCGGACGACACTGGGCCAATTACCCGTCGCCTCACGGTTCTCCCAATAACAGCTGGCTGCGACACAGCCCGGCCTCAAAAACCACAAACCACGTGTAACCAAGCCAGCCTCTCCACATCCGGCTTCTTCACCTGTGGGATCATCGGAGACCAGCCACTCGGACAGCTGACAAACTGGGTTTTTACAAAATAATTTCTGCACAAAATGTCAGAAACCGTCTCAGGGAAGCTCATGTGAGTGCTCATCGTCCTCACCAGGGTCTTGACCTGACTGTTACGACGCCGAAAAACAGATTTCGATGGCCACTGGCATGCTGGAGAAGTGTGCTCTTCACAAATAAATACCGGTTTCAACTGTACCTGGCAGATAGCATGTATGGCGTGAAGTGGGAAAGCAGTTTGCTCATGTCAACGTTGTGAACAAAGTGGCCCATGGTGGGGGAGGGATTATGGTATGGGCAGGCATAAGCTACAGACAGTGACGAGATCCTGAGGCCCTTTGTCGTGCCATTCATCCACCATCACCTCATGTTTAAACATAATCCCCCATGTCGCAAGAATCTGTACACAAATCCAGGAAGATGAAAATGTCCCAGTTCTTCCATGTCCTGCATTGACGTGTACGACAGCACGTTCCTGCCAATATCCAGCAACAGTTTCTTTTTACCTTTTTCTCCCTGATTTTGTGATAGCAAATTGGTAGTTAGTCTTTCCCATAGGGGAGTTGCAGCGACTGGACTCGGGGAAGGCGAAGGTTGATAGCCATGCGTCCTCTGAAACAACCCTGCCAAGCAGCACTGCTTCTTGACACTGCTCGCTTAACCTGGATGCCAGCCACTCCGTCACGGAGGAAACATTGCAGACGAAGTCAGCTTCCAGGCACCCAACCCTCCACAAGGAGTCGCTAGAGTGCGATGGGACAAGGAAATCCTGGCCGGAAAACCCTCCCCTAACCCAGACAACACTGGGCCAATTGTGTGTCGCCTCATGAACCTCCAGGTCACGGGCGGCTGTGACACAGCCTGGGATCGAACTAAGGTCTGTAGTGACGTCTCAAGCACTGCGAAGCAGCGCCTTAGACCACTGCACCACTCGGGAGGCCCCAACATCCAGCAACTTCTCACAGCCATTGAAGGAGTGGGACAACATTCCACAAGAAACAGCCTGATCAACTCTATGCGAAGGAGAGGTGTCACACTGCATGAGGCAAATGGTAGTCACCCCCAGATACTGACTGGTTTTCTGATCCACACTTTTAAGGTATCTGTGACAAAGATGCATATATGTACTCCCAGTGATGTGAAATCCATAGATCAGGGCATAATGGATTTATTTCAATTGACTGATTTCCTGATACAAACTTACAACTCTAAAATCTTTGAAACGGTTGCATTTATATTTTTGTTCAGTGTAGCTTAGTTTGGCTGTAGACAATGGCTTCCCCTTGTTATGGGGGGAAAGCTATGAGTTCGCTATAACGTACACAATTCAGAGAAAGCTCTTCCTAGAAAAACACGGGGCAGTGAAGCCAGATAACGTCACCAGTCCAGGTCTAAGATGATAGATCGATATGTAAATATGATTTTTTTAAAGAAAAAAGCGTGACTTTCCATATCCGAAAAGGAGATTTAAGACTTGAAATGGTAACACTTCCTATTTATTTTATTTTTTATTTCACCTTTATTTAACCAGGTAGGCTAGTTGAGAACAAGTTCTCATTTGCAATTGCGACCTGGCAAAGATAAAGCGTAGCAATTCAACACATACAGACTTACACATGGAATAAACAAAACAGTCAATAATACAGTAGAAAAAAAACAAAACAAAGTCTATATACAGTGACTGCAAATGAGGTAAGATAAGGGAGTGAAGGCAATAAATAGGCCATGGTGGCAAAGTAATTACAATATAGCAATTAAACACTGGAATAGTAGATCGGCAGAAGATGAATGTGCAAGTAGAAATACTGGGGTGCAAAGGAGCAAAATAAATAGATAACAGTATGGGGATGAGGTAGGTAAGATAGCCCATCTATGTACAGGTGCAGTGATCTTTGAGCTATTCTGACAGCTGGTGCTTAAAGCTAGTGAGGGAGATGAGTCTCCAGCTTCAGAGATTTTTGCAATTTGTTCCAGTCATGGGCAGCAGAGAACTGGAAGGAAAGACAACCAAAGGAGGAATTGGGTTTGGGGGTGACCACTGAGATATACCTGCTGGAGCGCGTGCTACGAGTGGGTGCTGCTGTGGTGACCAGTAATAAGGCGGGGCTTTACCGAGGAGAGACTTGTAGATAACCTGTAGCCAGTGGGTTTGTCGACGAGTATGAAGCAAGGGCCAACCAACGAGAGCGTACAGGTCGCAATGGTGGGTAGTGTATGGGGCTTTGGTGACAAAACGGATGGCACTGTGATAGACTGCATCCAGTTTGTTGAGTAGAGTGTTGGAGGCTATTTTATAGATGACATCACCGAAGTCGAGGATCAGTAGGATGGTCAGTTTTACGAGGGTGTTTGGCAGCATGAGTGAAGGATGCTTTGTTGCACTATATGAAGGCCAATTCTAGATGTAATTTTTGATTGAAGATGCTTAATGTGAGTCTGGAAGGAGAGTTTAGTCTGACCAGACACCCAGGTATTTGTAGTTGTCCACGTATTCTAAGTCAGAGCCGTCCAGAGTAGTGATGCTGGACGGGCAAGCAGGTGCAGGCAGATTGAATAGCATGCATTTAGTTTTGCTTGTGTTTAAGAGCAGTTGGAGGCCACGGAAGGAGAGTTGTATGGCAATGAAGCTCGTCTGGAAATTAGTTAACACAGTGTGGGGCCAGAAGTATACAGAATGGTGTCGTCTGCGTAGAGGTGGATCAGAGAATCACCAGCAGCAATAGTAACATCATTTATGTATACAGAAAAGAGTGTCGGCCCAAGAATTGAACCCTGTGGCACACCCATAGAGACTGTCAGAGGACTGGACAACAGGCCCTCTGATTTGACACACTGAACTCAGAGAAGTAGTTGGTAAACCAGGCGAGGCAATCATTTGAGAAACCAAGGCTGTCTGCCAATAAGAATGTTGTGATTGACAGAGTAGAAAGACTTGGCCAGGTCGATGAATACGGCTGCACAGTAATGTCTCTTATCGATGGCAGTTATGTCGTTTAGAACCTTGAGCGCGGCTGAGGTGCACGGTTAACTAGTCCAACGCTCTAACCACCTGCCTCTCATTGCAATCCACGAGGAGTTACGCGAATGCAGTAAGAAGCCAAGTTAAGTTGCTAGCTAGCATTAAACTTCTTATAAAAAACAATCATAAATCACTAGTGACAACTACACATGGTTGATGATATTACTACTTTATGTAGCATGTCCTGCGATGTATATAAATCGATGCGGTGCGCATTCGCGAAAAAGGACTGTCGTTGTTCCAACGTGTACCTAACCATAAACATCAATGCCTTTCTTAAAATCAATACACAGAAGTATATATTTTTAAACCTGCATATTAACTAAAATAAAGGTTAGCAGGCAATATTAACCAGGTGAAATTGTGTCACTTCTCTTGCGTTCATTGCACGCAGAGTCAGGGTATATGCAACAGTTTAGGCCGCCTGGCTCGCTGAGAACTCATTTGCCAGAATTGTACATACAGTGCCTTGCGAAAGTTTTCGGCCCCCTTGAACTTTGCGACCTTTTGCCACATTTCAGGCTTCAAACATAAAGATATAAAACTGTATTTTTTTGTGGAGAATCAACAACAAGTGGGACACAATCATGAAGTGGAACGACATTTATTGGATATTGCAAACTTCTTTAACAAATAAAAAAACTGAAAAATTGGGTGTGCAAAATTATTCAGCCCCTTTACTTTCAGTGCAGCAAACTCTCTCCAGAAGTTCAGTGAGGATCTCTGAATGATCCAATGTTGACCTAAATGACTAATGATGATAAATACAATCCACCTGTGTGTAATCAAGTCTCCGTATAAATGCACCTGCACTGTGATAGTCTCAGAGGTCCGTCAAAAGCGCAGAGAGCATCATGAAGAACAAGGAACACACCAGGCAGGTCCGAGATACTGTTGTGAAGAAGTTTAAAGCCGGATTTGGATACAAAAAGATTTCCCAAGCTTTAAACATCCCAAGGAGCACTGTGCAAGCGATAATATTGAAATGGAAGGAGTATCAGACCACTGCAAATCTAACAAGACCTGGCCGTCCCTCTAAACTTTCAGCTCATACAAGGAGAAGACTGATCAGAGATGCAGCCAAGAGGCCCATGATCACTCTGGATGAACTGCAGAGATCTACAGCTGAGGTGGAAGACTCTGTCCATAGGACAACAATCAGTCGTATATTGCACAAAGCCATTTCTTAAAGATATCCATAAAAAGTGTAGTTTAAAGTTTGCCACAAGCCACCTGGGAGACACACCAAACATGTGGAAGAAGGTGCTCTGGTCAGATGAAACCAAAATTGAACTTTTTGGCAACAATGCAAAACGTTATGTTTGGCGTAAAAGCAACACAGCTGAACACACCATCCCCACTGTCAAACATGGTGGTGGCAGCATCATGGTTTGGGCCTGCTTTTCTTCAGCAGGGACAGGGAAGATGGTTAAAATTGATGGGAAGATGGATGGAGCCAAATACAGGACCATTCTGGAAGAAAACCTGATGGAGTCTGCAAAAGACCTGAGACTGGGACGGAGATTTGTCTTCCAACAAGACAATGATCCAAAATAAAGCAAAATCTACAATGGAATGGTTCAAAAATAAACATATCCAGGTGTTAGAATGGCCAAGTCAAAGTCCAGACCTGAATCCAATCGAGAATCTGTGGAAAGAACTGAAAACTGCTGTTCACAAATGCTCTCCATCCAACCTCACTGAGCTCGAGCTGTTTTGCAAGGAGGAATGGGAAAAAATTTCAGTCTCTCGATGTGCAAAACTGATAGAGACATACCCCAAGCGACTTACAGCTGTAATCGCAGCAAAAGGTGGCGCTACAAAGTATTAACTTAAGGGGGCTGAATAATTTTGCACGCCCAATTTTTCAGTTTTGATTTGTTAAAAAAGTTTGAAATATCCAATAAATATTGTTCCACTTCATGATTGTGTCCCACTTGTTGTTGATTCTTCACAAAAATAGTTTTATATCTTTATGTTTGAAGCCTGAAATGTGGCAAAAGGTCGCAAAGTTCAAGGGGGCCGAATACTTTCGCAAGGCACTGTAATTATGACATAACATTGAAGGTTGTGCAATGTAACAGCAATATTTAGACTTAGGGATGCCACCCGTTAGATATAATACGGAACGGTTCCGTATTTCACTGAAAGAATAAACGTTTTGTTTTCAAAATGATAGTTTCGACCACATTAATGACCTAAGACCCGTATTTCTGTGTGCTATTATATTTAAGTCTATGATTTGATAGAGCAGTGACTGAGCGGTGGTAGGCACCCTGCAGGCTCGTAAGCATTCAAACAGCACATTCGTGCGTTTTTCCCAGCAGCTCTTCACAATGCTTCAAGCATTGCGCTGTTTGACTTCAAGCCTATCAACTCCCAAGATTTGGCTGGTGTAACTGATGTGAAATGGCTAGCTAGTTAGCGGGGTGCGCGCTAATAGCGTTTCAAACACTCGCTCTGAGACTTGGAGTAGTTGTTCCCCTTGCTCTGCAAAGGTAACGCTGCTTCGAGGGTGGCTGTTGTCAATGTTTTCCTTGTTTGATGCCAGGGAGGATCGAGGAGAGGGATGGAAGCTATACTTCTTACTGGCAATACTAAAGTGCCTATAAGAATATTCAATAGTCAAAGGTTAATGAAATACAAAATGGTATAGAGAGAAATAGTCCTATAATAACTACAACTTAAAACTTCTTACCTGGGAATATTGAAGACTCATGTTAAAAGGAACCACCAGCTTTCATATGTTCTCCTGTTCCGAGCAAGGAACTGAAACGTTAGCTTTCTTACATGGCACATATTGCACTTTTACTTTCTTCGCCAACACTTTGTGTTTGCATTATTTAAACCAAATTGAACATGTTTCATTATTTATTTGAGGCTAAATTGATTTTATTAATGTATTAAGTTAAGTGTTCATTCAGTATTGTTGTAATTGTCATTATTACAAATAAATAAATACAAATTAAAATAAGTGGATTAATCGGATTCAGCTTTTTCGGTCCCCTAATAAAATCTTGTATCGTCGTTGAAAAATCATAATCGGTCAACCTCTATTTGAAACCCAGGTCTGAAAAGGCACGCAAACAATAGACTCTCCAGTCTACTCAGGTTAAGAGTGTTAAGACTTCAAGGAAGTGAAAGCCCCAGAGATTGTCAGCTTGACAACTGGGATCTGTATTAAGCACACTATCCAAAGTCCTGAAGCCAGGCTTTTAAACCTTTCCCACTCCTAGGCTTGTTCCAGATACAACCCCTAGCCCCTACCCACTCATAGGCCTGCTTCAGATACAATGCCTAGCCCATTCCCACTCCAAGGCCTGGGCCAGAAACATATCCTCTAAAGCTAAAGTTAAGGGAATTCTTTAGAAGACTAGGGATTTAAACTGCTATAGGTGTATGAAAGCAGCATGCTAACTCAGTTTCAATCGTTTACAGTTAGAAATGACCAGAGGGTTTACACTGTCACAATACCAGCAACTCTACTTCTAGATGTAGTGTATTCAGTGAAGTGGGACTTTCTAACCTGGCAATTGACATAAATCTAATTCAAATAGAGCGCACTTTGAGATAGAACATTCAGGAAGACGCAATTCTGTAACGTTGCACTCTCCTGAAAAGCCCCTCTTGAATCCACCTTGAATTCTCAGGACCAAAACCAACAGGCTTCCAGTCTCAGGGATGTGAAAATTCCCATAAATTGGAGGAAATCAGCAGCACCATCCCTGTAGCATATTTATTCTCTCCTGAATTAGCACAGTATGGATACTCTAGCCTAGTGCAACAACCTTTGGCATACAGAAAAAAAACTCAAAAACTGCCATGCACTATTCAGTTATTGAATAGGCTGTGTGTGTGCGTGCGTGTTGTGATTTGTTAAGCGCTGATGCCTCATTGATAATTCAACAGCATTAGCTACAAATAGCTCTGGATGATGTTGTAGTAAAGGGGCAGGGGGGGAAGCATAATAGATGTATTTTACTGCAAGGATAGCAGGGAGGTCAATCCAGACTAGTGTGACTGAGGTGGCTAGTTGTGGACTGAGTGTAGGGGGTGGGGAGGTGGAGGTAACTGCAAAGCGATCCATCCTTCTATAATTAGCCCCGCACGGACACAGCCCCATCTTTCACCCTCAATCCCCATTCCGCTTTGGACACAAAGGTGACTTTGGTGGGGAGAGAGGCATTCGAGGACAGCAGGTGACCCGAGAGGAAATCAAATGTGCTGGGTCACGAACACACTGTACAGGGTCATAGAGAGAGATGGGACATTGGGGAGGGGTGAATGTGAGGGAAGGTTGTCCGCACTGCAGGCATGGCTCGGTGACTGCAGCCTCCCGGTCAACAGGACCGAAAGACAGACAGTCTGCTAAAATGGCTTCAAAACTAGCCATAGCCCGGTCCCAAATCTGTTTGTGCTGTCTTGCCAACTCCTATGGTCATTCTCATGCCTAACTGTAACCATATAGCACAAACAGATGTGGGACCAGGCTTTCCTAACCTGCCAAGTTTCCATGAGGCTCCCACCAACACACTGCAGAGTCAACCACAGATAGTAGAATCCCTTTATTTGCCAAGACCCATCACTCCCATTTACAAATAAAACCAGGGTCAGCACTTTTATTTGGAAATGACATTTACAGATTGCACCTAAGTATCCGAGTCTGGGCTATGAATCCTAAAAACATGGTAGAGGACAATTTCCAAGTCATATTTGATAAAATCAGACCCAATTTTCACCTAGTTTAATTTCAAACTGCATGTGCATTTGTCAAAAAGCCATTCATAAACCATGATCAAAAAGAGAATAGCTCTGTACGGGTCTCTCTACATGTAGCATCAAACAAAGCGCCAAACCTGCGGTCTTAACATTCAAATAAAATGCAGGCGTGCAAAGGTTTCCTAAATCCATGCGTCATGGTTCGGTTCATACCTCAGCTCAAAAAGACTTCGTGTCACAAGATAAATTGTCATCCAGTGGTGAAGAACCATTAGGCCTAAACCCCAAATGTTATAACGCACATTCATACAGTGCATTGCGAAAGTATTCGGCCCCCTTGAACTTTGCGACCTTTTGCCACATTTCAGGCTTTAAACATAAAGATATAAAACTATTTTTTTTGTGAAGAATCAACAACAAGTGGGACACAATCATGAAGTGGAACGACATTTATTGGATATTTCAAACTTTTTTAACAAATCAAAAACTGAAAAATTGGGCGTGCAAAATTATTCAGCCCCTTTACTTTCAGTGCAGCAAACTCTCTCCAGAAGTTCAGTGAGGATCTCTGAATGATCCAATGTTGACCTAAATGACTAATGATGATAACTACAATCCACCTGTGTGTAATCAAGTCTCCGTATAAATGCACCTGCACTGTGATAGTCTGAGGTCCGTCAAAAGCGCAGAGAGCATCATGAAGAACAAGGAACACACCAGGCAGGTCCGAGATACTGTTGTGAAGAAGTTTAAAGCCGGATTTGGATACAAAAAGATTTCCCAAGCTTTAAACATCCCAAGGAGCACTGTGCAAGCGATAATATTGAAATGGAAGGAGTATCAGACCACTGCAAATCTACCAAGACCTGGCCGTCCCTCTAAACTTTCAGCTCATACAAGGAGAAGACTGATCAGAGATGCAGCCAAGAGGCCCATGATCACTCTGGATGAACTGCAGAGATCTACAGCTGAAGTGGAAGACTCTGTCCATAGGACAACAATCAGTCGTATATTGCACAAAGCCATTTCTTAAAGATATCCATAAAAAGTGTTGTTTAAAGTTTGCCACAAGCCACCTGGGAGACACACCAAACATGTGGAAGAAGGTGCTCTGGTCAGATGAAACCAAAATTGAACTTTTTGGCAACAATGCAAAACGTTATGTTTGGCGTAAAAGCAACACAGCTGAACACACCATCCCCACTGTCAAACATGGTGGTGGCAGCATCATGGTTTGGGCCTGCTTTTCTTCAGCAGGGACAGGGAAGATGGTTAAAATTGATGGGAAGATGGATGGAGCCAAATACAGGACCATTCTGGAAGAAAACCTGATGGAGTCTGCAAAAGACCTGAGACTGGGACGGAGATTTGTCTTCCAACAAGACAATGATCCAAAATAAAGCAAAATCTACAATGGAATGGTTCAAAAATAAACATATCCAGGTGTTAGAATGGCCAAGTCAAAGTCCAGACCTGAATCCAATCGAGAATCTGTGGAAAGAACTGAAAACTGCTGTTCACAAATGCTCTCCATCCAACCTCACTGAGCTCGAGCTGTTTTGCAAGAAGGAATGGGAAAAAATGTCAGTCTCTCGATGTGCAAAACTGATAGAGACATACCCCAAGCGACTTACAGCTGTAATCGCAGCAAAAGGTGGCGCTACAAAGTATTAACTTAAGGGGGCTGAATAATTTTGCACGCCCAATTTTTCAGTTTTTGATTTGTTAAAAAAGTTTGAAATATCCAATAAATGTCGTTCCACTTTATGATTTTGTCCCACTTGTTGATTCTTCACAAAAAAATACAGTTTTATATCTTTATGTTTGAAGCCTGAAATGTGGCAAAAGGTCGCAAAGTTCAAGGGGGCCGAATATTTTCACAAGGCACTGTACATATAAAAATATCAACAGTTCGTTACAGCACTCCAATCCCACTGTGGCTTTACATTATCATCCTTTTTTTTTAAAGGGACTATTGATTTTCTTCGCAAACAATTTAAAATCACCACGCCTTCACACCGAAATGCTACAAAACAATTTGGACTAATATCCATTTAGCATCTAACTATCAATGGAAAGCATTAAATACCCTTAATCTCATGAGCTTTAGCTCATTTCTCCGTTTACAGAGACAGAGGTAAGCTCTAACTTTCCACTCAACGGAATGGGGCTCTTGCCAATGACGCGCTAATACCTTACAGCTCGACCCTGCCCGAGTGCCGATTTCCTGTTTGACCAGGCCGTGGTCAGAGCCTTGGTAGAAGTGTTGTGTAAATAAAGGCTCACTGACTTGCTGTGGCCTGAGGGATTTGGCCGTTAGTAACCCCCGCCAAAGATGAGCGGAGCAGGCGGGCCGTGGTGGAGAGGCAGTGCACCCTTGGCCCTGTTCCACAGAGTGGTGTGAGAAGGGAGGGAGGAAGAAAGAACAGGAGAGCGAGAGCTCCGTAATCTGAAATGGAAAATGCTAGATTCTCATGTGAGAGATGCCGAACATTCGAGACGAAAGAGAGAGAGAGGACCAAGAGTTTCCACACCACATGCCTCCATTTCTAGATTCCCTTGAATGGTTTGGGATGAATGCGGTCATTGTACTTCAAAGCTGACAGGACAAGAATCCGCCGCATGATAATCACAAGTTTGTAAAAACTAGAGCAATTGGTCTGTGTGCACCGCAGCAAATTAAATCAAATGTTATTTGTCACATGCGCCGAATACAACAGGTGTAGACCTTACAGCGAAAGGCTTACTTACAAGCCCTTACCCAACAAGGCAGTTCTAGAAAATACCTAAAAAAAGAGACATAAGAATAACAAATTATTAAAGAGCAGCAGTAAATAACAATAGCGGGGCTATATACAGGGGGAACCGGTACTGAGTCAATGTGCGGGGGGCACCGGTGTCAAGGTAATATGTGCATGTAGGTAGGGCTGGGCAATCTGGCCAAAATCTCATATCACGATATAGGTAATTTCATATCCCGATAACGATACATATCACGATATTACACATTCTGTAATATCAATGAATAAATAGTTTATATAAAATGACCACATGTAAAGGCCTACTTCTAATTACCTTTTGAATTATACTCAACATATAAAAAAGGTACTTACTAATATTTGATTCTTTCTCCTTTTATTTAGAACCTTGGTGCAAATTTCAAATTAAGCATAACAGAATATGAATGTCTAAAAATATAGGTCTAAAAATATCATATATATATATATATATATATATATATATGTGTGTGTGTGCAAAAAAGTATTTAGTCAGCCACCAATTGTGCAAGTTCTCCCACTTAAAAAGAAGAGGCCTGTAATTTATCATAGGTACACTTCAACTATGACAGACTAAATGAGAAGGGGGAAAAAAAATAATAATAATTACATTTAAAAAAAATAGGATTTTTTATTAATTTATTTGCAAATTAGTGGAAAATAGGTATTTGGTCACCTACAAACAAACCTGTAACACAGACCTGTAAGAGGCTCCTCTGTCCTCCACTCGTTACCTGTATTAATGGCACATTTTTGAACTTGTTATCAGTATAAAAGACACCTGTCCACAACCTCAAACAGTCACACTCCAAACTCCACTATGGCCAAGACCAAAGAGCTGTCAAAGGACACCAGAAACAAAATTGTAGACCTGCACCAGGCTGGAAAGACTGAATCTGCAATAGGTAAGCAGCTTGGTTTGAAGAAATCAACTGTGGGAGCAATTATTAGGAAATGGAAGACATACAAGACCACTGATAATCTCCCTCGATCTGGGGCTCCACGCAAGATCTCACCCCGTGGGGTCAAAATGATCACAAGAACGGTGAGCAAAAATCCCAGAACCACACGAGGGGACCTAGTGAATGACCTGCAGAGAGCTGGGACCAAAGTAACAAAGCCTACCATCAGTAACACACTACGCCGCCAGGGACTCAAATCCTGTAGTGCCCCTGCTTAAGCCAGTACATGTCCAGGCCCATTGAAGTTTGCTAGAAAGCATTTGGATGATCCAGAAGATTGGGAGAATGTCATATGGTCAGATGAAACCAAAATATAAATTTTTGGTAAAAACTTAACTCGTCATGTTTGGAGGACAAAGAATGCTGAGTTGCATCCAAAGAACACCATTCCTACTTTGAAGCATGGGGGTGGAAACATCATGCGTTGGGGCTGTTTTTCTGTAAAGGGACCAGGACGACTGATCCGTGTAAAGTACAGAATGAGTGGGGTGATGTATCGTGAAATTTCAGAAAGGGCATTGAAGATGAAACGTGGCTGGGTCTTTCAGCATAACAATGATACCAAACACACCGCCTGGGCATCGATGGAGTGCCTTTGTAAGAAGCATGTCAAGGTCCTGGAGTGGCCTAGCCAGTCTCCAGATCTCAACCCCATACAAAATCTTTGGAGGGAGTTGAAAGTCCGTGTTGCCCAGCAACAGCCCCAAAACGTCACTGCTCTAGAGGAGATCTGCATGGAGGAATGGGCCAAAATACCAGCAACAGTGTGTGAAAACCTTGTGAAGACTTACAGAAAACGTTTGACCTGTCATTGCCAACAAAGGGTATATAAAAAGTATTGAGAAACTTTTGTTATTGACCAAATACTTATTTTCCACCATAATTTGCAAATAAATTCATAAAAATAAAAAATCATACAATGTGATTTTCTGGATTTTTTTCCCTTCATTTTGTCTGTCATAGTTCTTGAGTTTTGTCTGTCATAGAAGTGTACCTATGATGAAAATTACAGGCCTCTCAATTTAAGTGGGAGAACTTGCACAATTGGTGGCTGACAATACACTTTTTTTTAGGGGGGGGGGGGCTGTCTTGCGTGTTATTTTGGCATTAATGTGTCACATATCAATTTGCATTTGGTACATTGGGTCGAGTGTTATCACCAATTCACGAAACCCTCGTTACTCGACCGTGTAATCTTTGTAGATGTAAGTTGTAACGGCAGCTGTTCTCATTCCATATTCGTGATTCTTTGCCATATGGTGTGCCGTGGGCAAAAGCCTCTTGCAACGTCAGAGTCGGGGGGTTTGTGTTGAGCGCTCGAATGTACTTTTGTTGGGCTCATCTGTAGACTCTCTCCATACTGTTTCACATGATTCTTGCGTAGGTGGTAAAAGAGGTTAGTGGTGTTTGAGCCCGTTGTCAGTACCGGCCTGAGGAATATTTAGCAGAGGACGTTTTTCTGGTCAGTGTCAGACTTCACAAACCACGTCCATCGGACCGAAGTAGCCCCTCTTTTGTACAAGTTCCTTGTCGCCGTGATCTGTCACATTCACTCTCCTCCATGTTTGTTTGCGATGCAAATTCTTCCACACGGCACGTGGAAGAACGCAAACCGTCGTCTAATTGACAAAAAAATATTGCTGTAAAGTGTGATTTGCGACAACAAAATAAACGATAGAGCAAAATAGGATACCATAGACGTTTAATCATCACACGATATATAGAGTCATATAGCCCAGCCCTACATATAGATAGTCACTTTAAGACTATGCATAGATAATAAGAGTAGCAGCAGCATTCCAGAGGTGGGGGGATGCAAATAGTCTGGATAGCCATTTGATTAGCTGTTCAGGAGTCTTAAGGCTTGGGGGTAGAAGCTATTTAGGAGCCTCTTGGACCTGGCACTCCGTTACCGCTTCCCATGCAGTAGCAGAGAGAACAGTCAATGACTAGGGTGGTTGGTTTCTTTTACGATTTTTAAGGCCTTCCTCTGACACAGCCTGGTACAGAGGTCCTGGATGGCAGGAAGCTTGGCCCCGGTGATGTACTGGTCAATACGCACTACCCTCTAGAGTGCCTTGCAATCGGAGGCCGAGCAGTTGCCATACCAGGAAGTGATGCAACCACCATGCTCTCGGAGGTGCAGCTGTAGAACCTTTTGAGGATCTGAGGAGCAATGCCAAATCTTTTCAGTCTCCTAAGGGGGAAATAGGTTTTGTCGTGCCCTCTTGACGACTGTCGTGGCGTGCTTGGACCATGTTATTTTGTTGGTGACGTGGATGCCAAGGAACTTGAAGCGCTTATTCTGCTCCACAACAGCCCCGTCGATGAGAATGGGGGCATAATCGGTCCTCCTTTTCCTGTAGTCCACAATCATCTCCTTTGTCTTGATCACATTGAGGGAGAGGTTGTTGCTCTTGCACCACACGGTCAGGTCTCTGAATCCCTCCCGATAGGCTGTCTCATCATTGTTGGCGATCAGGCCTACCACTGTTGTGCCTGGCTGTGCAGTCATGAGTGAACAGGGAGTACAGGAGGGGACTGAACACACACCCCCTGAGGGGCCCCCATGCTGAGGATCAACTTGGCAGATGTGTTTTTACCTACCCTTACCACCTGGGGCCAGCCTGTCAGGAAGTCCAGGATCCAGTTGCAGAGGGAGGTGTTTAGTCCTGAGGTCCTTAGTTTAGTGATGAGCTTTGAGGGCACTATGGTGTTGGACGCTGAGCTGTAGTCAATGAATTAGCATTCTCACATAAGTCTTCCTTTTGTCCAGGTGTGAAACTGCAGTGTGGAATGTGCAATACAGATTCATCTGTGGATCTGCTGGTGCATTTATGCAAATTGGAAGGGTTCTAGGGTTTCTGGGATAATGTAGTTGATATGAGCCATGACCAGACTTTCAAAGCATTTCATAGCTACAGACGTGGGTGCTATGAGTTGGTAGTCTTTTAGGCAGGTTACCTTTGTGTTCTTGGGCACTGGGACTATGGTGGTCTGCTTGAAACATGTTGGTATTACAGACTCAGACAGGGAGCGGTTGAAAATGTCAGTGAAGACACTTGCCAGGTTGGCCAGTGCACGCTCAGAGTACACGTCCTGGTAATCTGTCTGACCCTGCGGTCTTGTGAATGTTGACCCGTTTAAAGGTCTTCCTCACATTGGCTGTGGAGAGCGTGATCACACAGTCGTCCGGAACAGCTGATGCTCTCATGCATGTTTCCGTGTTACTTGCCTCGAAGCGAGCATAGAAGTTATTTAACTCATCTGGTAGGCTCGTGTCACTGGGCAGCTCTTGGCTCTGTTACCTTTTGTAGTCTAATAGTTTGCAGGCCCCGTCACATCCGACGAGTGTCGGAGCGGCAGCTCTAACCTTGAGCTCAGTGCGAATGTTGCCTGTAATCCATGGCTTCTGGTTGGGGTACGTACGGTCACTGTGGGTACAACGTCATCGATGCAATTATTGATAAAGCCAGTGACTGATGTGATGTACTCCTCAATGCCATCAGAAGAATCGAGGGAGAGCTTGGTGCGCGTTTCTGTGTGAAATAAAGGTGGTCTAGAATTTTTTTCCCCTCTGGTTGCATGTTTAACATGCTGATAGAAATGAGGTAAAACTGATTTAAGTTTTTCCTGCATTAAAGTCCCCGGACACTAGGAGCACCGCCTCTGGATGAGTGTTTCCCTGTTTTCTTATGGCGGTATACAGCGGTTTTAGTGCCAGCGTCGGTCTGTGGTGGTTTGTAGACAGCTATGAAAAATACAGATGAAACTATCTACTTAGAGAATTGTGGTCTACAGCTTATGAGATACTCTACCTCAGGCGAGCAAAACCTCAAGACTTCCTTAGATATTGTGGACCAGCTGTTTATATAAATGCATAGGCCCCCGACCCGTGTCTTACCAGAGGCTGCTGTTCTGTCGAGAGAGTGTATAACCCGGCAGCTGTATGTTCTTAATATCATCGTTCAGCCACGACTCTGTGAAACATAAGATATTACCGTTTTTTTATGTCCCGTTGGTAGGATAAACATGCTGTCAGTTTGTCCCATTTTATTTTCCGGCGATTGAACGTTAGCTAGCAGGATGGAAGGCAAAGGCAGATGAGCCACTTATCGCCTGATCCGCACAAGGCACCCCGATCTCTTTCCGCATTTCCTTCTTCAGCGAATAACGGGGATCTGGGCCTGGTGTCTGTATTATATCCTTCCCCTCCGACTCATTGAAGAAGAACTCTTGGTCCAGTTTAAGGTGAGCCATCGCAGTTCTGATGTCCAGAAGCTCTTTTCTGTCATAAGAGACAGTAGCAGCAACACCATGTACAAAACAAGTTATGAACAACGCAACAAAAAAAAAAAAAATTGCATGGTTGGTTACGAGCCAACAAGACCCGTGTTACTGATGGGCAATTCCACGGTAGCGGCAATGCAACTTAAAATCTATGGCGAAAAAAATAAATAATTGATTTAAAAGTAACGAACCATACAACTCTATGCACAAGGACTACTTAACAATTTACAGACATTTTTACAAAAACACATTTACTGGAAGTACTGTGCAGGTACAAAGTTTGGTAAAGAATTTCAGTAAAATCCCCTTTAGGTGACCACGGTTTCCATAAACGCTTAAATATCTGGTCTGAATTAATAATAATAATAAATGTCTGCAGAAAGAATGAGGTGTCAGCTATGACATGACACCTGGAGTTTAAAAAAAATATGTCCACGGACATCCGGTGTCAGTCAGTGCTCTTTGGGTGAGGATGCTGGTTAAATGGAAAGAGGGTCACGAAACTGTCGGTCTCAAAGTAACTGACCATTTTAATTAACAAACACGTTTAGCATCTCCTAGCTTCCACAGAACCTTCAAACCACTGATGCAGACCGTAGGAACATTATTTTAAAAAGTCTAATATCCATTTAATATAGCCTACATCACAATAAATCCATTATTTATTTTAGACAGGTCTAAAGAAAATGTAGCCCATTTCAGAAGAACAAATGTTAGCTTATGTTAGGCCCTGATCTGGCTATTCCACATGGCTGTGGGCTACACTAGTTAATTTAGCAGACAAGGTTTGCTTAGAATTATGTGGCATTATTTTACAGTATGTGGAATACAAATAAACATAGCTGAATAAAACTGATATTGTCTCCAAACGATTTCCAAACGAGTGCGCACATGCGGCTATTCTGTGTTGAGCAATTAACAAAGAAACAGGTCCTCCTATATGCTTCATTTAGAGTTATTTATGACACTTCAGTTGTGCTACAAGCATTAGGCTATACTTTTAGATTTTTAATACTTTCTAAAGCCTGCATGATGCGACTAAGGATGATTTGAAGAAAAAAACAATGAGCTCTGCTTCTTGCGCAGGCTGCACACACTTCAGTCTCTCATTCACAATTTGACAAGCACTTGATAATTCTCACCCCTTAATTTAATCTAGTCTTTACATAGAGCCTATGGATGGAACCATTTATTTAGAATGGCCTACAAAAAAAACTAACAAAGTAATCCATAGCCTGTACTCAAATAGCGAATGAGGTTGTTATTAATATGCAAGCATAGGCAGTGCATCCATAAGGCTAGGGGAAGCTTTTCCTAAAGTAAATTGAATTAAAATTATATAGCCTACTCGTCTATACAAAATAGGCTACTAAAGCAGGATTTGGCCACAGAAAATAATTTGATTGTAAATCGTATTGCATAGTCGGAAGGAAATGCAGACATAATTGGGGAAGGTTATTGTTAAATTGCGACTGTCTGAAAAGTAGGAGAGGCCAAGCCAGGCATATGGCAATATTTCAAAATACAAATTTCAGGAAAACATGGTTTGGAAAGTAAATGCTGTAAAGAGAAGATAATGAGACAACTCATCTGTCTTTTAGTTATCAAAATTCTCAATTTAACTGAGCGAACAACAGTATAGCCCATCTTATTGGCACCAGCGGAGAGCATCGGCAATATCCCAGGTGAGTGCGCAGATTCACTATTTATCATCATTGTTGGGTCAGTGGTACTTACTTTTTTTTATTATTTCCTCCTCCAATTTAGATGGAGAGACAAAGTATATGATGCCCCTTTCTTGTAGGCCTATTATATGGACAATGTAGTTTTTATTGAGCCATTTGTCAGTGTCAGCAGAGTAGGCTACCCTGTAATTTGTCATTTAAAAAGATTCTGCTAGTGTCTCCAGTCATATAAAAGTGTAGTAGAATTGCATGAAATGTCTTTTTATAAAGAAAAGCCATATTTTTCCCCATGCAAAGAAATAAGCCATGCAAAAAAAGCCAGGCTTTTTGGTATATTTTAGTTGTCATTGTAATGGCTCAGTTCACATGCATTTGTGAAATGACTGGGTTTATAAGAAGATGTTTCACTAGGCTGTGTTCTCTAACGGTGTTCCAGGGAACCTAGGCTACATTTGGAGTAATTTGGCCTGTTTAGTTAGATACCAACCTTATCAAAACATATAGGCCTATGGGCTAGGCTACATGTGTGTGACTATGATTTGAAAAAGTTGCCTTACTGCACATGCTGGGCATCATTCACAAGTGATAAGAATAGAAACGTGATAATAAAAAGAAACGTCCCTTTTCGGGACCCTGTCTTTCAAATAATTCGTAACAATCCAAATAACTTCACAGATCTTCAATGTAAAGGTGTAAAGGGTTTAAACACTGTTTCCCATGCATGTTCAATGAACCATAAACAATTAATGAACATGCACCTGTGGGAACGGTCTTTAAGACACTAACTACTTAGACGGTAGGCGATTAAGGTCACAGTGATGAAAACGTAGGACACTAAAGAGGCCTTCCTACTGACTCCGAAAAAAAAAACAAAAGAAAGATGCCCAGGGTCCCTGCTCATCTGCGGGAACATGCATTAGACATGCTGCAAGGAGGCATAAAGACTGCAGATGTGGCTAGGGCAATAAATTGCCATGTCCGTACTGTGAAACGCCTAAGACTGCACTACAGGGAGAGAGGGCGGACAGCTGATCATCCTCGAAGTGGCAGACCACGTGTAACAACACCTGCAGAGGATCAGTACATCCGAACATCACAACTACAGGACAGGGGCAGTTGTTGTTCCCATTCTGTACGAGTTACACCAGGAATGCACAATCCCTCCATCAGTGCTCAGACTGTCTGAAATAGGCTGGACTGAAGGCTTGTAGGCCTGTTGTCTGGTGAGGACCTGCCTTACATCACCGGCAACAACGTCACCTATGGGCACAAACCCACCGTCGCTGGACCAGACAGGACTGGCAAAAATTGCTCTTCACTGACGAGTTGCGGTTTTGTCTCACCAGGGGTGATGGTCGGATTCATGTTTATCGTCGAAGGAATGAGCGTTACACCGAGGCCTGTACTCTGGAGCGGGATCGATTTGGAGGTGGATGGTCCGTCATGGTCTGGGGCGGTGTGTCACAGCATCATCGGACTGAGCTTGTTGTCATTGCAGGCAATCTCAATGCTGTGCGTTACAGGGAAGACATCCTCCTCCCTCATATGGTACCCTTCCTTCAGGCTCATCCTGACAGGACCCTCCAGCATGACAATATCACCAACTTTTCTGCTCGTTCTGTGCGTGATTTTCGGCAAGACAGGAATGTCGGTGTTCTGCAATGGCCAGCGAATAGCCCGGCTCTCAATCCCATTTAGCATGTCTGGGACCTGTTGGAACGGAGGGTGAGTGCTAGGGCCATTACCCCCCCAGAAATGTCCAGGAACTTGCAGGTGCCTTGGTGGAAGAGTGCAGTAACATCTCACAGCAAGAACTAGCAAATCTGGTGCAGCACATGGGTAGGAGATGCACTGCAGTACTTAATGCAGCTGGTGGCCACACCAGATACTGGCTGTTACTTTTAATTTTGTAATTATTATTTTTTTAAATAGACACATTGTGGTCCATCTTGTAGTCCATCTCCTATTTCATGCATAGTCATAAAAAAATACACTGCTCAAAAAAATAAAGGGAACACTAATAACACATCCTAGATCTGAATGAATTAAATATTCTTATTAAATACTTTCTTTACATAGTTGAATGTGCTGACAACAAAATCACACAAAAATTATCAATGGAAATCAAATTTATCAATCCATGGAGGTCTGGATTTGGAGTCACACTCAAAATCAAAGTGGAAAACCACACTACAGGCTGACATTACATCCTTTGATGTAATGTCCTTAAAACAAGTCAAAATGAGGCTCAGTAGTGTGTGTGGCCTCCACGTGCCTTTATGACCTCCCTACAACGCCTGGTCATGCTCCTGATGAGGTGGCGGATGGTCTCCTGAGGGATCTCCTCCCAGACCTGGACTAAAGCATCCGACTGTCCAGGAGTTGGTGGATGGAGCGAGACATGATGTCCCAGATGTGCTCAATTGGATTCAGGTCTAGGGAACGGGCGGGCCAGTCAATAGCATCAATGCCTTCCTCTTGCAGGAACTGCTGACACACTCCAGCCACATGAGGTCTAGCATTGTCTTGCATTAGGAGGAACCCAGGGCCAACCGCACCAGCATATGGTCTCACAAGGGGTCTGGGGATCTCATCTCGGTACCTAATGGCAGTCAGGCTACCTCTGGCGAGCACATGGCCCCCCAAAGAAATGCCACCCCACACCATGACTGACCCACCGCCAAACCGGTCATGCTGGAGGATGTTGCAGGCAGCAGAACGTTCTCCATGACGTCTCCAGACTGTCACATGTGCTCAGTGTGAACCTGCTTTCATCTGAAGAGCACAGGGCGCCAGTGGCGAATTTGCCAATCTTGGTGTTCTCTGGCAAATGCCAAACGTCCTGCACGGTGTTGGGCTGTATAAGCACAACCCCCACCTGTGGACGTCGGACCCTCATACCACCCTCATGGAGTCCGTTTCTGACCGTTTGAGCAGACATGTACATTTGTGGCCTGCTGGAGGTCATTTTGCAGGGCTCTGGCAGTGCTCCTCCTTGCACAAATGCGGAGGTAGCGGTCCTGCTGCTGGGTTGATGCCCTCCTACGGCCTCCTCCATGTCTCCTGGTAGCGCCTCCATGCTCTGGACACTACGCTGACAGACACAGCAAACCTTCTTGCCACATCTCGCATTGATGTGCCATCCTGGATGAGCTGCACTACCTGAGCCACTTGTGTGGGTTGTAGACTCCGTCTCATGCTACCACTAGAGTGAAAGCACCGCCAGCATTCAAAAGTGACCAAAATATCAGCCAGGAAGCATAGGAACTGAGAAGTGGTCTGTGGTCCCCACCTGCAGAACCACTCCTTTATTGGGGGTGTCTTGCTAATTGCCTATAATTTCCACCTGTTGTCTATTCCATTTGCACAACAGCATGTGAAATTTATTGTCAATCAGTTTTGCTTCCTAAGTGGACAGTTTGATTTCACATAAGTGTGATTGACTTGGAGTTACAGTGTTGTTTAAGTGTTCCCTTTATTTTTTTGAGCAGTGTATATGTTTCTGGATCTATTTTGTGGCACATTTGGAGAGATAACATCTGTAACATACAAATACGAACCAGACATCGTAGCAGAATCCCTTTGTAATATTATAAAAGGCGTGAGAAGATCTTCTGTAGAAGTTACCACATGGTTGTCAGTCAACACATCACTTCATATCTGAATTCAAAGAGGCATGAATGCATGCTACTACTGACAACTTTATTTTTATGCGGACTACTCCAGATTTTCGGGAACACACTGTCCCTGGGGGTTGTAGTCAACTCTCAATAGGAGACTTTCACCTTTCACCTAAAACAAAAAGCAACAGCGGTACTGTAATACTATCTCCATTGTAGTATATGAACTACGCCAGATGATAACCACATGGCAGACCAATCCAGTGGAGAAAAAAAAAAAAGGGTTCGCATCTCGAGAATATTGTCAACAGGAGAGCCGGTTAAAAGCAGCGCACTCAGACAGTGAATCAATGTCAAAAACAGACTCCAGGCAACATTCCACACAATTCCTCTAATGTGGTTGTCTGCTGTACCACAATGAGCCAGGTATTGGCCTAGCTTATGTCGTCAAATGTTGAGGTGTTCTACCAAACCAAGTTTCAATGGCACCTGTCAATATTTGAACTTGGGCCTAATAAGTAGGCCACAACCATTGGTAGCAAGTGTTTGTCTTTGAAATTGCTGTGAACTTGAAGCCACCCTGGACTGGCCTGGGCAGGACAGGGTTAAAAAAGTGCACATTACAGCTTTCTAGCAAAGAACATTGAGGACTTAGTAACACCAACAGGTCTAAATCTTGCCACCTGTACCAAGCTTAATAATGCTTAGGAATTAACTGTTTAGAGAAAGAAAAAAATAAACCTTCATTTGAAAAGGTCACTAAGACTGAAACCCTGAGTAGGCTAATGCAGCATTAATAGGCTTTGAGCTACTCTTTGAAAATAAATTGCTACATTGCAATTTCAACAGAACCTTGCACGATCACTTAAATGGGTATCCCAATTTCCATTTAAAATTAAACATGATAAAGAAAGTTACTGTTAATTTCAAAATCAAAAGTATTTCAATTGTTTTCTCTATGCATCGGAGTAGCCTATCGCTTTTGCTTTACTAGTGGAAATATTGTATTTTATGTTGCTTGTTTAAATAAATGGCTTTAAAAAGTAAATCAATTGACCTATGAATATTTTTCGAGAATCACTTATAGTAGTAACTCAGCAAACTGTCGAAGCAAATGACAAGGCGGGGATGCCACAACACGAGTTTGACAATGGATACATTGTCTCCTTTTAAACTTCTATTACAATATTAGCGAACAAACAATGGCGTCATTCGGGCTCCTTTCACAAGTTCTAAAAGCGCGCATCACGATAATAAACGTTTCTAAACAAAGTTGAGTGTCTCACAAACGTAGTATCTCCTTTCAGTTCACAACTCATACGACCTTTTTACTCAATCTCTTCCACTAGACTGCCTTGAAAATGTCGTCTTTAGTTTGCGGTCGCAAGAAGTTGATATATAGTTTAGAGGAAGAAAAAGTTATACAGCAGATAGCTATTTTTATGACTACGTGTTGATTCACCGAGCATGCTACGAAATAGGGAACGCCTGTAAAATAGAAATATTGTTTTGTATAGGCCTACGTCTTAAAATGCGTAGTCTATCCAGCCAGCGATGTGCACGTAATCTGTATTGACATTATGATGGATATTATCTACATTTAAAACGAACTAATCCACCATCAGACATCTAACGTTACGCCTTTTGAAAACTGAGCGACTGTTGTTTTTTTTCATGACCCAGTTATTGCGCAAACAAACACACAGTGCATTTCTTATTTTTACATAGTTATTGAGTACAAACTAGGAATAATATAACTGAACAGGCAAAGCATAAAGTTAAACATCCAACAAACCTGTGTCAGGCAGCCTCCTAGGCGTGAACCATTCACAATCTTTAAAGAGGATGTATCGCTCAACAGTGGATCTCACTTGTAAAGCAGCTGCTTGGCCAATCAGTGATGCTGTCTAATATTTTCCCCATACAATTTTCAAAGGCGTGTTTTCATTGGACAATTTTTATTGTTACGTACGCGTCCATCTTTTTGCACATTCCATCACACTTTATTTACGTCACATTATTCAAATTTGCTCAAACAACTTGTATTTGTTTTTTAAAGATGCTTCGGATGCAAGTTTGTTCAGACAAGTTCAATTTTGTTCCAAATTCAATTTCAATACAATCTTTATCAGAACAATTCATGTAGTCTACGATTTTATTACATTTTTTGTTGTTTTTGACAACACAGTTTTGCCACATTATCAGACATCCATTAATTAGGCCTACCCTTTTTCTCATATGGACAAACGATGATATTCCACCAGGCTAAAGGACATTATAGCCTACAGTATGTAAAAGACATTGTATGGAGCCAACTGCTCAATTGCTTATGCTGTCTAGCCTAACTTAGCTTCATCCAACCAACTAATATTAAGATTGTCAGTCAACAGTCAAGTTACTCACACACTGTATTCTGTGATCTGATGGTGACAACTAACATTTACAGGATGAATTTATGCTTTATTGTCACTTTAAAATCCTTTACAAAAAATCCCTTTAGCCTTGTGCCCTAAACCTGTGCTTCTATTGTGCCAAAAAGCTAACTGAAAAGAATTGAAAGTTTGATCACATATTGACAAACCAACATATACATCATCAAACACATTCAATCCCATTTGATAAATGGCAAAAAGGAACACAAACTTGTTCTTGTTCTTGACCGACCATCAGTGTCCAGATCTCCAATTCAATAGAGCAATTGTGGTGTGTCGACTCATGGAAGCAACAAAAGAGCACAGAGAAATCTGAGGGAGCTGGTGACATTCCCTAGGATTGGTCAACAACATCCCGAGCAGGTGCCTCAACCAAGCCAGTGGCTGATCCCAAATGATGGGGAATGAATGTAAAGTAAAAAACGTACTATTGTCCAAATATGTACATTTAAAAAATGTGTGTACAATCTGTGTACAACACTGTTTGTCTGAGAAAAGGATGTTCCATGTCCACCTGTTTTATGAAATAATATAATAATAATAATAATAATAATATGCCTTTTAGCAGTCTTACAGTAAAGCGTGCATACAATTTTTACGTTAGGGAGAACCCAGGAATTAAACCACTATCCTGGTGTTGCAAAAGCCATGCTCTACCAACTACCAGCTGCAGAGGACTGAACGTACATAAATAGCAAATAAAAGTTTTGAGAAAGAATACGTGTATGTGTGTAGATGTGTAGGAATAGTGTAGATGAAGACAGTTTTTGGTATTTTATCCTTTACTGAAAGAAACAGGTGCCAATATGACATCTAGTGCAAACATGGGTAAATCTGGCCAATAGTTCTGTGCAGAGCCCCGTCTGCAGCCACAACCGCAAAGTCATAAAGCAACCCACCACTACATCCCATCTCTCACTTTTTCCCACTTGGGAAAAACAGTAGGTTGAATGGACTTTCCATAGAGCAGTTCAGGTTAATGTTACAAGGGGAAAAAATGGGCTGATGTGGGGGCCATCCCTGACAGTAGGTCTACATGTTCTACCCCTTTAAGCTGATGACAAACAATAATTATGAACATAATGGATTGGATTTCTATAGTGCTTTTCCACGAGGTGCTCAATGCACTTAGAGTTGAATGGGTGTCAACTCAACTCATCCAACACCAAGGTCTGCCATCAAATCAAATCAAATCAATTGTATTGGTCACATACACATGGTTAGCAGATGTTAATGCGAGTGTAGCGAAATGCTTGTGCTTCTAGTTCCGACTGTACAGTAATATCTAACGAGTAATCTAACAATTTCACAACAACTACCTTATACACACAAGTGTAAAGGGATGAATAAGAATATGTACATATAAATATATTGATGAGCGATAGCCGTGTGGCATAGGCAATATGCAGTAGATGGTATAGAGTACAGTATATACATATGAGATGAGTAATGTAGGGTATGTAAACATTATATAAAGTGGCATTGTTTAAAGTGACTAGGGATACATTTACATCCAATTTATAATTATTAAAGTGGCTAGAGATTTGAGTCAGTATGTTGGCAGCAGTCACTCAATGGCTGTTTAACAGTCTGATGACCTTGAGATAGAAGCTGTTTTTCAGTCTCTCGGTCCCAGCTTTGATGCACCTGTACTGACCTCGTCTTCTGGGTGATAGCGGGGTGAACAGGCAGTGGCTCGGGTGGTCGTTGTCCTCAATGATCTTTGTGGCCTTTCTGTGACATCAGGTGGTGTAGGTGTCCTGGAGGGCAGATAGTTTTCCCCCGGTGATGCGTTGTGCAGACCTCACTACCCTCTGGAGAGCCTTACGGTTGTGGGCGGAGCAGTTGCCGTACCAGGTGGTGATACAGCCCGACAGGATGCTCTCGATTGTGCATCTGTAAAAGTTTGAGTGTGTTTTCGGTGAGTATGAGGTTATTTTCCTGACACCACACTCCGAGGGCCCTCACCTCCTCCCTGTAGGCCGTCTCATCGTTGTTGGTAATCAAGCCTACCACTGTAGTGTCATCTGCAAACTTGATGATTGAGTTGGAGGTGTGCATGGCCACACAGATGACAGACGAGTTTAATGTCTACAATGTATGTATTCCTATTGTGGTCATATCTGGAATCTGTTCATACTGTAATAACAATATTTCATATTTCATATCCATATACAGGTACATCATCAATAGTACAAAGTGTTTTATCAATCAACTTTTTTACGTTCAATTACAGGCTTTTAATTTTACATCATTGGAAAGCTTTGCCTTTCTTTCGAACCATAAATGTTTGATTATGGAAAACTGTTATTTGATCAAATGATGAACCCCATTATTTTTTTTTGCTCATTATTTAATGTGACCAGACCAATGGCGCACTCTAGAGTAGGACCCATCAAAGTGAGACTCAGCAAATCATTGATGTCAGACTCAGTTATGTTTATTCAATGAAATGTCAAAGACAAAAGGTTCTAATCTAAAGCTTAAACTAAAGAGGATAATTTAGTCATTATTTCATTGTCAATTTGAAGAGTATCTATTTGAATGGCTGACTACATATTACTTTATAAGGTATTGCAATAAAATGCATAACATTCATAAACATGTGAATGCTAGAATTGTTTTAAACCGTAGACCCCTAGGTACGGTAGTGCAAACTTCACTTCTAATTGCCCCCTTTTGACGATTCTAAATATTCAATATTCATTCAAATTCCCCTGCAGCAGGATTGTTCTCCTCCTGCAACAAAATGGGTCATATGAAGATCTGACATCTGTAGGCTACAAAATAGGCATTTTTTTCTGATAAAAAATTATCAACACTTCAATTATAGCGTTACAGTTTTTACAATCACTTTGGTGCAAGTATGTTGTACATTTTAACTCTAAGCGAAAAAATCTAAGTAGATTCTCAAAATGGCTCATGTTTCAAAACTATAAGCACATTTTGACTGAGTAAAACAAATACATTTACAAAGTCACTTGTTCATTGCACAAAATCACTCTTTCAATTTGGATAGTCTACATATTCAATCAAAGTATCTGCTTTTCTCAAAATACAATATTCACTTTACTTTTAATATTATTTTCTTGTCATTTGTTAACAATACTATTATCACCTAATCAAACTGCTCAAAATGGATAACTACTGAACTCAAATTGTATGGTGCTTAGTTAACGTATAGTTTGCTAACTGCTGAACACTGTACATTTCTATATGTTGACCTCATATCAATTTGTCATGAGTATATGGATGTGGCTGTAAGTACTACATCATTATTCTCCATCCACCAGTGTGCTCCAATAGGACAAAGTGGAAAGATTCACTCTACACTCTAAAAAGAAAAGGTTCCTGGAATATCCTTTAGGGGTTCTTCAAATTGAAACTGTGGGGGAACCCCTATATGTTATTCAAATAACCCTTTAAATGGATCCTCGAAAAACATTTTGAAGAACCTTTTGGAGTTCGTTTTTGAACTATCCCCCCTGCCCTATTATTATTATTATTATTATTAATATGCATAGCAGTAACACAATATTTTAGTTGTCAGTGTTAATAATGATTTTAGTGACATGTTAATGTGTTGATGTTCTCCATATCCATAGCCAGAATGAGTGAGTTTGCATTGTATGGTGATCGAACAAGTTTCCTGTTGTATTGTCACGCCCTGCGTGTTTTAGGTCAGGGCGTGACTAGGGGGGTTTCTAGGTATTATATTTCTATGTTGGTGTGTGTGTGTGTGTGTATGGTTCCCAATTGGAGGCAGCTGATGATCGTTACATGTAATTGGGGATCATACTTAGTGTGTCCTTTTTCCCACCTGCGATGTGGGATATTGTTTTGTATGAGTGCCTATGTAGGGCACGATCGTTATAGCGTTGTTTAGGAAATGTTACGATCAATAAAATGTGAAATGCTGGTCCAATTATTCGTACGACGGTCGTGACAGAGGTGTAGGGAGGGTGAAGTCTGTGAATCCCAAAAAATAGTACAGATGTTTAATTAAAAAAACATGCACACGACAGAACATGCCTTGGTTTTTGTAGTGAATGAAAAAAACTGTTTTGATAATGTTTTTCATGCACATGTAATGTAGAGAGGCCTATGGGATTTTCATTGAAGAGGTAAGGATGGTAAGGACCAATACCAATTGACATACCTTTGCCTCCTCTATTTTTATTTTACCTTTATTTAACCAGGCAAGTCAGTTAAGAACAAATTCTTATTTTCAATGACGGCCTGGGAACAGTGGGTTAACTGCCTGTTCAGGGGCAGAACGACAGATTTGTACCTTGTCAGCTCGGGGGTTTGAACTCGCAACCTTCCGGTTACTAGTCCAACACTCTAACACTAGGCTACCCTGCCGCCCCCTATATACCTACAGACACAAATGTGAGCAGTTCAGTCACCTCTACCTAATACAGCTAGCCTTCAACATATTCTTATAGTAAACATATTCTTACCTCTGTTGATTGATATTGACATTTAAAATTTGAAATTTGTCAATTGAAATTTGTCCATTTTTTGTTTTACAAAGATTTGCACAAATATGAAAAGATGGTATCATCATAAAACAATATCAATTTAGATCATATAAGGGACAAGCCTTACCTTAAATGGAGATCTTTACATTTTTCAGTTAAGTGTCTGAGCCTGCTCTCCTTTCATATTCAAATCCAAATGTTTCAGTTGGGCAGTTGGGTTCCTGCAACAACAAAAAACACCAACTAAGGAGGTTCCTCAATGAACCCCGCCTCCTATGGGGTTCTTGAAGAACCTTCTGGGGGTAATTTTCAGTGCCAAGAACCCTAAGGTTTCTCAAACTTTAATGATCTTAGAAGAACCCTTGTAGAGCACCACATTTTTTAGAGTGTTGTTGCTACCATTATGAATTATAGTGTTGTGTATGTACAATGCACTTCTGAAATACCTGGGTTGTATTTAATAATATATTCCACTCATTATCTAAATGTCAATGACACACTGTGAGCTGATTAATTTCAAGCAGGAGATACAGCATCAGTTTACAAGTCATGTGGAAAAGGTGATTTAGTACAATGTTGCATGCGTCAGAAATGGAATACAACACTGTCCTACGTTTTCACAGTAGCCAATACCCCTATTTCTGATGATTTGTCTTACGTATGTACTGTATAAGGATAATGAAACTGTAAGATACACATTTCTCAACTTGCTCACAACCTGCCATTACAATCAATCAAATCAATTATAAAGCACTTCTTACATAAGCTGGTGTCACAAAGTGCTGTACAGAAACCCAGCCTAAAACCCCAAACAGCGCGCAATGCAGGTGTAGAATCACGGTGGCTAGGAAAAACTCCATAGAAAGGACAGAACGTAGGAAGAAACCTAGAGAGGAACCAGGCTATGAGGAGTGGCCAGTCCTCTTCTGGCTGTGCCAGGTGTAGATTATAACAGAACATGGCCAAGATGTTAAAATGTTCATAGATGATCAGCAGGGTCAAATAATAATAATCACAGTGGTTGTCGAGGGTGCAACAGGTCAGCACCTCAGGAGTAAATGTTAGCTGGCTTTTCATAGCCGATCATTCAGAGTATCTCTACCACTCCTGCTGTCTCTAGAGAGTTGAAAACAGCAGGTCTGGGACAGGTAGTACATCCGGTGAACAGGTTCCATAGCATTTTGATTATGATGATAACTATTAGGATTTTACTTCACAGTAAGTAAAATATGTATATATATTTCCAAATCAGAGATGTAGTCTACTGTATAGGATGTAACAAATGCATCTCCTATACCAAGGGGTACTCAACGACTATTTGAGAAGATACCTTTGCCACAAATTTCCTAGGTGGCAACGGTATGGATATTGTAAATTATCGGTTTAGTTACCAAGCCCCACCTTGCGACTCACCCATGCAACCCCAAACTGCATTAAATTGAAAGCCCGACTGAGTTCCTAAAAAATAAAAACAATTGTTAAAGTCGGGAAACACGCAGTCCGCATTGACCCCATTCTGGGTTCGGATCTGGACCGCAGTCTGCCTGTAGAATATGGCTGCCCTAAAAATAAAACAAACCCTCCGGTGTTGCTAATCCTCAAAAGAGGCTTGTCAGGCTTTAATTTGTTTCATTTGATTACAGTACACCTATGTTGTCATTATATTTGAGCAATACATTTATTTTGTTGCATCACTGATTGTGAATGATGTCTTCAGTGATCACACCTTTGACCACACATGGCATAGAAATTATGGAAATTTGATTTTCAGGAAATGTTTATGGGTAGTGCAATGTGTAATGTGAAAACAGTGTAATGTACTGTAATTTACAGTACTGTAGCATATTATATTCAAAGGGCAATTTTTAAACACACATTTTTTGCTATTGGATAAAATGGTTGTTAAAAGGACTCAATTGAGAAGATATCATTATGCTGTGTTTTGGTGATTAACTCAATGTTCTCATGGTATTCCACAGTAAACTTATATTTTGGATCAAAGGTTGTGTGGTGAAAGATGTCTCCAAACAATATGAATACACAATACCATATTTTGAATACAAGGCTTGCTGTTTTACAAGGGTTACCAGTTTGGAGTTTTGAAAATTCCCCACATAGGCATACTTCTAAAAATAACACCAAAGCCATTGAAGAAATTGTAGCCTAGTTAAGATGACTAAATGGTCAGCCTATCATTCATTATCTGATGAATCGGTGACTAAACAAAATGTTCTCATGGTATTTCACAGAATAACTTGATTTTGCATGAATGACTCAGGGAAAAAACGGTGAAAAACGCAAAGAATGCGCAATCAAAAGATAGGGCATTACAATTGTTATCAGTTTAGAGTTTTGTAATTCGTTTTTTTTTTATATAGTACCACATACATCTAAAAAATGTGCCAAATTGATTGAAAAAAAAACGGTAATATGGTAACATTGATGATTTACATTCAACCATCATTATTTTCACCATGTATTATTTCTGTTTGTATTCCTTATTTATTTGATTTTCACACACAATGGTGAGCGTGTGAACTGAGGCAGATCAGACTCAGGGTGGCGCGAGAAGCTAAAGGATTGGCGTCTGGGACTCACGATAGGTCATTGCGGGTCACAGCGCAGCGCATGACAACGCAGCGTCCAGTGGCTGACACTTCATTACCATAAGGACTGGAATTTTTTTTGTTTTGTAAGAATCATTCTTATATCAACTAATAATTTCAGAAATAGGTTAAAAACATTGACTACCTCATATGCCTACGCAGTTCTTAGAATTAGGTTTTTAACCTATATGAGTAGAATATTATTGTAATGAAAGAAAATAAAAATAAAAATTGCATGGTTTAGTACATTCGTTTGATGAGTGTGTTAAATGGTACTTAGGGAGAAACATTGGTTGATTCTCATTTTACGTGATGGTACTTGCTGGAATATTCAATAATAACATTATGCAGGGAGATTATGATACAGTGCCTTAAACATTTATGAAAAATAAAAGACTAATCTTCATTAGATAAGTATTCAACGCCCTGAGCCAATACATGTTATAATCACCTTGGGCAGCTGTTACAGGTGTGAGTCTTTCTGGGTAAATCTCTAAGCACTATTCACAACTGAATTGTGCAACATTTGCCCATTATTCTTTTCAAAATTCTTCAAGCTCTGTCAAATTGGTTGTTGATCATTGCTAGACAACCATTTTCAGGTCTTGCCATAACTTTTCAATCAGATTTAAGTCAAAACTGTAACTCTGCTGCTTAGGAATATTCACTGTTCTTAGTAAGCAACTTCAGTGTGTATTTGGCCTTGTGTTTTAGGTTATTGTCCTGCTGAAAGGTGAATTCATCTCCCAGTGTCTGCTGGAAAGCAGAGAAACCAGGTTTTCCTCCAGGATTTTGCCTGTGCTTGAAGCCATTCCATTTCTTCAGTCCATAACGATTACATTTATGAAAAATATGCTTGAGAATATGGAGCGTGGTAATCAGTAATGTGTTGCATTGGATTTACCCAAAACATAACACTGTATTCAGGAAAAAAATTATTGCTTTACCACATTTTGTGAAGTATTACTTTAGTGCCTTGTTGCAAACAGGATGCATGTTTTGGAATATTTGTATTATGTACAGACTTAATCCTTTTTACTCTTTCAATTAGGTTAGTATTGTGGATAAACTACAATGTTGTTGAGCTATCCTCAGTTTTCTTCTATCACAGCTATTAAACTCTGCAACTGTTTGCCGGAGAGGAAGGAAATCCCTGAGCGGTTACCCTCTTCTCCGGCAACTGAGTTAGGAAGGGCGCCTGTATCTCTGTAGTGACTCGGTGTATTGATTAACTTTATCATGGTTAAAGGGATATTTAATATGTATTTTTTCCTTCTTCTTTTTGTTTACCCATTTACCAATAGGTACCCTTCTTTGTGATACATTGGAACACCTCCCCTGCTCCTTGTGGTTGTATCTGTGTTTGGAAATCATTGCTCAACTGAAGGACCTTAAAGATAATAGTATGTGTGGGGTACAGAGATGAGGTACTAATTAAAAAATCATGTTAGACACTGTTATTGCAGACAGAATGAGTCTATGCAACTTATTATGGGATTTATGGGATTTTTTTTCACCCAACTTTTAACCTAAATCCAATGACAGGATGACATGTTTTGCTGAATTCACATTAGTTAACAACAACCAAATTTAAATCAAAACTGGACGTTGAACTGACATCTGTGCCCAGTGGGATGCAACCGCTGCCAATATGATTTTGTTTTACATGGATTCAGGTTGTAGCCTAGACCTTTTCTTCCTTTCACCCACTTTAACCTGCCATTGCACCTAAACTGTTTACGCTTGGATCAACCCTACTCATGTTAACTTTCAGCAAACATTTGGATAACCATGATAGCTTTGCCCTCGTGTGGGTGCTAGCAAGCATACTTGGTAGTGTTAGGTATAAACAGTTAATCCAGTAGGGGTTTAACCTAACGTAGCAGGCGTAAGAGAAACGCCTGAGCAGAGTTTCTACATGTGGTTTTCAGAGGAAAAGGAAGCTAGGTTTAAAATTGCAACTCCACTTAGTCTAGTAGGGGCTGGAAGCTATAGTGAGCTTTGATTGGTCAATAGCACAACTATGTCTCTGATTATTTGCATTATTTGCATTATTTGCATTGAAAATTAATATGACTCAACTCCTAATGTATAACTGTGCATTTTCTTAATAAAATACTATGTGTTTGCTGTTGGTGGTATTATGTTGCTCAGATAATAATCTATTGGCATATTTTACCAGCCTGGTCTCACAGACTAGACGTAACATAGTAAATGTAAATCTGGGACACTCAAATTAGTATGATATGTTACATTTTGAATGGTTACATAAAACAGATGGTTATATAAAGCAAAAACGAAAGTAGGATGGTTGGTCAGGGTGAATGGGTGAGCATGTATAGTGAACATCAAGCAACCCAAAGGTTGCGAGTTCGAATCTCATCGTGGTCAACTTTAGCATGTTAGCAACTTTTTGACTACTTACTACTTTTTAGCTACTTTCAAACTACTTAGCATGTTAGCTACCCCTTCCCCTAACCCTAACCTTAGCTAACACTTCCCCTAACCCTAACCATAACCCTTTTAGCTAACCCTTCCCTTAACCCTTTAACCAAACTCCTAAACTAACCCTAACCTTAACCCTAACCCTAACCCTTAACCTAGCTAACATTATTGTTAGCCACCTAACCAAATTTGAAACATATTGTACGTTTTGCAAATTCTTAACATATACATTTTTCAAATTTGTAACATATAATATGAATTGTAATTCATAACATATCATGGACATCCAAAAATGAATACATCCCATACAAAATGTAACATATCATACTAAATGGTGTGTCTCTGATTTACATACAGAATAAAATGAAATGCTCTGAGACCAGGTAGATTTTACATTACCTATATAATGGTGCTTACATTTTATTTTATTTATTGCAAAATATTAGAGTTTGTCATGGACTTGATCTGCTCTTATAAACGTATTATTTTCGTTTAATGCAGAACCTCATATACAATCTGAGCTCCCCTTATGTTATTGTATTTTATGGTATTAATAAATAATTAGGCTTCATACATCAGATGACTGAATATGATAGTTGTTTTATTGTGGTTAGAATACTGAACAAATAACGCCATATGAAAAGATTAATATCATTATTTTAAACATCCCACGTGATCTGAACATTTAAAATGTGTATAGTACGGAGCATTATGGTATATGGAGTATACAGCATGGAGACGCAGTAGTCCTAGTACCCAAACATCCACCAGTGCACCATGCCTGTTTTACATCTATGTAAATCGTACAAATGACAATAACAAATCATTAATCAAACTCATAACTCAATTTTTACCACAGTGATTAGAAAACATGTAATTTAACGTTTGAAAAAATAAAATGTAGTTATAAAACGTGTCAATGATCGGTAAGAAAACTCTATGACGCATCGTCTTTAACCAACGTTTATAGTTCCTAAAGTCTCGTTTTAGACTTTCGACAGAAAATAGTCATACTATAAAACTGAATAAAAAGTCTTAAAAACGTTGTTGTTCTTATTTCAAAGACCACATGTATAAAGACGTGTTAAAAAATACACAATATAAGTAATGGGATTTAATGCCCTAGTCCTGTTCAACGGCGCCTTTCTCTAGTGGTGCTATAAAAGTCTCCAACACTTTAGAAGTCCTGGGATCCTTTATATTTGATTTAATCTCCATTTCTTTTATTTCTTTTTTTCTCTCCAAAGTTGCACACAGGATCAATTATATGAAACACGGCGAAACTTTCAAGATTAAAACGTCCTGATGAAAAAAAGCAGACGAGCAAACGGTTTTGGCGCATGAGACCCAAGGCTGAATCTGTGAGACGGAGCGTACACAATAAACCTGTTGTTAAACTTGCTGTGAAAATATGTTTGAAGAAAATAGACAATTGTTGTACGAAATGTATTCAAGTATAAAATAATGCCCTTTGTTGGGGAAAACTTGAGCAATGTGAGGGTACAAAAGTCCCCTGTGGTATTTACTAGGCTCCTTTGTGAAGTTTGCGCTTTGGCGTCTCCACTTGGCGCATTACCCAGGCCCCTTTAAACGCGATTGTTTCTTTCTTTCTAATGACGTTTACCGGATCAAAACATGCTCTTAATTCGATCAGAAAGCTTCACCCTTCACAACAATACCAGAATAATTTCTCCCAAAGTTTGTTAAGTTGACCGAAATTAGGCAAATGAATAGGGGTCTCCAGGCTACCCCTGACGCAGGTGACGGGGATAATGCACGTTCACACCAGCTGCATTCTTCTTTATTTCTCCCTTTTCTTTCACAGCATTATTAAAATTTAGGCCAATGAAACTATTCACTCGACTCAATAGACATTTTCTTATAGGATAATAGGATACAAATTGAGCCTCTCCAAAGAGTCCTCAGTGGTGGGTAACCCTCGTGTGCCAAAGACTGCTGGAGACGCCGGCCGGTACGCAGGCGACGCTCGTGTGCCAGGCCCATCACACACCTGCCTAGGACTCACACGAAAAAAAGAATGTAAACAAAAAGCTTGCCATCTCTCATAAAAGATGGACGTGTCACCAAGTCGTGTGAGAAACGAGGAGAACAAACGGGGGACTCCGTCTCCAAAAGATCTCCCTTGAACTTGGCGGAACAGCCTATTAAAGGCTTACTTAATTACTCTAATGGCACTGGACAGGCCTTAAAACTCAGACAGGGCTTGGGTGGAAGTTAAGTTCGCTTGCTGGGATTTGTAAACAGGCGATCGTGTGAGAAACGCGAGTTGGAAAAAAGAGGGGTCTTTTTTCGGCGGCTTTGTTTTCAGTGCGCGCATTGCGCCTGGTCCGATCAGGCGAACCCAACGCTCAATTCACATTTCCCGCCTGGGTTGTTACTATGCAAATAATATTCTAAAAGCAATCACGTGCATGTCTTTTGAACAGCCACGTGGATGAACAAAGCAAGTCTGCCCCCCTGCTAGCCGATGGCTTCAGACTTTTTACTTGTTCTTTAACTGATCCTAAATGCACACATTTACTAGAAGCTTGCTCTTTAATCCTACGGAATAATTTAGACCATGAATGCTGGAGTCCCTCGGATGATCGCTTTATAAGGGGAAGCTTCTCAGCTCACCTCTCAGTCTACCTAGTCTACAAGCTAAGGAACACATCCAAACTGCCTCACGGCATTACTATTTTGAATTAGAACTTTATCGGCACTTTGCTAAAGGATGGCATCCAAGATGAAGGATCGCAAGGTAGGCTCCCCTTCTGCGCTCTGGGATGGAAACCTACTCGGAAACCGTGGCCTTTTCTAGTCGTTATTTTAATATTTATTACAATATTTTACTTTGGTACTCATAATGTACCATCATTATGTATATGTGTAGTCAAAGGCGAAATTTGGTTCCATGGAAATTGATCTGATAGCCTACTATGCTTTTGCGCACTTTAGCGAAAACGTAACCAATACAGTACACATTTGAGTTAGCAAAAACGACAAAAAATGTAAATAATTATTTTAAAGAAGAAAAGTGGCTGAAGTTGTCACTGCAATAGTATAATTGACGGTTCGAAGCACATTAGTGCCATACTCCATGGTTGTGTTTGAGCTTTGGCACCTGCCTTGGCCCATGTGATGCTCAGTAGCGCTGTTGCGCTCTAGTGCACCAAAGCGCACCAAGGTGGCTAGGCAAGGCAAGGCAACGTCTCTTTGCCGTTTGGTTTCCAAGTAGTTTCGTCTTCATTCTAGTATCAATCAGCTTTTTGTTCTAGGTTTCTAGAGCTATACACTTTAGACATGGCCTACTGTTGATTATGTTTGTTTGTCTAATCATTTGCGTTGTTATTTTTCAACAGAGAACTCCCATCTCCCATAAAGTAATAGAAAAAAGAAGACGAGATCGCATCAACCGCTGCCTAAACGAACTGGGGAAAACCGTGCCAATGGCGCGCGCGAAACAGGTAGCATGCAGTTGTACAATTAAATAATCTTATTCCCAATTCATAAACAATCGCCTAAATTATCTTATTCAACGTTTTATATTGGTTAAATATATGTCTTATTATTGCATTATTAAATCCTTGCTATGCGTGACAAATAGCGTAGCCTGCATAATGTCTGCCATCTGTTTGATTTTGTGTATTTAAACGACGTAATATTATTTTTCTAATATCTTTTTTTTCTGATGATAGAACTCTGGAAAGCTGGAGAAGGCCGAGATTCTGGAGATGACAGTTCAGTATCTACGAGCGCTCCACTCTGCAGACTTCCCCCGAGGCAGAGAAAAGGGTGCGTTTTCCTGTCCGCTCCAAAGCGCACAGACCCGGGGCTCTCACCCAGAGCGCATCCGTATCCTGTTCCACCTTCCTTGACTCCATTCCGGCTGTCTCGTTGACATATTTATCGTCGTAACATCAATCATCATCACTGTAGTCTATATCGTAAATATATGCTCACATTTGAATGTAATAGCTTAAAGAAAATTTGAGTTTTTGTGTGTTTTCTAATCGTCACCTTCTTCCCATTCCTTTTAGGTGAGCTACTGGGGGAGTTCGCCAACTACTTCCACTACGGCTACCACGAGTGCATGAAGAACCTGGTGCACTACCTGACCACGGAGGAGAGGGTTGAGACCAAAGACATCAAGTACGCAAGGATCCTGGCCTTTCTTCAGTCCAAGTCCCGGGTCGCCACCGAGCCGGTGTTCGGCTCCCTGGGCGCGTTTCCAGACCAGGCAGATTATCTGTGCCAGTTGCACTCCTCCCCGGAGTCACTCCAGAGTCACAGCCCCAACGACTCCGTGTTTCAGCAGAGCCCACCCGGACACTTCTCTTGGCACAGCACGGCGCGCAGCCCGACCATCTCGTTCCCAACGGTGCCGCTTTCCGCACCGACGCAACAGCACCATGGTGGCTACCTGTCACCAGTGCAAGGACTTGACCATCACTACTTCAACTTTTTCAACGGCCACCCGCACGCGAATGCGTTCAGTTTGCACAGTACGCAACATGCGTTGTAAATAGAATCCGGTTAGCATTTTGTGTTGTCTTTATTTATATATGTGTTCATAATAAATACTTAAAGATTGTGGATATTGTATACTGTACAATACATCTTTTTTTTTTTAAGAAAAGTAAATGTTTATTTCCCACAGTTTGTTGTTTTCTTGTGGTGTTATAACGTACATTGTTCATCAATTGGTGAAAACCTCCCTAAAAACCTGATGGTATAATAGCGTTGGTCTATTGATTATGAATAGGCCCAATTGTTCATTCTTCTAAATCATTTATTACAGAAGAGCTCTGCCCATTTCTACACAAATATATATTTTTATTTCTTAAAGGGATAGGCTAGTTAACTTTTTTTCACAGTTTATTTTCAACTAACCAAGGGTGTGGTGCTTTTATTCAACCCGTTTTTAATCAAATTAAATCACATTTTATTGGTCACATGCACACATTTAGAAGGTGTTTATTGCGGGTGTAGCGAAATGCTTGTGTTACAAGCTACAACAGTGCAGTAGCATATAATAATTCACCACAATACATAAAAATCTAAAAGTAAAATAATGGAATTAAGAAATATATATAACGTCCTTAACAGGTTATTTAGCAAGTTCCAGAATATCCTAGCATTTTTGGAGCGTATAGCAATGTTAGTGGACAGGATTGTGGCCTATTTAATTGCCAGTAAGATGCTTGTTGACAAGCAACCGTGGTCCACTTATCTTTAACCTCTATAGGCAGGTGTCATGTATCGATAGGACCTTAGGACACTTACAATTAAATAAACACTGAACTAACGCACTAAACTGGGACTTCTCTTCTTCTGTGAAGGATGAACTCTTGTTAACTCAAACATGAATTATATGTTGAGGTTAACAGTTAGGCTACTCTCATCTTCCTCATCAGACAGTTTCTTTCCTCTTCCTCATCAGTTACTCCTCTTACTTATTAAAGCATATGTACCAGCATAAACATGCTGGAGGTTGCTTTTCTATGAATTTAAGATTTTTAATGGCTATTGAAAGTTGAAAAAAGAAAGAAAGTCACACTCCCAAATACATATTATTCATTATAACTCATTGCTGAACTAATGTTTTGGCACCCTTCTGGGTGAAGTACAGATGTAAGACCTAAAACTGACCACCCTGTTGCAGGATTACAAAAAATGTGTAGTGTATGTGAGATTTAAAAACACTGCTGAGTTTGTAATTTTCACTTTTAAATTTCAGGCTTGATTTTTCCTTACAAAAATCTATCACCCCTACCAACATTTCCATTAATTATAATCCACATAATAATTCACATTCCCTGTTGCTGCAGTATTATTTTCCAACTGTAGTATACTGGCTCAAATTAAGATCCTACATATTTATCAATGCTTTTACTAAGTTATTTAAAGGCAGTGCATCAGTGCAACCAATGGCTATAGTGAGAATTGTTGTCTTGTTAAGTGATGGGATAAGATATATATGTATATATATATATTAAAATCATTGAGTAAAATAATAGTACATTATGAAATATGATTATGAACATATTGATGACAACATATTAGGTCATACACAAGCTCCATCATATACTTCTGCCAGATCTGGGCTACACATTTTTTAAGATGGGGTCAATAAGTTATTGTGCACTTCTTCTTGGTTAAACACAAATTAACAAGCTGATCATATTATCCATCAGAATAGGCGATTGGTATAAGTGTCATTTTATGCAATGGTCTGTTGAACTCCAACACCATGATTGACATTAAGCTGCTTTCCTGGGTGATCCATTAATAACAGTGCAGATTCACAGTGCACCATCCATCCCTAGTTTTCTCCACCTATATTTAAATAAAATGCAAATAACAAAATATAGCTGCAAGCAGCAATGCCGGGGTTCAAGCTGTGGGCCCAATGTGCCACCATCAGGACAAATTTGACACACCACCCTAAAATGAGCTAAATCTGTGCTCCTTATCACGCTTGCCAAATATCCAAACTCCAAATTAAACAGATCATGCAACATGCATATTTTGGACTATTTTTAATGATGTTGACTCACCAGTCAGCACCACATTTGGTATGTACAGTGCCTTCAGAAAGTATTCACACCCCTTTATTTTTTCCACATTTGTTGCGTTACAAAGTGGGATTAAAATGGATTTAATTGTATTTTTTGTCAATGATCTACACAAAATACTTTGTAACGTAAAGTGGAAGAAAAATTAAAAATGTTTTTTTAATGAATGGAAAATAAAACACTAATATATTTTGATTAGATAAGTATTCAACCCCCTAAATCATTGCATGTTGGAATCATTTTTGCAGTGATTACAGCTGTGAGTCTTTCTGGGTAAGTCTCTAAGACCTTTGCAAACCTGGATAGTACAATATTTTCCCATTATTATTTTTAAAAAGTCGTCAAGCTCTGTCAAGTTGGTTGTTTACATAGATTGCCATAGATTTTCAAGACAATTCAATTCAAAACTGTAACTCAGCCACTCAGGAACATTCAACGTTGTCTTGGTAAATAACTCCAGTGTGTATTTGGGATTGTGTTTTAGGTTATTGTACTGCTGAAAAGTGGATTTGTCTCCCAGTTTCTGTTGGAAAGCAGACTCAACCAGGTTTTCCACTAGGACTTTGCCTGTTTCCACTAGGACTTTCCTTTTCTTTTTATCCTTAGTCCTTGCCAACGACAAGCATACCCATAACATGACACAGCGTCAACAATGCTTATAAATATGAAGAGTGGTACTCAGTGATGTGTTGTGTTGGATTTGCCCTAAACATAATGTTTTGTGTTCAGGACAAAAAGTTAATTACTTTGCCACATTTTTTTGCAGTATTTAGTGACTTATTGCAAACAGAGTGTATGTTTTGGAATATTTGTATTATGTGCAGGCTTTTGTCTTTTCGCTCTGTAATCTAGGTTAGTATTGTGGAGTAACTACAATGTTCTTTATACATCCTCAGTTTTCTCCTATCACAGGCATTTAACTCTGTAACTGGTTTAAAATCACCATTGGCCCCATGGTGAAATCCCTGAGTGGTTTCCTTCCTCTCCGAGTTAGGAAGGACTCTTGTATCGAATAATTGTTGACTCAAGACATTTCAGTTTTTAATTTGACTAAAAACATAATTCCATTTGATATGTGGTATTGTGTGTAGATCAGTGGCATGAAAAAACTATTTGAAAGTCAGACTGTAACACAACAAAATGTGGAAAAAGTCTAGGGGTGTGAATACTTTCTGAAGGCACTGCTGCTAGGCACTGTACATCTTCAAACACAACATTTTACAACACTCTTGCTCAAACAATATGGCAGCAATAAACCAATGAATCTGCATGAATGTTTTTCCCTGTCCAATAATGTCACCATGCGGCCAAACTGAGCCATACTTTAATTGACAAATTATCTAGACTCATATCCCTTAGCATGTGTGCTATATAATATTGCCTTGAGAGAGCTTGGTCCATAGATGCTACAGACAAAGTTTAATCTACAAATCCATCATGGTGGACATTATGGGTCCTTGAGGTGTCACGGTCGTCGTATAGAGGAGACCAAGGCGCAGCGTGATGAGAACACATACTTCCTTTTAATAAACGAAGAACACTTAACAAACTATCCAAATCAAACGTGCCGCTATATAAACTAAGTGCTGACACAGGCAACTACACATAGACAATAACCCACAGATAAACCAAGGAATATGGCTACCTAAATATGGTTCCCAATCAGAGACAACGATAAACAGCTGCCGCTAATTGAGAACCAATCTAGGCAACCATAGACATACATTTACCTAGATAAAGCAAAACCCCATAGATGTACAAAAACCCCTAGACAAGACAAAAACTAAACAAACCACCCTTGTCACACCCTGACCAAACCAAAATAATAAAGAAAACAAAGAATACTAAGGTCAGGGTGTGACATTTGTTGACTGTGAGGAGAGGGAAATGAGTACCAAATTTCAGGACTATGTCACACGGATGGGGTGAGGTGCATGACCTTTCAAAGTTTGCATTTTAAATAAATTGTTATAGCTCCACCAAGTGGCCAATTTGCATGGCATTGTATGATATGGTGAGGCCCTTGGCCCTTTACCATCATGCAAGGTTGCACTCTCCCTAGTTTTCTCCACCTATATTTAAATAGATTGCTTATAACAAATACGAATATGCGACACTCTCTCTCACACACAGAGAGGGTTGAGGGCTAAAGGAAAGGATTAATCTCCTTGTTTCAACATAGAGAGAAGCAATGGTTTCTAGGGGCACTTCCAGCTATATTTAAATATAATTCAAATGACAAACACGATTTGTCGACATTCTCTCTCAAAGAGGAGATTCTTCTAGGGAAGGGTTCATCTCTGTCTGTTAACATCATGAGAAACAGGGGTTTCTGGGAAGGGGGGCAACTCCATGCTTTAAACCCCTAACTTAAACAAGCTTGCATGTTAGGTCCCATTCACCCCTCGCTCCCTCAGCCAAGCTAAAGTTTATCAATGAGCTTTCAATTACCAACAACAGTCTTTTGTCACAAATATCAATCCATGTCTGTATCTACACGGTTATAACGCTGTTATTCATGGTTATAATGGGTGAAATGTTGTTAGTAGGGAAAAGATCAGTTCTTCATGCCAGTAAGAAATAAAGAGGTCTCTTGATGTATTCTGACAATGAAGTGAAAATGTTCCACAACACCAGTAATGCAAATGTTTTTTAAGATTATGATTTGGGGATTCTTCATGATGGGATTTTCAAGGATTACAGATGAAATATGAGAGTTCTCACACACTTTCGGCATAGGCAAGTTGCATAATTTCCATTTATTTAGGCAAATTAGGGTAGACTATTCATCATTGTGGGTCGGATTAAGGTTTTCAGTTCCGAGAACAAGATGAGGGCCACCTTGGTTTAAAAGTTGCCCTTCATTTGCATACAATTGTCAGTGAGCCATGGTGTGCATTGTTGATCCAACATTGGAGGAGGACAGTGCTCTAGCCCAACCATTTTATCAGCATAGAGATAAAATCAACCTTGGATTTGCAAGCCAACTAAAAAAGTGCTCTTGCCTCGACCATGGTCCATGTCTTATGCCATCATGAAAATATATGTATATTTCAACCCTTCCATGAACATTTTGTACATTTTCAGCCCTATTGCCATTCTTTAAAAAAAATCTTCGAACCTTCAATTTAAATTTAGACCATTTCGGCCTTCTTTCCCTCCTTTAAAAATATTTGGACCCATTTCAATTTGGAAAAACTTTTAGCTAGACTCTGAGAACTCAATTGTGGCAGGGCCTCTGACTTTCCCTCACATAGAAAATAAAATGTCTTCAGACCAGTAGGGAGCTGATTTTGTCCAGCTTGTGCCTTAAATGCTCTTCCCTTGTCTCTCAATAACTCAACTAATCTCCTCCCCAACCCCTGTCCCTTCACTCTTTCTTTAAGTAAGTTGTATGGCATTGCTTTCCATAAGAGCGGTGAGAAAAGAGAGGTAAAAAAGAAAGTGAGAAACTCATAGTGGTTTTTGCTAGGGTTGCCCCATTGTGGTGGGCCTGAATGGGAGGACAATCTCTGGTTCCTTGGGCTTCATCCTTGAGTGATTCGGAAGAAAAATAATCACCCCCATGAAATCAAAGTGTTCTCTGTAGAAGGGAAGGACTAAAGCTGCTTGCTGGGCACCCCAGGCCCCTCTCCCCCAGGCCCTCTCCCCTCTTCTGCCCAGGTCAGGGAGCCCTGCTACCATTCTCCTCTCCTGCTTCCACCAACAAGTACACTTTCACACACACACACACACACACACACACACACACACACACACACACACACACACACACACACACACACACACACACACACACACACACACACACTAATTAGCCAGAGTGTCCCATGGGTGCGAGTTAAAGTAAAGAGAGTGAGGAGTCTGCAGGTGTCCTTGTGTGGACTAGAGGATGGATAAATGGACAACGTTCATCGCCTCGCTAGCTACTGACCAAAAGGGGAAGAAAGACAAAGTGCCCACGCAGATGGAAAAGTGATAATAAGATAAAAGAGGAGGGCTTTTGAAAGAATACTTGGTCCCAACAGCCCCAATATTGGTTTAAATCCGTGCTCTAAAAACAGAGTTTAGTGGAGAAAAAAAAGACTCCCTTTTCAGCCAGATGAGTAAGATTTAGCAACAGCACTCACCATGAATAACAATACATTGAACACAGAAACAAAGGATCCCCCCAAAAAACATTTATTGTTATGTAAACTGATTCTCAATGAGTGAGCTTTGCATGTCTCACTGGTTAGAGAATGTTCATCTTTTGTATTAATATCACACACTGAAATTTCACAATCCACTCTTTCAGAGTTCCCTCTTTACAAGAATATTGAAACTGAAGCACATGGAGTGTTTGTTACATATGAGCACCAAAAGCATTGGGACAGTGACATATTGTTTGTTGTTTTGGCTCTGTACTCCAGCACTTTGGATTTGAAATGATACAAAGACAGTCAGCTTTAATTTGAGAGTATTTTCTTCATCCATATCAGGTTAAATTATAGCACATTATGTACATAGTCCCCCCATTTTAGGGGACCAAAAGTATTGGGGCAAATTCATTTCCATGTGTATTAAAGTAGTCAAATGTTTCATATTTGGTACCACAAACAATTGCTGTATTTTTTGGTTGTGTTTCAGATGAATACTAATGAATAGTAAAAATAATGTATTATGTCATTTTGGAGTCACTTTTATCATGAACAAGAATTGAATATGTTTCTAAACACTTCTAGACCATGATTACGGATAGTCCTGAATGAATTGTGAATAATGATGAGTGAGAAAGCTACAGATGCAGAAATATCATACCCCCAAGACATGCTAACCTCTCACCATTACAATAACAGGGAAGGTTAGCATTGTTGGGGGGGTGGGGGGATATTTGATATCTTTCTCACTCACATGTACAGTACCAGTCAAAAGTTTGGATACACCTACTCAGTCAAGGGTCTTTCTTTATTTTTACTATTTTCTACATTGTAGAATAAAAATAATAACATCAAAACTATGAAATAACAGATACGGAATTATATAATAACCAAAAAAATGTTAAACAAATCCATATATAATTTAGATTTTAGATTCTTCAAAGTAGCCACTCTTTGCCTTGATGACAGCTTTGCACACTCTTGGCATTCTCTCAACAAGTTTTGATGTCTTCACTATTATTCCACAATGTAGAAAATAGTCCAAATAAAGAAAACCCCTTGAATGAGTAGGTGTGTACAAACTTTTGACTGGTACTGTATATCTACCAGATCTCACAGTCTCAATCGTTAAAATGATTTTTATTTAACCTTTATTTAACTAGGCAAGTCAGTTAGGAACAAATTCTTATTTACAATGACGGCCTACCCCGGCCAAACCCTCCCCTAACCCGGACAGCGCTGGGCCAATTGTGCGTCGCCCTATGGGACTCCCGATCATGGCCGGTTGTGATCTGTAGTGATGCCTCTAGCACTGAGACAGCTCCTTAGACTGCTGCACCACTCGGGAGACAAGTAAGAGTTTAGGTTTGGGATAGGCTTCAAACAAAAATATAAAAAACGACTTTCTATCGCTGGATTCAAACTTGCAACCTTCGGAATCAGAGGCAGATTCTTGCATGGGAGGTTGGCATTTTTTTGGTCTAACTTTCTCACTCATATATGTAGCTTCTAGCTCTCACAGTCTCACATCAGAATTAGAAGTTCATTCATGTTTCTCAAACGTCAAATTTCAAAGTTGTTCCAAACGTCAAATTTCAAAGTGTATAAGAATAAGTTAAGGCATTAACTCTAAAATGTTAAGGTTAGTGTTAAGTTCAGGCATTAACTCTGAATGGTTAAGGTAAGAGTTAAGGTTTGCGATAGTCTTAAAACAAAAAATATGAAAAACAACTTTCTATTACTGGATTCAAACTCGCAACCTTTGGAATCAGAGGCAGATACAACGCCATAACTAAATCGAAACCTACTTGAAGATAACACTGTTGCCCCTTGTGGCTGGTTTCCACGTCATCTCCCAATTGTCCTCAGACATGGATGGATGTCAAATACTGACTTGTATCACGGGTGATCCGGCTGAAATATATACACTCCCCTCCTCATTTATTTGAACAGTGAAGCAATTATTATTATTATTTTTTTTAACATTTGGCTCTTTCCTCAAGCATTTTGAATTTGAGATCAAATGTTTCATATGAGGGTATTTTCATACATATCCGCTGAAAATGAAAACACTATGTATCTAGTGCCCTCATTTGAAGAATTATTTGTATTTGGAAAAATTCACTAATAGTGTATTAAAGCAGTCAAAAGTTAAGTATTTGGTCCCATATTCCTAGCACGCAATGACTACATCAAACGATTGACTCTACAAACTTGTTGGATCCATTTGAAGTTTGTTTTAATTATGTTTTGGATAATGTTTTTCCCAATAGGAACTGAATGGTGAATAATGTATTGTGTCATTTTGGCATCACTTTTATTGTAAATAAGAATAGAAGATGTTTCTGAACACTTATGGATAATCATGAACAAATTATGAATATGGGACCAAATACTAAGCATTTGACTACTTTAATAGACTTCAAATGAATTTGTCCAAATATTTCTGACTGGGGGGAGTAGATAGATATTGTTTTTTCATTTTTTAACAGTGAAACAGATACAATGGGTATCGTAAGTCTTTTTTCACATTGTTGAGTTACAAAGTGGGATTCATATAGATCGAATTGTGATTTTTTTTTGTGTCATTGATCTACACACTCTGTCAAATAATAGAGGTTGAAATTATTTTTTAAGGACTACCGCTTCCTCTGTCACCCATACATACAACATCTATCTGTAAGGTCCCTCAGTCAAATATTGAACTTGAAGCAGTTTCAACTACAAAGACCAGGGAAAAGCCTCATAAAGAGGGTCAGTGATTGGTAGATGGGTAAAAATAATAAATCAGACATTGAATATCTCTTTAAGAATGGTCAAGATAATAGTTATGCTGTGGATGATGTATTAAACCACACAGACACATGAGATTAATTTGTCCTTATGAACTGAGCTGCAGGACAGGAAGGAAACTCAGGGATGTCACCATGAGGGCAATGTTGATTTTAAAACAGCTACAGAGTTTAATGACTGTGATGGGAGAAAACTGTGGACAGATCAACAACATTGTAGTGACTCCACAATAATGACCTTAAAGACAGAGTAAAAAAAATAATACAAATATACAGAATAAAAATATTCCAAAACATGCATCCTGCATGTTCAATACTGCAAAATACTGCAAAAAATACATGTTTTGGCCTAAATGCAAAGCCTTATGTTTGGGAAAATCCAACACAACACATCACTGAGGAACTGCCTCCTTATTTTCAAGCATGGTGGTGGCTGCATCATGAAATGACTGGGGAGTTTTTCAGGATAAAAATAAATGGGATAGAGCTAAGCTCAGGCAAAATTCTAGAGGAAACCTTTATCAGTCTGCTTTACACCAGACACTGGGAGAGGAATTCATATTTCAGCAGGACAATAACCTACAACACAAGGTGAAACCTACACTATAGTTGCTTACCAAGAAGACAATGAATATTCCTGAGCGGCCAAGTTACAGTTTTGACTTAAATCTGCTTGAAAATATATGGCAAGACTTTAAAGTGGCTGTTCAGCCATGATGCCCAACTCCTTGACAGAGCTTGAATATTTTTCTTTTAATAATGGACAATCCAGGTGTACAAAGCTGTTAGAGACTTATCCATGAAGACTCATACCTCTAATGACTGCCAAAAGTGTTTCTAGCATGTATTTACTCAGTGGGGTGAATACTTATCTAATCAAGGTGTTTTATTTTTTATTCATCTTTAAAATGTAAAAAGGTACTTGCACATCTGAGCTATCCTTGTTGCAGGTGCATTTCAACAACTGAATAACATCCCTTGATAAAGATCAACTGCCATGTCTAAAAACATGTTTTTAGAAATGTTTGGAAATGTATTGAAAATGTAATACAGAAATATCAAATTTACATAATTATTCGCACCCCTAAGTCAATACATGTTAGAATCACCTTTGGCAGTGATTACAGCTGTGAGTCTTTCTAGGTAAGTCTCTAAGTGCTTTGCAAACACGGATTGTACAATATTTGCTCATTTGCACAAAAATTCTTCAAGCTCTGTCAAGTTGGTTGTTGATGATTGCTAGACAGCCATTTTGAAGTCTTGCCATAGATTTTCAAGCCGATGAAAGTCAAAACTGTAACTAGGCCACACCATTCAACGTCGTCTTGGTAAGCAATTCCAATGTATATTTGGCCTTGTGTTTTAGGTTATTGTCCTGCTGAAAGATTAATTTGTCTGCCAGTGTCTGTTGGAAAGCAGACTGAACCAGGTTTTCCTCTAGGATTTTTCCTGTGCTTAGCTTTATTCCATTTATTTGTATCAAAAAAAAAAGTCCTATTACTTGATGACAAGCATACCGATGACAAGCATACCCATAACATGATGCAGCCACCACTATGCTTGAAAATATGAAGAGTGGTACTTAGTGATGTGTTGTGTTGGATTTGCACCAAACATAACGCTTTCTATTCAGGACGAAAAATGTATTTCTTTGCCAAGTTTTGCAGTTTTACTTTAGTGCCTTATTGCAAACAGGATGCATGTTTTGGAATATTTTTTTTTCTGTACAGGCTTCCTTCTTTTCACACTGTCATTTAGGTTAGTATTTTGGAGTAACTACAATGTTGTTTATCCATCCTCAATTTTCTCCTATTTTCGCCTTTTAACTCTGTAACTGTTTTAAAGTGACTATTGGCCTCATGGTGAAATCCCTGAGCAGTTTCCTTCTTCTCTGTAAACTGAGTTAGGAAGGACGCCTGTTGATACACTATCCAAATCCTAATTCATAACTTCACCATGCTCATAGTGATATTTAGTGTCTGCTTTTTTATTTTTACACTACCAATCGGTGCCCTTTGCGAGGTGTTGAAAAATCTCCCTGGTCTTTGCGGTTGAATCTGTGCTTGAAATGTACTACTCGATTGAGGGACATTTACAGATAATTGTATGTGTGGGGTACAACGATGGGGTAGTTATAAAAAAATTATGTTAACCACTATTATGGAACACAGAATGAGTCCATGCAACTTATTTTGCGATTTGTTAAGCACATTTTTATTCCTAAACTTATTTAGGCTTGCCATAACAAAGGGGTTGAATACTTGTTGATTGCCTCATGACATTTCAGCTTTAAACGTTTTATATAAAAAAAAGAATAATCTACAAACAAAATCCCACTTTGACATTATGGGGTATTGTGTGTAGACTAGTGAAACGAAATCTCAATTTAATCAATTTGTAATTCAGACTGTAACACAACAAAATGTGGAAAAAGTCAAGGGGTGTGAATACTTTCAGAAGGCACTGTATATATTTTCACACTATGACGTTGGAATAATATTGGGAAATCATGAAAATTATGACAATGCCCTTTTAGTGTGAGACGTGTTTGAAAAAATTGGTAAATTAGTTAATTGACTACTAAGAGCGAGAGTTCCAAACCTCTCTGTCAATAACAGCTAGTTTTCAGTTTTCCCCTTCCACTCAGACCACTGCCAGAAAGTCCTAGCAACTACATTGTTTCTTAACATTCTCTGAATGTTCTGAGACCATGACATTAAATAGAACCATGAAGAAACTTGCAGAAAATGTTACGCTGAAGTACTGAAAATCCCACAGAAGAACGTTGTTTTTTAGTTCTCTGAACATCCTGAGAATATTATTTTTAAATAGAACAATGAGGATACCTATAGAAAACGTTATGCTGAAGTACTGGCATTCTCACAGAAGAACATGGTTTCTTAATTTCTAACATAATTCTCAGAATGTTATGTGCTAGCTGGGTATCCTGCACCATTCCCAGAATGGGAATGCAAAACAACCAGAGGACAACCACACTTTCACCAAGCTCTAAGAAACGTGTTTCTCAAAACGTTATGTGATAGCTGGGTTGTATTATTGTGGAGTGACACTTCAATAAATACAGTCATGTACAGCATTTCACCACACCCGCAATAACATCTGCTAAACATGTGTATGTGACCAATACATTTGATTTGATGTCTAAATGTTGTTTGTATGTCCTTTTGACAACCTAATGCAAAGCAAATTGCCCCTGCTGATTTGCCCAGCAGGCAAATCTGGTTGCAATGACAAGCTGGCATATTTTGTAACATCACGGTCAGGTTGTAAGGCGATTGTAAAAGGATGTTATTTAGACATCTTTTTAGTGACCAGGAAAATACGTCTTAAATTTGTTGTATAATCTGACGTCACATCAACCAGAAAAAACTATTTCAACCCGGAAATGACGTCATTATGACAGATGATGATGACTCTTTACTTTACTCTAGTCCCAGAGGTTCTTCTCTTGCATATGTCCTGGATCAGCCGGCGATAGGCCACCCGGCCTGCCAGGTCTCGGTCCAGCCCGGCCAAGACATGGTAGTACTCCTTCGGGTCCAAGGGTACGTCACACAGCCGCAGAGCCGCTCGGAACTCGCCTGGGGAGAGGTAGCCACTGTCGGAGCTGTCCAGCCTGTGGAAGGCCCGACGCAGAATCTTGCCCTGCCGCTGAAGCTGGGTGGAGGTTGTCATGGGGAGATGGGGAGGTTTTCAACTCAAAGCAACATTAATAAAACTATAGTGTAATTCTTATTAATCGTTCTGCTTATGTGACTCAATAAAAACAATTGTTTCGAAAAAAGAAAATACTAATATGGTTCTCATTCAAGAAGTCTTGCATTACTAATTTTTTCCAAAGGAGTGTTCTAATTTTCTTTTAGAAGCAATTATTCGATAAAGCTCATTATGAAATTGAATCAGTGTAAGGTTTTCATCATGCAGAATGGGGTTTAACTAGATCTTGCAGTCTATGAGGATATGGAAGTGGATTGAAATATCCTAAATCTATGGTGGAACGCACTGATTAAACGTTAGTCAGTGTACCTTCTTCCTTAGTCTTGAGCTTAGTGGTACTTGGTCACACAAGGAAGAGCCTTTCTCTGCAGACAGATCCTCTGTTTCGTTATGGAACTGCAGTATGCCGGCCATGTTGGATCCATGCCTCCACGGCTGTTTCCGTCTCCCAAAGGGCCTCAGGAACTCAACGAAGGAAACCCTGAGGATGGAGTGTTGCTGCTCATTCACGATATAAGGATCAAAACCATTGGCCATTGCCGCTTGAGGAACGTAGCTGAGGCACAATCAGATGGAACATCAGTCTGATGGTTCCAGATCCACGCTCTGATTCTAGAAGCAATTTTATGTTTGTGCAAAAATGTTAGGTTTGTGTAAAAAACTTAAACAGGGATAGGCCATCCTGTATGTCAACTAGTCAGCATTTCTGGCAATTCACCCACCTTCCATCCCTGTTGATGTCAAACTTTCGAGCCAGCATCTCCCACTCGTAGTCATCGAGGTGCACACACAGACCTTTCAGCACTTCCTGGAACTCCTCCTGGCTCACAAACCCCGTCCTATAAGGATCCAACTCCTCGAACTCCGCCCGCAACTCATCCAATGACAGCTCCACCTAGACCAGTGTAGAGGGAGGGAAATAATGGCGACAATGAGAAAAAGTTGACCTGGGCCAAAGATGGGGTTAGGTACATTAACCTGAAAAAACCCTGGACAGACTGCAGATGTGAACAGTGGCTAGCACAGTCCACATATACGCTTAGGGATGCCACAGGCATTAGCAAAGCTAAAGATGTAGGAATATTACATCTCCACATTTATCAGCGGCTAGTAGCTGCTGTGAAAGGATCTTAAGCACAATATACACATCTCAGGATGAACTAAAGGCTTAGAGATTGGGCGTAAGTGACGTGTTCCACTTAGAGAAAACACAACAGTTCTGGATAAACTCGATCACTTTCTGGGCCATAAAAGGACCTTACACTAGAACCGCCATAGGCCAACGCCCCATGAGGTTTGATTTTGTAATTAAGATAAATCTGCCTTTTTTCAAATCAAAGTCATCCTCCTTCCCTGACTTTTCCTAATTGCCCAGTTATTAGAATTTTAAAATCACAAACAGTAAAGTATTGAGAGCCGTTTTTCCTGTTTTTCCCCCCTAATTTAAGGGGCCAAGACAAATGCGCTGCTGGGCGTTGGTACCCAAGCGGGCTGTACGTGGGTCCTGCTGCTCTGATTGGATAAAGCAAAGCTGTCACCGTTCACTCGCTTCATATTTCACGCAAGCTGTCTCAGTTCACTCACTTCATAATCTACCCGATCACTTCTCACAGCATGTTTCGGGTCTGATCATTTAGATTGCTGCTGCATCCTGTTAGCCTGCTACTATAATAAATCAATAGGCGAGGATGTTTGCTAGCAAGCTATCAATGTGCATAAAATCTTACAAGCGAAGTGAGATTAGGGAAAGTTCTGTGATAGCCTAATCAATTATGTTTGTTTTGTTCCTTTATGTTTTCCAGACACCTTGATCACTGAACCCGAGACCATGGTGGATGGGGAAACGTCACTGGATTTGGTAGCTGGCACCGATCGATCCAAGGATTCTCCCCCAATCAAATGTCCTCGGCTCCTAACCCGTTATCAAACTCACAGGAACCAGTGCTACTCAGCCCGGGATGCAAGCATCTCTACTCAGATAAGCAAATACGTTGATGTCATCCAAGACATTGACACAGATGCTGCACTTATCTTCTGGGCTAAATTCAAAGACAGATTCCCAAATCTATACACATGGGCAATGACGGTCTTATCAATCCCTGTCTCCTCAGCACTGGTCGAGAGGGTTTTTAGTAGAGGGTGGCTCATCATGAGACCCCACTGCGCTCGTTTAGGTCATAGAAGGGTCACTGCACCTGTATTTCTGAAATAAAATCATACCCCGTTGTAGTTGATCTCTGATAAGAGCTACACCAATCCATTCACTTTCTTCAAGCAATTCAAACTGGTATGAAATGGCTTAATTGAAGCTGGTAATTGATTGATTTGAAATGCCAAGATTATACGGTTGAAGTCGGACGTTTACATACAGTACACCTTAGCCAAATACACTTAAACTCAGTTTTTCCCAATTCCTGACATTTAATCCTGGTAAAAATGTCCTGTCTTAGGTCAGTTGGGATCACTACTTTAGTAGGGATGGGTTCTTCGGCTTGCAAGCCTCCCTCTTTTTCCTCCAAACATAACGATGGTCATTATGGCCAAACAGTTCTATATTTGTTTCATCAGACCAGAGAACAATATTTGTCCCCATGTTTTTTTGCAAACCGTAGTCTGTTTTTTTATTGCGGTTTTGGAGCAGTGGCTTCTTCCTGGCTGAGTGGCCTTTCAAGGTTATGTCGATATAGGACTCGTTTTACTGTGGATATAGATACTTTTGTACCTGTTTCCTCCAGCATCTTCACAAGGTCCTTTGCTGTTGTTCTGGGATTGATTTGCACTTTTCACACCAAAGTATGTTCATCTCTAGGAGACAGAACGCGTCTCCTTCCTGAGTGGTATGACGGCTGTGTGGTCCCATGGTGTTTATACTTGCATACTATTGTTTGTACAGATGAACGTGGTACCTTCAGGCGTTTGGAAATTGCTCCCAAGGATCAACCAGACTTGTGGAGGTCTAAAAAAATGTTCCTGAGGTCTTGGCTGATTTCTTTAGATTTTACCATTAATTTGAAGGGAGGCCTTGAAATACATGCACAGGTACACCTCCAGTTGACTCAAATTATGTCAATCAGCCTATCAGAAGCTTCTAAAATCATGACATAATTTTCTGGAATTTTCCAAGCTGTTTAAAGGCACAGTCAACTTAGTGTATGTAAACTTTTGACCCACTGGAATTGTGATACAGTGAATCATAAGTAAAATAATCTGTCTGTAAACAATTGTTAGAAATATTACTTGTGTCATGCACAAAGTAGATGTCCTAACCGACTTGCCAAAACTATAGTTTGTTAACAAGAAATTTGTGGAGTGGTTGAAAAAACTAGTTTTAATGACTGTGACCTAAGTGTATGTAAACTTCCGACTTCAACTGTATGTGCACAGTATACTCTAGCCTGTGAAATGAAAATATTGGCTTTATGATTTGAATATATCAGAATGACAAGATATAAAATACATTTTATATTTTGAGTTGGTGTTGAAATGACTTGTTGAAATCTTTTTCAACTTGTTTATTTTATTTATCATTAATGATCTCATTCCAAAATCATGGGCATTAATATGGAGTTGGTCCCCCCTTTACTGCTACAACAGCCTCCACTCTTCTGGGAAGGCTTTTCACCAGATGTTGGAACATTGCTGAGGGGGCCTACTTCCATTCAGCCACAAGTGCATTGGCGAGGTCGGGCACTGATGTTGGGGCTGAGGTCAGGGCTCTGTGCAGGCCAGTCAAGTTCTTCCACATCAATCTTGACAAACCATTTATTTTTGAACCTCGCTTTGTGCACAGGGGCATTGTCATGCTGAAACAGGAAAGGGCCTTCCCCAAACTGTTGCCACAAAGTTGGAAGCACAGAATCGTCTAGAATGTCATGGTATACTGTAGCGATAAGATTTTCCTTCACTGGAAGTAAGAGGCCTAGCCCAACCCATGAAAAACAGCCCCAGACCATTATTCGTACCCCACCAGACGTTATAATTTGTATCTATGCATTGGGGCAAATAGCTTTCTCCTGGCATACGCCAAACCCTAATTCGTCCGATGGTGAAGCCAGATGCCAGACGGTGAAGCATGATTCATCACTCCAAAGAACGCGCTTCCACCACTCCAGAGTTCAATGGCGGAGAGCTTTACACCACTCCAGCCGACGCTTGGCATTGCGAATTGTGATCTTAGGCATGTGTGTAGCTGCTCAGCCATGGAAAACCATTTCACGAAGCTCTTGGCGAGTAGTTATTGTGCCGACATTGCTTCCAGAGGCAGTTTGGAATTCGGTAGTGAGTGTTGCAACCGAGGACAGACAATTTTTACGTGCTGCGTGCTTCAGCACTTGGTGGTCCCCGCTCTGTGAGCTTGTGTGGCCTACAATTTCGCGGCTGAACCGTTGCTCCTAGACGTTTACACTTCACAATAACAGCACTTACAGTTGACTGGGGCAGCTCAAGCAGGGCAGAAATGTAACAACCTGCCTCGTTGCAAAGGTGGCATTCAGTAAGGCCAATCTACTGACAATGTTTGTCTATGGAGATTGCATGGCTGTGTGCTCAATTTTATACACCTGTCAGCAACGGATGTGGCTGAAATAGCCGAAACCACTCATTTAAAGTTGTGTCCACATACTTTTGTATATATATTGTATGTCATAGTAGTTCCTTATAAATACCTTTGCTGTCTTTTAATCAGGATAGTTTGCTGAAGTGACAATTCAAATACATTTTTGTTTTCGATATGATCACCATAAACTGCAAAGTTGTCATCTATTTATACCAGTACTACACTGTACTGTATATACCACATGCAATGGTTTTCAAATATCTTATAGCCTACTTTGTTGTAACCGTTTTGGCTTGACTTATGTGTTGGGTATATGTTGTATGGCTAGGGATGTTTGAACTTGTTTTGTAAACTGGGAGGGCACTATTTGCTGGGTCAAGGGTCACTGGTCATGTATTATGCAGCCAATTCTGATCTTTCCACTAATTGGTATTTTGACCAATCACATCAGATCTTTTTCAGATCTGATTAGTCTAAAGTTTTATGATCTGATTAGTCTAAAGACCAATTTGTGAAAAAAAGACTAGAATTGGGCTGCATGTTTAAACTCAGCCAAGTTAAATGTGAATTTAAATCAGAGGAAAGGCTCAATTAGTCTGTCCCCCAATTTAAACAAACACCAGCTGATGGGGAAATTCTATGTATGTAGTGGCTAATCCCTGAGCCGCCTCCTGCACATGTTGAGAGCAGTTAATGACGCAAGTCAGTCATTTGAAACGTAATTTTTTAGATAAATGGATTGGCTTCTGTCACTTAGTAAATGATCCAGTTTAGTGGATTTAGTTTCTAAAGAATGGGGTGGAAGAGAGAAAGTATATGGCATCACCCATTTTTTCCTGGGTGTGTCAGCTCGTCCACCCCAAACGGCATGGGCACGGTCTTTTGGGATGTGGTCTCCCAGGGCTCTCATAGGGCCATCGCTTATACCAGGCTGCAGCAAGTCTGTCTGGATAGATGCTGAAAGTATCAGCATCTAGCGCCATGACCTAAGATGTCAGGCAATATATATTGTACACCACCGTTCAAAAGTTTGGGGTTACTTAGAAATGTCCTTGTTTTTGAAAGAAAAGCAAATTTTTTGGGCCATTCAAATAAGATCAAATTGATCAGAAATACAGTGTAGACATTGTTAATGTTGCAAATTACTATTGTAGCTGGAAAACAGCTGATTTTTATGGAAAATATACATAGGCGTACAGAGGCTCATTATCAGCAACCGTCACTCCTGTGTTCCTATGGCACGTTGTGTTAGCTAATCCAAGTTTATAATTTTAAAATGTTAATTGATCATTAGAAAACCCTTTTGCAATTATGTTAGCACAGCTGAAAACAGTTGTCCTGATTAATGAAGCAATAAAACTGTCCTTCTTTAGACTAGTTGAGTACCTTGAGCATCAACATCTGTGGGTTCAATTACAGGCTCAAAATGGCCAGAAACAAAGAACTTTGTTCTGAAACTTGTCAGTCTATTCTTGTTCTGAGAAATGAAGGCTATTCCATATGAGAAATTGACAAGAAACTGAAGATCTCATACAATGCTGTGTACCACTCCCTTCACAAAACAGAGCAAACTGGCTCTAACCAGAATATAAAAAGAAGTGGGAGGCCCCGGTGCACAACTGAGCAAGAGGACAAGTAGAGTGTCTTTCTTCTTTCTTTCTTTCTTTCTTTCTTTCTTTCTTTCTTTCTTTCTTTCTTAAAAAAAAAAGAAATGTCTAAGTAACCCCACATTTTTGAACAGTAGTGTATATATACATACAGTACCAGTCAAATGTTCGGACACACCTACTCATTCAAGGATTTTTCTTTATTTTTCCCATTTTCTACATTGTATAATAATAGTGAAGACATCAAAACTATGAAATAACACATATGGAATCATGTAGTAGTCAAAAAAACTGTTAAACAAATCAAAATATATTTTATATTTAAGATTCTTCAAAGTAGTCCCCCTTTATGACAGCTTTGCACACTCTTGGAATTCTCTCAACCAGCTTCATGAGGTAGTCACCTGGAATGCATTTAAATGAACAAGTATGCCTTGTTTAAAATTAATTTGTTGAATTTCTTTCCTTCTTAATGCATTTGAGCCAATCAATTGTGTTGTGACAAGGTAGGGGAGGTATACAGAAGATAGCCCTAATTGGTAAAAAAAAAAGCAAGTCCATATTATGGCAAGAACAGCTCAAATGAATTAAGAGAAATGACAGTCCAGCATTACTTTAAGACATGAAGATCAGTCAATGCGGAAAATGTAAAGAACTTTGAAAGTTTCTTCAACTGCAGCCGTAAAAACCATCAAGCACTATGGTGAAACTGGCTCTCATGAGGACCGCCACAGGAAAGGAACACTCAGTTACCTCTGCTGCAGTTGTTAGAGTTTGTTAGAGTTACCATTCTCAAAAATTGCAGGTAAAATAAATGTTTCACAGAGTTCAAGTAACAGACACATCTCAACATCAACTTTTCAGAGGAGACTGTGTGAATCAGTCCTTCATGGTCAAATTGCTGCAAAAAATAACACTATAAAAAAGGGACACCAATAAGAGGAAGAGACTTGCAGCAATGGACATTAGACCAGTGGAAATCTTTCCTTTGGTCTGATGAGTCCAAACTTTACATTTTTGTGAGACGCAGAGTAGGTGAACGGATGATTTGCGCATGTGTGGTTACCACCGTGAAGCATGGAGGAGGAGGTGTGATGGTGTGGGGGTGCTTTGCTGGTGACACTGTCTGTGTTTTATTTAGAATTCAATGCACACTAAATCAGCATGGCTCCACAGCATTCTGCAGCGATACAACATCCCATCTGGTTTGGGATGAGTTGGAATGCAGAGTAAAGGAAAAGCAACCAAAACGTGCTCAGCATATGTGGGAACCCCTTCAAGACTGTTGGGAAAGCATTCCAGATGAAGCGAGTTGAGAGAATGACAAGACTGTATTAAGCTATCATCAAGGCAAAGGGTGGCTGATTTGAAGAATCTGAAATATAAAATATATTTGGATTTGTTTAACACTTCTTTGGTTACTACATGATTCCATGTGTCATTTCATAGTTTTGATGTCTTCACTATTATTCTACAATATAGAAAATAGGAAACATAAAGAAAAACCCTTGAATGAGTAGGTGAGTCCAGACTTTGGACTGGTACTGTATATACTGTATATAATCCTGAGCAGTAGGACAGCTACGTAACTGGTACTGTATGTCTTGGCCCTGCTCCATGGAGGAGGGTTGTCAAGAGCGAAGATAGCTACTCACCTGCTCGCTCCCATAAGATGGGGAGGCTAATCACAGTAACAAAATGGGACGAGGAAAAGTCAAAACTTTGTGGACTCGAGAGTACCAGATAGCTCGCCGCCTTTTCCCTAAGATCCAGAAAGTAAAGTTAGATTAAAATACTATACTGACTGATCTCTAGCTCAATGGAGAGTGTTCTCCATAACAGCCAAGTCGTTTTTGCAGTGGTGGAAAAAGTACCCAAATGTCATACTTGGGTAAAAGTAAAGATAGCTGAATAGAAAATGACTCAAGTAAAAATTAAAAGGTGCATGAGGGAAGCCCTACAATATTATGTTTTTCTAAGTAGTGATAAAGCCTGCGAGCAGGCAATGTTGGAAAGTAATCTTTAGACATGCTGTACTTTTCTTAAATGTAGTTTTGTAATTGACTAAAACAAGCAGACAACAATATCTTTTTTTCCTGGGCCAATGGGGGTAACATAGGTTGCCACAGGTTGTTTTCTCCACAGACTGGGACGGGGGCCATGTTCTATCTAGTACCAACTGAGACAATACGGAATGATATTTGCTTCCAAAATTTTGGAAGCATCTATATACAGTAGGTCTTATAAATGGTTTATAGTGTAACGAGCCGGTGGTCTAGTGTTAAATCTCCTGGCCCAAGACACATATGTCGGCTATACCACTCTCTCCACCAGAGATCAAGGTTCAAACCCAGCTCCAACCCTTCAATCTGTTTGTCCAATCTGTATCCCCCTCTGTCATTTCAAATCTGGAAAATATATAAGTGGAATTCCACTATCCTTTAAAAAAGGGGTTATAAAAGCTTTGTTAATCCTTAAAAGTTGTGCTTTGTTTAAAGTGGGATGATTATTATTATCATGATCACAGGGAAGGTAGAAGGGAAGGGGCAGTTGGGAGGTTCTCTGAGAGTTGCACCAAAGCTGAGTGGCCTCCCATTCCAAACTCACATGAGTGGGGATATGGTGGTAGGGAGACAGCAGTGGAGGTCCTCTGGTTCTCCCATGTGAAGGACAATGCTCTCTCTGCTGGATAAGTGTGAGCAGCAAGTCCCCCTAGTGAACTTCCATGGCCCCCTGTTCCCATACCCTCCCAACAGCCAACAGTCCCCCCTAACACACACACACACACACACACACACACACACACACTATGCTGTAACCTTAAACAAGCTCGCAATTGAGGTCCCATTAGACAGACGTGGGTAGCACAGTGTTGTATGTGTGTGTGTTGAAGGCGATAGGGGCTTACCCTGGTTCGCTTTGTAAGTCCCCTCTACCCCCGCTCTTATCTTCCCACCCCTGCCCCCTTACCCCTACCTTGGCACGCACTCCATCTGCAAGTATGTCAGACACACAGTGGAGCTTTCTGGAGCACTGCCGGAGATTCTCATCCCCTTTCTTCGGGGGGCTGCGCTTGGCGTTGGGAAAGCACGAGGACTTGGGAGAGTAGCCAAAGTGGCGCGCAAGCTGCAAGAAATCCAGCGTCCTGTCCTGGTTGGTAATCAAAGTGACCCAAAGATGTCGGATCTCCCCCCGGCTCACTTCGGGGTGGATGTCAAATCTGCAGGATGAAAAGATGAAAAGAGAGACAGAGCGAGAGGGAGAGAAGGAACAAGAGAGTGAGAAAAGGGGGAGAAAGGGATGGAGAAAGAAGAGGGGGACAATTCCCACTACATATAGATGAATAACTACTATCTCACAGGGTTTAAGGGCCCCTTTTTGCTTGCCCAATCCCCCTCACCCACACACCCATCCCCCAATCCCCACTTCACCAATAACAATGCCAAAACTTGGCAGACAACCCAGCACATAAGCAACAGTTTCCCATCAGAGAGCAAGCAGCTATCTTAGGCCTTGTTGGCATCGACCGGAGGCCAAAGAATGGGAAGCACTGTAAGAGAGCAGACATGAATGGGTCTGTAAGAAATGTAAAAACAAAAATACAAAAATAAACGTCTACACAGTTATACTGCCTGACTCTCAGCTCCCTGAGAATATGTTATTGATGAGTAAAGAAGTCCTTTGAAGAGAAACAGATTTGACCCTGATAATTTAACTATTTTCGTTATTCGATTTTTATATAACCCATGTAGATGGATATATGTGAGATATAAAATGTTTTCAAATGACAAATCCTAAAATATATATATATATAACATTAAAAAAAACTGGATTGAGTGGAAAATATTACAGATAGCGGGAGTATCTCAGAAGGGAAAGTTTTAACTGGCTAGATGTGGTATATTAGCTGTGGACATGGTGGATTCTGACTACTAAGTTATTGTACTAAGACTCTGGAAGGGTAGGGTGAGTGTCCCCCCTGCCAAGGGATGAAGGGTTTACCTTTTCGCAGTTGGCACGACCCTCAATGTGCTCACCCGCACTGAGAACCCCAATGCCCGAGATTATGCAAATCCATGGAGATGTTCTATTCAACACTACCTCTATTTAGGGCAGCCACTGGGATATTCCAGCCAAAAAATGAATAGACAGATAAAGGAGGGAAACGATATAAAGGAGAAAACAAGTGGGAAAGGGTCAAAAGAAGACTCAGATAAATGAACAATACATTTTTTCAAAATGTTCCCCAAACTTTGAAAAGGTATCCCCAGTCTCTCAGTCTTTGTCACTCTTCTTTGGTAGTGGGATTCTGATAGACATGGAGCCCAATGCAGAACAGAGCATGACATGGGAACACCAAAACAAGCGTGCAATACGCCATAGAAAATGGTCTGCCTGTGCTCTCAAGAAAAACAAAATCACAGTAAACGCATTGTTATTCATGGGAAAAAAAAGAGCAGGCTTGTTAACTCCCACAATTAAGGCATCATTTGCCAGGAGAAAGTGCTGCTTCTGATGGCCATTGTTTTTGTGGACAAAAGGTCTCCAAAGCGACCCTCAGATCAGTGCGTATGACTGTGTGAGTATCGCGAGGGTGGCTTTGGTTATCATGTGGCGCCACAACAAGGGGCACTTGTGTCACGAGGAGAGACAGGGTTGTGTGACATCTGAGAAGTACTAAAGATGAATCAGTTGATTTGACACGGTGGTAAGACAAAGAGACAGTATGCATTCCATAACTCTGTGAAACCATTGAGAGATGCTCACAGGAACTGGGGGCATATAATACATTTTGAGTAATTTCCCAAGACATTGCCTGAAGAATAGTATTATTCTGTCGGGGAAAAAGTTCAGATTAAAAGCCTTTTTGTTATAGACTATAATATCTAAACACCAATCAATTATTCATATTTTGAGTAATGTTTTCCATTAAAAGAGCTTAGGTAAAAAATTATTATTTCTAACAAATTTAGAATTACTATGACTTCTCAGTTCTGTGGAAAAAAAGATGAAAATCATGTCTTGTCAAATGGCAAATGATTACTTTAGATAACAAAACACAATATTTTCAGTTGCAGCAAAGTTGAGGGTCTAAATTAGTTCTGCAAACGAAACACATTGTGTGGTTGACTCAGCTACTGTAGTTGCAAAGTCAAACTTCAATACCTACAGTAAGTTCACACAACATATTTTTTTTTAAATTCAGCTTAAAGTGAACAAACTGCCTTGGCTAGTAAAGTATTCCATGTCAGCTCAACATGTTTTAGTCCAGCAAACTTAGACATTTAAACAGTTACATTTGTATTTATTTTACAGTGAAGCAAAACAATATAAGCGATTCAGAGAAACATTTCACATTTTTAGGAATGATCTGTGTTTGTTGTTATTCATGGGTCTTTACCGTCATATTTAGGGCATCATCCCTTTACCAGTGAGTTGAAATTGTGTGTGAACAGTGTTGGGGAAAGTACCCAATTGTCATACTTGAGTAAAATAAAAGATAACTTAAAAGAAAATGACTCAAGTAAGTCTCCCAGTAAAATACTACTTGAGTAAAAGCCTAAAAGTATTTGGTTTAAATGTACTTAAGTATCAAAAGTAAATGTAATCGCTAAAATATACTTAAGTATCAAAATATAAATAATTTCAAATTCCTTCAACACTCAGACATAATTTACAAACGAAGCATTAGTGTTTAGTGAGTCTGCCAGATCAGAGGCAGTAGGGATGACCACAGATTTTCTCTTCATACATCTGTGAATTAGACAATTTTCCTGTCCTGCTAAGCATTCAAAATGTAACTAGTAATTTTGGGTGTCAGGGACAATGTAAGGAGTAAAAAGTACATTATTTCTTTAGGAATGTGGTGGAGTAAAAGAAAAAGTAATCAAAAATACAAATAGTAAAGTAAAGTACAGATACCCAAAAAAACAACTTAAGTAGTACTTTAAAGTATTTTTACTTAAGTACTTTACACCACTGTGTGTGAATATATGTTCATGTATATTCACATACAGTATATACTGTACGTTGACATAATGATCATATTGTTTTTGTGATAATTAACATGATTTAAGAGAAAGACAAGGGTTGCGTCACAAATAGCATCCTATTTCTTACATAGTGTACTACTTTGCTCAAAAGTAGTGCAGATTGTAGGGAATAGGGTGCCATTTGCGAAACAGGCAGAATTTACCTCTTTAGAAGCTGGTAGAAGGTCTCTTGACTGAGACGTTTGGTGTTCTTCTCATCCAGCTTCTCAAAGACTCGCTCTGCTGCCTGGTAGTGGTTCTTCACCAGGGCCTTGATGATCTGGAACAGCTATTGAAAAGAGACAGATGTGCCACATCTGACATTTACACCATGCACTCTTAAAATTCACAATGTAATTCTATGGATATCAATAGTGTCAACTTATGATACTGGCAAAACATATGACATCTACAGAACTACCCATCCTGGATCCGGGAGAATTGTCATCAACTACACTAATTAGCATAGCGCAATGGTCAAAAAATATTACTAGAAAATATTCACAAGTGAAATATAGTGAAACACAGCTTAGCCTTTTGTTAATCACCCTGTCATCTCAGATTTTGAAATTATGCTTTTATCGAAATTAAGTTTATCGATAGCCTAGCATAGCATTATGTCCAGCTAGCAGCAGGAAGCTTGGTCACAAAAATCAGAAAAGCAATCAAATTAACCGTTTACCCTTGATGATCTTCGAATGTTTTCACTGACGAGACTCCCAGTTAGACAGCAAATGTTCCTAATGATCCATAAAGATTATTTTTATACCCAAAATACCTCCGTTTGTTTGTCATGTTATGTTCAGAAATCCACCGGAAATAGCAGTCACGACAACGGCGAACAAAATTACAAATTATATTCATAATATCAACAGAAACATGGCAAACGTTTTTTATAATCAATCCTCAAGGTGTTTTTCAAATATCTATTTGATAATATATCAACCGGGACAATTGGCTTTTCAGTAGGAGCGAGAGGAAAAATGACTACCTCTGTCTTTTATGCAAGAATCACTCTGATCAGCTGGCCACTTACGCAATGTAGTCGTTTACGCTCATTCTTCAACATAAAGGCGTGAAACTATGTCAAAATGCTGGAGACACCTTAGGGAATACGTAGAAAAAGGAATCTGGTTAATATCCCTTTCAGTAGGCAATAGGGGTGTATAGGAACACAACGGTTTCAAAACATGAGTCACTTCCTGATTGGATTTTTCTTAGGCTTTCGCCTGCAATATCAGTTCTGTTATACTCACAGACAATATTTTGACAGTTTTGGAAACTTTAGAGTGTTTTCTATCCTAAGCTGTCAATTATATGCATATTCTAGCATCTGGTCCTGAGAAATAGGTGGTTTACTTTGGGAACGTTATTTTTCCAAAAATAAAAATAGTGCCCCCTATTAACAACAACTCCTTTTATTATTACTATTACTACTATTAATAATAATACAACAACAACAAAACTCTTAGAAAAAAAAACAGTTCCAAAAGGGTTCTTTGGCTGTCCCCATAGGAGAACCCTTTTGGGTTCCATGTAAAACCCTCTGTGGAAAGGGTCCGACATGGAACCCATCAGGGTTCTACCTGGAACCAAAAAGTGTTCTTTAAAGGCTTCTCCTACGGGGACAGCCAAAGAACCAATTTAGGTTTGAGATAGACCCTTTTTTTCTTAGATTGTAGTACAGCTACTACTACTTCCTTTACTGCTGGTAATAATAATAATAATAATAATAATAATAATACATAACATAATGTCACGTTCTGACCATAGTTATTTTGTGTTTTCTTTGTTTTAGTGTTGGTCAGGACGTGAGCTGAGTGGGCATTCTATGTTGTGTGTCTAGTTTTCTCGTTTCTATGTTTGGCCTGATATGGTTCTCAATCAGAGGCAGGTGTTAGTCATTGTCTCTGATTGGGAACCATATTTAGGTAGCCGGTTTTGTGGGTGGTTGTCTTCTGTCTTCATGTGTCTACACCAGACAGAACTGTTTCGGTTTTTTCCACATTAGTTGTTTTGTATTTTGTAGTGTTCACGTTTATCGTCGTTATTAAACATGATGAACACTAACCACGCTGCGCTTTGGTCTTCGCCTTCGTCCACAGAAGAAAGCCGTTACACATAAGCTCTTATTTTGACTCTGCAAGTAGGAAAGCTGCTCAAGCAGGCAGATATACAGCCGGAATGGCACTTTATGCATCATATGAGGGAAAATCATTAATGGCAAATCGATCAGATACACATGAAATAACCCCGGGAATCGATAGTACATCGCTCAGAGTTGCACAAATATGACACAACATTCAAAATGGGTGAATCTTTCCTTTAAAAGTCCAGAATGTAGCTTTGTGGGTGAACTGACCAAATCCATATAGAAATGTGTGTTACAGATCTGTCATTGTCATTGAAGGCAAGTCTGAAGAACATTATTTCTATGCTTCCAGTTCCGGTTTTGCGTCTTTTTACTTTCTGAGTGAAAATGCTTTCGCTCAGATTTTTCTTTAGCATGACTTAAAAAAAAACGTAAGCTATGCAACATTAACATTATGTTTGTGCAGTAGGCCATAGGCCCAATACATTATCACTGCATATTAGCTATGCTTGAATTTTTTTGTACTGGACTGATGGCCTGCATCTGATGGTCAGTCTGAGGGGAGGGAGTGAGTAGCGGTGAGGCTGCCTCTCACCCAAGTGACCCGACTCACAGTCCCTCCCTCCTCTGAGAAAAGGGGACACGGTCTTCCAGTTGATGGCAAACTCAAGTCGCACTGCATTATTTCTGCCTCATGCACCAATTCATGTTGTTATTCCTATGACCAAAGAAAGTGAAATATTCCTTGATATTAAAAAAGACACAAGCGTATAACAGTAACAATGCAAGCTTATCGGAACACTTTGTTATACTCCTTCATTGCAGCTGCTGTGCTGGTTGTAGTGTGAGTGGAAGTAGGGAGAATGCGCATTTTATGGATCATAAAAGTGTTGAACAAAGTGTTGCCAGTGCTAAATAACTACCTAAACATGAAATTTAAAAAAAAGTCTCTCTCAGGTCAAAAGTTTAGAAATCTCACAGTATAAAGTTTGCTCTGCGTTCAAGGCTTCTTTTTACAGTCTATGGCTCGAGGAAACTGTGCAGACATGTTCATTTGAACTATCTGATTGGCCAGCGGTAGGCCTATAGGTGCACTTGATTTGCTCTCTGGGCCTGCCAGGTAGGCGGAGTCCTACCTTCAGACACATGAAATGGTTGAAAAAGCCTTCCCGGCAGGCTAGGACAGCTGAATCAAGTGCACCTTTCAATTAACAGCGCAAAACAAAAATTAACAACATTGGAATGCTAGGCTTTGTCTTTGTATTTTTTACAGAAAGGATCGACAGGTTGGTGACCACTGCTCTACAATATACAGGTAACTGCCAAAATAATGAACACTTTTGTAAATGAGGAATACAAAGTATATTGAAAACCAGTGTGGTTTATGAGTAAATTAAGCAATTAACATTTCATCATGCTTAGGGCCATCATTGGCTATGCCCCTGTGGGATGACAATGCCCCTGTCCACGAGTGGTCACTGAATGGTTTGATGAGCATGAAAATTATGTAAACCCTATACCATGGCCATCTCAGTCACCAGGGCCCAGAGTCACAAAATCTTCTTAAGAAGCAATTTCTTCTTAACTGCCATTTTTTTCTTAACTATAGACTTAAGAAGAAATTTAAGCAAAGTTGCTATTCCTCAAAAAGGTTATTGGACATTTTCTTGCGCTATTTCTTATGTTTATCCTTAAGCATAAAGTTAAGAAGAAATTTGATTCTTGAAAATAAAGTTGTATAATGTTGTTAATTCCAAGATAGCTAAACCCTTGTCTTAAACTCAGGGCAGTGCGACAAAAAGCACATGAAAGTAATTGAACATGTTTAGTTCACTCACAAACCCCATGTGAAAGTTACTTTAAACGCAAGAACATGTTTTAGAACGATAATCTCAGTAAGAAATATGCTAACATGATTGCCATTGCTAGCTAGATACCAAAAACCATTGCCTAGCAACAAACATCTTAAGAAGATCTGTAAGAAGATATTTGAGACGCTCGGAAGAAAATCATTAAATCTTACGATATTGTTGAGGAATTGCACTAACGAACTATCTCATGAACTTCTTATTTTTATTTAAAGAACATTCTCAAGTTTTTGCATAAGAAGTGTTTCGTGAATCTGGGCCCAGGTCGTCAAAATCAATGGCACTCCATCGATATAAAGTTGTTTTTGACAAAAATGTATCAGTTTGTCACTTTCACAAGGTTGGAGTAATAACATGTTCAACTACCTAGGAGATTGGCTTGAATCTAGGTTGGACTTTTTAGATTTTGAGCAAAATAACTAGGGAAGAATTTTTCACTTCACTCATTGAGTTTAACCTGTTAGATCTCTAGGGGCGCTATTTCATTTTTGGATAAAAAATGTTCCCGTTTTAAGCGCAATATTTTGTCACGAAAAGATGCTCGACTATGCATATTGACAGTTTTGGAAAGAAAACACTCTGAAGTTTCAGAATCTGCAAAGATTTTGTCTGTAAGTGCCCCAGAACTCATTCTACAGGCGAAACCAAGATGATGCATCAACCAGGAATTAGCAGAATTTCTGAAGCTCTGTTTTCCATTGTCTCCTTATATGGCTGTGATTGCGCAAGGAATGAGCCTACACTTTCTGTCGTTCGCCCAAGGTCTTAGCAGCATTGTGACGTATTTGTAGGCATATCATTGGAAGATTGACCATAAGAGACTACATTTTCCAAGTGTCCGCCTGGTGTCCTGCGTGGAATTCGGTGCGCAATTGCCAGCTGCTTGTACTTTACCATTTGATTCAGGGGAGAAACCATGTGTCCAAGAACGATGTATCAATGAAGAGATATGTGAAAAACACCTTGATGATTGATTCTAAACAACGTTTGCCATGTTTTCAGTCGATATTATGGAGTTAATTTGGAAAAAAGTTCGCGTTTTGAGGACTGAATTTTCAGGGTTTTTTTGGTAGCCAAATGTGATGTATAAAACGGAGCTATTTCTAATACACAAAGAATCTTTTTGGAAAAACTGAGCATCTGCTATCTAACTGAGAGTATCCTCATTGAAAACATCAGAAGTTCTTCAAAGGTAAATTATTTTATTTGAAGGCTTTTATGTTTTTGTTGAAATGTTGCGTGCTGGATGCTAACGCTAATGCTAACGCTAAATGCTTTGCTAGCTAGCTACTTTTACACAAATTATTGTTTTCCTATGGTTGAGAAGCATATTTTGAAAATCTGAGATGACAGTGTTGTTTACAAAAGGCTAAGCTTGCGAGATGGCATATTTATTTCATTTCATTTGCGATTTTCATGAATAGTTAACGTTGCGTTATGGTAATGAGCTTGAGGCTGTAGTCACGATACCGGATCCGGGTTTGGGAGATCAGAGAGGTTAAGACAAGGGTTTAGCTATCTTGGAATTAAGAACAAATTGAAAAACGTTATTTTCAAGAATCTAAGGCGAACATAAGAAATAGCCCAAGAATATTTCCAATAACTCTTTTGAGGAATAGCAACTTTGCTTAACTTTCTTTTTAAGTCTACAGTTGAGGAGAAAATGGCAGTTAAGAAGAAATTTCTTCTTAAGAAGATTTTGTGAATCTGGGCCCAGATCTCTACTCAATTGAACCATTATGGGAGGTTCTGGAGCAGAGCTTGAGACAGCATTTTCTACCACCATCAACAAAACACCAAATTATGGAATTTCTTATGGAAGAATGGTGTTGCGTTCCTCCAATAGAGTTCCAGAATCTATCCCAAAGTGTATTGAATCTGTTCTGGTAGCTCGTGGTGGCCCAACACCCTATTAAGACGCTTTATGTTGGTGTTTCCTTTATCTTGGTAGTTACCTGTACATTGTTTTGTCACAAACTGAAATTAGGCGAAGATGATAGAACTTTAGGAACTAGATAATGGCGGATATATGCAAAACATGCTAAACATAATAAGATATGAGGAAATGTCAATATACCTGTGCCACACTCCGTCCCCGTCCCAGAGTCCCACTCTCCTCATTCTCGAGTTGCACGTTTAGCCCCTCCTGTTCTTCGTTTGTACGCCCCAAATTCCCCGCAGGACTTGCCTCGAAAAGGCTGGGAACTCCTCTCCTGGAATTCAATTAACAGAGAGATTATTTCAGTCTCAATTGCACTGTTTTGTGCTCTGGGAGATTTTGCTCACTTGAAAAGGTCGCTTGAAGAATGTCTTAAAGGGCAGGATAATGTAGCAGTGCAGTGAGTCTCTTAATAAAAGCAGGGGTTGCTTTGTGTCGGGGCCCCCAAGCCTGCACCTTTTCTACACATATGCTTCAGTGGCCCAACGAGGCACATACGCAAAGCGACAACACGAATCAGGGACGAAGACATGAAACGCTTTGAGGCAGCCTGAAAGGACGTGTGATGTGGTCAAACAGTTTGAGGGCACCTGACAAACTTGACATGCCAGTCAACCCTGTAAGGGAGCCAAAAGAAAGGGCAGACAAAAACCACTGGTCCTAATTTGCTCCCTGTCCGCTTGGCTGGACTCATAAGGGGCTGGGCTGGTGTGTCCTCCCAGCCACCCCTGCCGCCCTGCTTTTGTCTGGAGAAATGGCCCAGCCACTCCTCTGCCTTTGGCTCCTTTGGCTGTGGGCCGGGGCCAGTGTCAGAGCCAGTGTTGGGGACGACTGTAGGTTTTAAAGGTCACGCGCCAGAGGTCACAATCAGGAGACCAATCGGGACAAAACCAATCAGGCGTAAAAAACAAAGCTGAAATATGAGCTGACAGGGTAGTTGGGTTGAGGACTTTATCACAAGTAACTGAATGATTTGAATCAATAACCTGTGTGTGTGTGTGTGTGTGTGTGTGTGTGTGTGTGTGTGTGTGTGTGTGTGTGTGTTTATTGTGTAAAGTGTGGTGAGGGGGGACATTCTTTACACCAACATGGGGCTGTAGGTGACACTCCCACCAAACTACAGGTCAGTAGCAGAGGCTGGAAATGTACAAAAGCCAATCCCCTATTTCATTCTACCATATCAGGGTTGAAATGAATTGGTATTCTTTAAAATAATTTAGGCACACTTGATTTAACTTTATCAATAGAAAAGTCCCGAAAGTGCAAACCCAGTGCGCCGGGTAGGCCAAATCAAGCACACCTATAGTGTTTGCCAGACTATTTCAACCCAGATCTGCATTCCACTCACACTATGGCTCCACACAACTACAGACATATCCAAGCTAGGACATAACATTCTGAAAACCATATATTTCTTCGAGCTTGGTGAGAATTCATTAAGAAACAACACTCTGCTGTGAGAATTTTGGTACTTCAGCATAGCGTTTCCTACAGGTTTCCTCATGGTTATACTTAGTAATTTTTTCAAATTTTTCCAGAACGTTAAGAAAACTTTCCATAAAAACCACAAGAAAACTTTTGAAACGCTCAGAGAACTTTCTATGAATGCTATTTAACCTAAGGGTGAATACAATAGCATAATACAAAAATAACCATAAAAATCTGTCCGTTTAAATATGTTTTTTTGTATTGCATGTAACACTTTCGCATTTGCGGTAAAATGTGACAGAGCTAGAAGCGTGTTTGTCAGACCATGAGACATCCCGGAAATCGTCTGTAGCGTCCAAACGGTTTTTCCTACTATTACCCCTCTATGTATAGATGAGACTCTCGCAAACACGATGGTGTCTCCGTTTTGCTCTTCGACCCCCACAAGCATCTTAGGACTCATCTGAAGTCAGTACAGCCAATATTACAGCTAATATTCCAACTTCTCTCTGTAGCATCTGTACAGTTTGGGCTACACACTAATATGATTCCTCTGTGGTAAGGTGAGACTCTCACAAACTCATACATGTTTTGTTCTAGGATGTCCACAGGCCTCACAAGACTTGTCTGAAGGTCCCCTGGTACCAGTTGAAAAAAATATATGGACACTGTTTAGTCATTTACATTTTTTTTTTAAGTTTCCTGATCTTTCTTAAACTTTCTTTTGATGTTTTTGTTCCATGTTCTGAATATGTTATTCAATGTGTTTGTATGGGTTAATAGCAGTAAGGCCCCACCAAAAAATGTTATCAAATAATTTGTTTAGATATTTTATTTTATACTTCAAGGGGTCTTAAACAAAAAAATCTAATAGCTAAAGGAACCTTCTTAAAACAATTCCATTTAGCTTAGTATAACCCTCCCCCAGCTTAGACTTGGGGTTAAAAACATATACATCTTCCGTTCTTAGCATCAACAAAACTCTATCTTGTTACGTGTGTTCAGGTGTGTTAGCTGCACCCACTAATTTGCCACACCTGATCTTAATGAGTGTTTGTTTCCTTTGAAATAGGGTCTGTCTGAGTAGTCTAAAATGAACAGCTTTATATGTGTAAAATAACATAGCATGCTGGTTCCATCCTGGTAGCGCAGTGGACTAATTCCATGGATAAGGAACAGAAGATTATAGATTTGAATCCCACTGATGTCGTTTCAAAATAAAATAAAATAATGTGTTTGCATGATTCATGTCTAAGGAAATTAATTTCCACATATCCTAACTGTGCTTGGAGTTCAAAAAGGTTAACACAAAATAAGCTATCAGTGTTATTAAAAGTATTATTGAAACATTCCTTCAGTTTTAAGGAAGTTATTAAGAAACCTCCAAATAACCTATAATCTTCGTGCTCAGAGCTTTAATAAAACATCCCAGGAAAACGTTCAAGGAACCAGAGTAAAATGTTTGCAGAACCCCCCTGCAACCTAAAAATAGATTTTCCCAGAACAGGTAAAATTTTCAACTCTATTCTCAGAACGTTTTAAATACATTTAACAGGTCAGGAAATGTATGGCTTCATTCCCATAACCAATGTCAAACCCAAAACATACGATCTAACAACTTCCAAAAAGCCAAATGTGCTAACTGGGGTCTTACTCTTACACTAAATGTTATGAAAATTCAAATGTGGGGATGTGCAGAATCTATGAGACTATAGGCATCAAAACATCCAAGAGGATCATAATGGAACCTTCCTGGACTCCACCACTGCACCCCTCTACTAGCGTGAACCAGAAAATGGCTGCTAATTTTTTGACTCCAGGTGAGAGTAAATGGATGCGTGTCGGAACCAGAAAGAAGGAGAAGATTCGTTCTCGGCGCGTCTGCCTTCTTCCCCTGCGTCCGGACTTAAGAGCTTCAAATTGCTTGCAGTCCCTGTACCAGCTGTCTTCTGCCGGGGACTTGGGTGTTCCCTCCATGGCTGTGGATGCCCCTCCAGCTACCGCTCCCTGTCCTAGTCAATCAACTGCCTGGGCACATCCTGGACCACCGCGGCCCCTCTCCGCTGGGCCTTGCTCTCTGGATCAGACCTCTGTCCCTTTGCCTGTTGTGGCCTGCACGCAGCCGGTGTCTCAGCAGCCCTCTTCTCAGGTGAGTTCTGTGGATCTGACCTCACAATCTACTTCGAGACACGGCAGAGGCCGGATCATTCTATCTTAGCACACTCTGCCAACCAGGATGTCCTAGCCGTGTCTGAATCCTGGCTAAGGAAGACCACCAATAACCCTGAAATTTCCATCCCTAACTATAACATTTTCCGACAAGATAGAACTACCAAAGGGGGCTGGGTTGCAATCTACTGCAGAGATAGCCTGCAGAGTTCTGACTTACTATCCAGGTCTGTACCCAAACAATTTGAGCTTCTACTTTTAAAAATCCACTTTTCCAGAAACAAGTCTCTCACCGTTGCCGCTTGCTATAGACCACCCTCTGCCCCCAGCTGTGCTCTGGACACCATATGTGAACTGATTGCCCCCCATTTATCTTCAGAGCTCCTGCTGCTAGGTGACCTAAACTGGGACATGCTTAACACCCCGGCCATCCTACAATCTAAGCTTGATGCCCTCAATCTCACACAAATGATCAATTAACATACCATGTACAATCCAAAAACTGTAAACACGGGCACCCTCATAGATATCATCCTAACCAACTTGCCCTCTAAATACACCTCTGCTGTTTTCACCCAAGATCTCAGCGATCACTGCCTCATTGCCTGCATCCAGAATGGGTCTGCGGTCAAACAACCACCCCTCATCACTGTCAAACGCTCCCTAAAACACTTCAGCGAGCAGGGCTTTCTAATCGACCTGGCACGGGTATCCTGGAAGGATATTGACCTCATCCCGTCAGTAGAGGATGCCTGGTTATTCTTTAAAAGTGCTTTCCTCACTTTCCTCACCCCATTCAAAAATGTAGAACCAGGACCAGATATAGCCCTTGGTTCTCTCCAGACCTGACTGCCCTTGACCAGCACAAAAACATCCTGTGGCGTTCTGTATTAGCATTGAATAGCCCCCGTGATATGCAACTTTTCAGGGAAGTTAGGAACAAATATACACAGGCAGTTAGGAAAGCTAAGGCCAGCTTTTTCCAGCAGAAATTTGCATCCTGTAACACTAACTCAAAAAGGTTCTGGGACACTGTAAAGTCCATGAAGAATAAGAGCACCTCCTCCCAGCTGCCCACTGCACTGAGGCTAGGAAACACTGTCACCACCGATAAATCCACTATAACTGAGAATTTCAAGAAGCATTTTTCTACGGCTGGCCATGCGTTCGAAGGGGCTACCCCTTCCCTGATCAACAGCCCTGCACCCCCCACCCGCCCAAGCCTCCCCCATTTCTCATTCACCCGAATCCAGCTGATGTTCTGAAAGAGCTGCAAAATCTGGACACTCTCTTTCTAAAATGATCTGCCGAAATTGTTGCAACCCCTATTACTAGCCTGTTCAACCTCTCTTTTGTTTCGTCTGAGATTCCCATAGATTGGAAAGCTGCAGTGGTCATCCCCTCCTCAAAGTGGGAGACACTCTAGACCCAAACTGCTACAGACCTGTATCTATCCTACCCTGCCATTCTAAGGTCTTCGAAAGCCACGTTAACAAGCAGAATACCGACCATTTCGAATCCTACCGTACCTTCTCCGCTAAGCAATCTGGTTTCAGAGCTGGTCATGGGAGCACCTCAGCCACGCTAATGGTCCTAAACAATATCATAACCACCATCGATAAGAGACAATACTGTGCAGACGTATTCATCAACATGGCTAAGGCTTTCGACTCTGTCAATCACAACATTCTTATTGGCAGACTCAACAGCCTTGGTTTCTCAAATGATTGCCTCGCCTGGTTCACCAACTACTTATCTGATAGAGTTCAGTGTGTCAAATCGGAGGGCCTGTTGTCCGGACCTCTGGCAGTCTCTATGGGGGTGCCACAGGGTTCAATTCCCTGGCTGACTTTCTTCTCTGTATACATCAATGATGTGGCTCTTGCTGCTGGTGATTCTTTGATCCACCTTTACGCAGACAACACCATTCTGTATACCTCTGGCCTTTCTTTGGACACTGTGTTAACCTCTTAGAGCTCTAGGGGCGCTATTTCATTTTTGGATAAAAAACGTTCCCGTTTTAAGCGCGATATTTTGTCACGAAAAGATGCTCGACTATGCATATTCTTGACAGTTTTGGAAAGAAAACACTCTGAAGTTTCAGAATCTGCAAAGATTTTGTCTGTAAGTGCCCCAGAACTCATTCTACAGGCGAAACCAAGATGATGCATCACCCAGGAATTAGCAGAATTTCTGAAGCTCTGTTTTCCATTCTCTCCTTATATGGCTGTGATTGCGCAAGGAATGAGCCTACACTTTCTGTCGTTCGCCCAAGGTCTTAGCAGCATTGTGACGTATTTGTAGGCATATCATTGGAAGATTGGCCATAAGAGACTACATTTTCCAGAGGTCCGCCCGGTGTCCTTTGTCTAAATTTGTGCGTAATCTTCAGGTGCGGTCATTTTCTCCTGGGATTCAGGAGAGAAAGCATGTGTCCAAGAACGATGTATCAATGAAGAGATATGTGAAAAACACCTTGAGGATTGATTCTAAACAACGTTTGCCATGTTTTCAGTCGATATTATGGAGTTAATTTGGAAAAAAGTTTGCGTTTTGAGGACTGAATTTATGGATTTTTTTTGGTAGCCAAATGTGATGTATAAAACGGAGCTATTTCTAATACACAAGGAATCTTTTTGGAAAAACTGAGCATCTGCTATCTAACTGAGAGTATCCTCATTGAAAACATCAGAAGTTCTTCAAAGGTAAATGATTTTATTTGAAGGCTTTTATGTTTTTGTTAATGTTGCGTGCTGGATGCTAACGCTAATGCTAACGCTAAATGCTAACGCGAAATGCTAACTCTAGCTAGCTACTTTTACACAAATGATTGTTTTCCTATGGTTGAGAAGCATATTTTGAAAATCTGAGATGACAGTGTTGTTTACAAAAGGCTAAGCTTGAGAGATGGCATATTTATTTCATTTCATTTGCGATTTTCATAAATAGTTAACGTTGTGTTATGCTAATGAGCTTGCTGATAGATTTACACAATCCTGGATACAGGGGTTTTTTCATAGCTAAACGTGACGCAGAAAACGGAGCGATTTGTCCTAAACAAATAATCTTTCAGGAAAAACTGAACATTTGCTATCTGAGAGTCTCCTCATTGAAAACATCTGAAGTTCTTCAAAGGTAAATGATTTTTTTGAATGCTTTTCTGTTTTTTTGTGTAAATGTTGCCAGCTGAATGCTAATGCTAAATGCTACGTTAGCCATCAATACTGTTACACAAATGCTTGTTTTGCAATGGTTGAGAAGCATATTTTGAAAATCTGAGATGACAGTGTTGTTAACAAAAGGCTAAGCTTGAGAGCTAGCATATTTATTTCATTTCATTTGCGATTTTCATGAATAGTTAACGTTGCGTTATGGTAATGAGCTTGAGTCTGTATTCACGAACCCGGATCCGGGATGGGGAGATCAGAAAGGTTAACTAACCTCCAGACGAGCTTCAATGCCATACAACTCTCCTTCCGTGGCCTCCAACTGCTCTTAAATGCAAGTAAAACTAAATGAATGCTCTTCAACTGATCGCTGCCCGCACCTGCCCGTCCATCCAGCATCACTACTCTGGACGGTTCTGATTTAGAATATGTGGACAACTTCAAATACCTAGGTGTCTGGTTAGACTGTAAACTATTTTTCCAGACTCACATTAAGCATCTCCAATCCAAAATTAAATCTAGAAATAGCTTCCTATTTCACAACTAAGCATCCTACATTCATACTGCCAAACATACCCTCGTAAAACTGACCATCCTACCGATCCTTGACTTCGGCGATGTCATTTACAAAATAGCCTCCAACACTCTACTCAAGAAACTGGATGCAGTCTATCACAGTGCCATCCGTTTTGTCACCAAAGCCCCATATACTACCCACCACTGCGACCTGTACGCTCTCGTTGGCTGGCCCTCGCTTCATACTCGTTGCCAAACCCACTGGCTCCAGGTCATCTACAAGTCTCTGCTAGGTAAAGCCCCACCTTATCTCAGCTCACTGGTCACCATAACGGCACCCATCCGTAGCACGCGCTCCAGCAGGTATATCTCACTGGTCACCCCCAAAGCCAATTCTTCCTTTGGCCGCCTCTCCTTCCAGTTCTCTGCTGCCAATGACTGGAACGAACTGCAAAAATCACTATCTCCCTCACAAGCTTTAAGCACCAGTTGTCAGAGTACCTCACAGATCACTGCACCTGTACATAGCCCATCTGTAAATAGCCCATCCAACTACCTCATTCCCATACTGTATTTATTTATCTTGCTCCTTTGCACCCCAGTATCTCTACTTGCACACTCATCTTCTGCACATTCTACCATTCCAGTGTTTAATTGCTATATTGCAATTACTTCGTCACCATAGCCTATTTATTGCCTTTACCTCCCTTATCCTACCTCATTTGCACATACTGTATATAGACTTTTTCTACTGTATTATTGACTGTATGTTTGTTTATTCCATGTGTAACTCTGTGTTGTTGTATGTGTCAAACTGCTTTGCTTTATCTTGACCAGGTCGCAGTTGCAAAGGAGAACTTGTTCTCAACTAGCCTACCTGGTTAAATAAAGGTGAAATAAAAAATGTAAAAGTAAAATAGGGAAGAGGTCAAAGACCTGGCAGTGGGTTCCAGGACAACAACCTCTCCCTCAACATGATCAAGACAAAGGAGATGATCGTGGACTACACAAAAAGGAGGGCCGAGCATGCCTTCCTTGGTGTCAACATCACCAACGAACTGTCATGGTCAAAACACATCAAGACAGTTGTGAAGAGGGCACGACAATGCCTATTCCCCCTTTGACCATGGATCAAATCAGATAATTCCCCTGTAAACCAGGGATTGTCTCTACCTCTTACCCGGTACTTTTTGAGAGGGGCGTGTTTATCACAGATAGTAGAAAACATGGAATGAAAATAGGAGAATCCCTCTTCGATGTCTGGTATAAGCGTAATTTTATCCAAATTGCTTGTATAAAGTTCATGCAGGAATGTCAGCTCACAGAACTGTGTAAAATGTTGTTTGATTATGAACCGAGGGGTCACTTTGGGGATTTTGGTGTCTCTAATGCAAGCAACTGCACAATGATCACTTAAATCATTAGAGAAAATACCATTGGCCGAGTATTTATGTGCATTGTTAGCTAGAATAACATCGTGTTGACTTAGAGATGTCTTTTGAATTGAGTCTTATGACTGCATTTATAATTTGAGTAAAATTACAATTTGGCGATAACTAGTCCCAGTTTAAATCACCCATGAGGACCATTTAATTTTTCCCCCAACCATGCATTAGTTCAGCCAGATAATCCAGGGATTCTACTTTTGCAGATGAAGGTCCATAACATCCTATTAATTCTAAGTTCACAGCTTTCGATAACTGCAGTTTCAATGCTAAAAACTAGATAAAGACCTTAGTTCAGTAACCACATATCTAATTTTAATATAGATGGCTATACCTACCCCCTTACTTCATCGGTCACATGGATAAACATTATAACCATCCAAGCCGATAGACTGATTTAGATTTCTTAAGCCAGGTGTCAAACAGAACTAAGACATCTGGGTCAGCAGTGTGAACCCGGAATGTAATGTCCATTTTCAGCATCAGTTTCCTTACATTAATATGCATCAGTCCCAACCCTGATCTAGTTCTTAAAATAAATTGGAGTCGAAAGTTCATCCATAGCCAATGGGCCTGGTTTTGGATGAATGTTTCCTGACACCAAAAGCAGAAGAATAATGAAACACCTTGATTTGTTGCTTCCTAAAATCTCTCCACTTAGATTATTTAAAATAATCCAAACTACAGTCATCTGAAACAACAAATATTTTTTTTTCTAGCCAGACCAAACCTTGTAGATGAGAAAGTTTTATGAGCATGTCACAGTAAGAGTCAAATGGTAACACAATGAGATCCCTCTGAAAGATAAAAACTGATATACCATCAGTCAAAGTAGGGTTTAACGGTATCTCTGAGGTAAAGAGATGAGATTGCATAGTCTCAGCTATCAAAACCAATGAGCCATAACCCATGTAGGCAGCAATTAAAACCCTTTGTACAAAAATATCAATTTTAACCACTGAATCCAACAACTCACTAAAACAAAAAGAAAACAAATTAAAATGTTCAGCTGTAGCCTACAGGTCTAGTAGAGTTAGAAACCAAGTGTGTGCCTGAGCGTTGTTGCCTTACATGCTGACTGCACTGCTTGCGCTGCAAAATAAATGTACACACATGTTATTCGATCATTGCACCCACACCGCTCGTGCGCCTCAGCGAGCATCTGCATGGCCAGGTGCTAAAATAGAAATAGGTTCTATGTGCTGCAAGTCCGGGCCTCTCCAATCTCCTCATTGATTTTTAGGAGGTGTTGGCTTTAGGGATGATCAGTGAGATACACCTGCTGGAGCGCGTGCTACGGGTGGGTGTTGCCATCGTGACCAGTGAACTGAGATAAGGCGGAGCTTTACCTAGCATCGACTTGTAGATGACCTGGAGCCAGTGGGTCTGGCGATGAATATGTAGCGAGGGCCAGCCGACTAGAGAATACAGGTCGCAGTGGTGGGTGGTATAAGGTGCTTTAGTAACAAAACGGATGGCACTGTGATAAACTGCATCCAGTTTGCTGAGTAGAGTGTTGGAAGCTATTTTGTAGATGACATCACCGAAGTCGAGGATCGGTAGGCTAGTCAGTTTTACTAGGGTAAGTTTGGCGGCGTGAGTAAAGGAGGCTGTGTTACGGAATAGAAAGCCGACTCTAGATTTGATTTTAGATTTGAGATGTTTGATATGAGTCTGGAAAGAGAGTTTAAAGTCTAGCCAGACACCTAGGTACTTATAGATGTCCACATATTCTAGGTCGGTGATGCTAGTCAGGCGTGCGGGTGCAGGCAGCGAACGGTTGAAAAGCATGCATTTGGTTTTACTAGCGTTTAAGAGCAGTTGGAGGCCACGGAAGGAGTGTTGTATGGCATTGAAGCTCGTTTGGAGGTTAGATAGCACAGTGTCCAGGGACGGGCCGGAAGTATACAGAATGGTGTCGTCTGCGTAGAGGTGGATCAGGGAATCGCCCGCAGCAAGAGCAACATCATTGATATATACAGAGAAAAGAGTCGGCCCGAGAATTGAACCCTGTGGCACCCCCATAGAGACTGCCAGAGGACCGGACAGCATGCCCTCCGATTTGACACACTGAACTCTGTCTGCAAAGTAGTTGGTGAACCAGGCAAGGCAGTCATCAGAAAAACCGAGGCTACTGAGTCTGCCGATAAGATGTGGGTGATTGAAAGATGAACTGACGTCCACACTTCAGTCGGTTGTAGTAATGCACAATAAAGTTGGTTGCCAACCGCCATATACAGTCCAAAGTAAAAAAGAAGCCTGAGGAAGGAGGAGAGATGATGAGAAAGGAATTTGGTTTACGTTTTATTAATTGTTGGAGTAGAGGACCTTGTGCATTTCAGGTAAAATAACAACCAAATGTTTATATCCCAGGACAAATTAGCTAGCAACAGCAAGCTTGCTAAATAGGACAAATTAGCTAGCAAGTGCACGCTAACTAGCTAAATTGCCATAAATGTTTAATGCTTTTCGTCCCCAACTTAATGTCATTGGTTCAGAGTATGTTTTGATATCATAACCTGCGTGTCGTGATCACAAAATAAATGTATGCACGATGGCACACGATGGTGCACGATGGCACACGTGCGCAGCCAGTTTGGGTTCCGCGTTAGAACGCCAGCGCGTTGAACAGCCGCAGCAGGAATGTGCTGACAGGGATTTCGCCCAGTGTGTGGATCTGGACAATGTGCCCAGTCACCTTGCAGTAGGCTACTGCAAAGTGAGGCAGCAGCAGGCCCAGTAGATCCGCCAATCACCGGTGGCGAGTCCAACCGGTGGGGGATGTCCTGGGCTAGGAAGCCCAGCGCATCTAGACGTTATGTCGCAGCGCAGATACCGACCTCCAACTTCCACCACACAGCAACGCAAGGCAGGATATTCATTCCAACGTGTCTAGACAGTCTGTCACAGCACAGATGTATCCTCTCTTGGCTTTCAGGGAGGGCACCACACCGACACTATCACAATAGTAGCCATATCTAGGAAATCCAAAGTTCCAAAGGCTGGGCCTAATATAGTGAATAAGAGGTCATATAATACGTTTTGTAGTGTTATGTTATGTTGTGTTTTTTTTATGTGAAGTATATTTGTTGGTCCGTTGTGTGTAATGACGAGCAACCAGACGTTGCACTTGACACATTTATGAAATTGCTTATCCCAGTTACTAAGAAGCATGCACATAGGTCTGGCTCTACAACCAATTTGCAAACATACTGCAAATTGAGATATCATGTGACTAAACTGAATAAAAACAAGAAGAAACTACACTATGAAACAAAGGTAAATGACATAAATAATAGTAAAAAAGCATCACCATAAATTAAATTTTGGGCAAAAAGGCAAACTCCGCTCCATCATTCATTGAATCAGATCGATCATTCATCACAACACCCACTGATATTGTCAAATACTTTAATGATTTTTTAATTTGGCAAAATTAGCAAACGCTGACACTGCACATCCAAGTATATCTGACCAAATTATGAAAGACAAGCTGTCACACCCTGATCTGTTTCACCTGTCTTTGTGCTTGTCTCCACCCTTGACCCCAAGCCTGCCTGCCGTCCTGTACCTGCCTGACTCTGACCTGATCACGAACCTGCCCTCAACCTGCCCTTTGCCTGCCCCGTGTTTCTAATAAATCATCTGAGAACTGTACTATCCGCCTTCCGTGTCTGTATCTGGGTCGTAATACAAGCATTTATTATTTAGAATTCTGTAAAGTAAGTGTGGAAGAGGTGAAAAAATTGTTGTTGTCTATCAACAATGACAAGCCACCGGGGTCTGACAACTTGGATGGAAAATTACTGAGGATAATAGCGGACGATATTGCCACTGCTGCTTGCCATATCTTCAATATAGGCCTACTAGAAAGTGTGTGCCCTCTGGCCTGGAGGGAAGCAAAAGTTATTTGCCTACCTAAGAAGAGTAAAGCTCCCTTTACTTGCTCATAGCCCACCAATCAGCCTGTTACCAATCCTTAGTAAACTTTTTTTTAAATTGTGTTTGACCAGATACAATGCTATTTTACAGTAAACAAATTGACAAGACTTTCAGCACGCTTACAGGGAAGGACATTCAACAAGCACAGCACTTACACAAATTACTGATGATTGGCTGAGAGAAATGGACGATAAAAAGATTGTTGGGGCTGTTTTTTTAGACTTCAGTGCGGCTTTTGACATTATCGATCATAGTCTGTTGCTGGAAAAACGTATATGTTATGACTTTACACCCCCTGCTATAATGTGGAGAAAGAGTTACTTGTCTAACAGAACACAGAGGGTGTTCTTTAATGGAAGATTTTTTTCAATCTTTATTTACAACACGCCACTGGCTTTGAATAAACTGAATAAAATACACGTCAGCTACTACATCGACTGAAATGACTGCAACACTTAACAAAGAGCTGCAGTTAGTTTCAGAATGGGTGGCAAGGAATAAGTTAGTGATAAATATTTCAACAACTAAAAGTTATGTATTTGAGACAAATCGTTCACGAAACCCTATACCTCAATAATGTGGAAATTGAGAAAGTTGAGGAGACTAAACTGCTTGGTGTAACCCTGGATTGTAAACTATCATGGTCAAAACATATTGATACAATAGTAGCTTGGATGGGGTGAAGTCTGTCCATAATAAAGCACTGCTCTGCATTCTCAACAGCACTACAAACAAGGTAGGTCCTACAGGCCCTAGTTTTGTCGCAGCTGGACTATTGTTCAGTCGTGTGGTCAGGTGACACAGAGGGACTTAGGAAAATTGCAATTTGCTCAGAACAGGGCAGCACAGCTAGCCCCTGGATAAACACAGGGAGCTAACATTAATAATGTGCATGTCAATGTCACCTGGCTCAAAGTGGAGGAGAGATTGACTTCATCACTACTTGTATATGTGAGAGGTATTGACATGTTAAAAACTTCTTAGGGCTGCAATTCCGTTAACGGGATCGATATGACAACAGCCAGTGAAAGTGCAGGGCACCAAATTCAAAACAACAGAAATCTCATAATTAAAATTCCTCAAGCATACAAGTATCTTATACCATTTTAAAGGTAATCGTGTTGTGTCCAAATAGGCTTTACAGCGAAAGCACCACAAACGATTATGTTAGGTCAGAGCCAAGCCACAGAAAAACACAGCCATTTTTCCAGCCAAAGGGAGGAGTCACAAAAAGCACAAATAGAGATAAAATGAATCACTAACCTTTGATGATCTTCATCAGATGACACTCATAGGACTTCATGTTACACTATACATGTATGTTTTATTTGGTAAAGTTCATATTTATATTAAAAAAATCTCAGTATACATTGGGCGCGTTATGTTCAGTAGTTCCAAAAACATCCGGTGATTTTGCAGAGAGCCACATAATTTTACAGAAATACTCATCATAAATGTTGATGAAAATACAAGTGTTATACATGGAATTAAAAATATACTTCTCCTTAATGCAACCGCTGTGTCAGATTTCAAAAAAGCTTTATAGAAAAAGCAAACCATGCTATAATCTGAGAACAGCGCTCAGAGAACAAATACATATATCCGCCATGTTGGAGTAAACAGAAGACAGAAATAACATTATAAATATTCACTTACCTTTGATGATCTTCATCAGAATGCACTCCCAGGAAACCCATGTCCACAATAAATGTTTGATTTGTTCGATAACGTCCATCATTTATGTCCAAATAGCTACTTTTGTTACTGTGTTTGGTAAACAAATCAATACTCAAGAAATTGCAGACGAAATGTCAAAATGTTCCTTTACAGACCGTAGAAACTTGTCAAACGATGTATGGAATCAATCTTTAGGATGTTTTTAACATAAATCTTCAATAATATTCCAACCGGAGAATTCCTTTGTCTTCTGAAAAGCAAAGGAACGGGAGATACCTCTCGTGTGAAATGCGCGTGACCAGCGCATGACTGCTGCCAGACCTCTGACTCAATCCACTCTCATTCGGCCCCACTTCACAGTAGAAGCCTCAAACAAGTTTCTAAAGACAGTTGACATCTAGCGGAAGCCCTAGGAAGTGCAAGAGGACCAATATCCCACTGTAACTGAGTTGAAAATCGACCAACCTCAGATTTCCCACTTCCTGGTTGGATTTTTTCTCAGATTTTTGTCTGCCATTTGAGTTCTGTTATACTCACAGACATCATTCAAATGGTTTTAGAAACTTCAGAGTGTTTTCCAATACTAATAATAATATGCATATATTGGGAACTGGGACTGAGGAGCAGGCAGTTTACTCTGGGCACCTCTGGGCACCTTTTCATCCAAGCTACTCAATACTGCCCCTGCAGCCATAAGAAGTTAAACGCACTAAGCTGTCTGTTTGAATTACTGGCATTCAACTCGGACACCCATGCATACCCCACAAGACATGCCACCAGAGGTATCTTCACACCAGAGGTATCTTCACAATCCCTAAGTCCAGAACAGACCACAATGCTACATAGAGCCATGACTACATGGAACTGTATTCAACATCAAGTAATTCATGCAAGCAGTAATATTAGATTTTAAAAAACATTTAGTTTATTTTCTTTAAAAAAAAGAGCCAATTAAAGAGCATTCTCTTGTAATGTGTTGTGTGCGGCCCAGGATAGGGAAGGATGAGGGACTGAGGGAGGGAGAGGTGTGGAGAGTGTGAACGGAAAAGGCTGAAGGGGTTAGGTAACCTTATAACCCCACGGTGGCCATCACAGTGGGGCATCCAGGTCAGACACCAGGGCACCAACAACAGCACAGCAGGACCAGGCAAGAACACAAGTCAGCACAGACACGCATGCAGGAACGCACACACCCGGGTCTCCTGCCGTCACAATACTGTGATAGCCCGCAGAACTAAAGCCTAGACATTATCCTGGTAAGACAACACAAGTCTTAAGGCGTCAGGTCACTCATCAAGTGTATTTCTGAAGCATCTCTTTTACATAAACACTCGCAATAAACACTCTATTTAGCCATTTGCACATTTTTCCTACATCTTTTGCACCATTAAACTACGTTCTCTGGTTGATCTGAACAATATGTCTCTGTCTGCTTTTCCTAGGGTATCTAAGAAGGCTTTTCATAAATTAGAACACCAAGTCCACAAAACAAGTCTGCTTTCTGTCTATGTAACAAAAAGTGTATTTTGGGGGGGGGCAAAACAAACAAGGGCTTGAGAGGCCATTATTGGAGGGCATCTGAGAGGGCAGTGCTGGGTTGGCAGTGCCCTCTGCCAAGTTACTTGGTCCTTTCTAGCTCAGTTGGCAGAGCATGGTGCTGGTATCGCCAAGGTAGTGGGTATGATTCCTGGGACCACCCATACGTCAAATGTATGCACGCACGACTGTAAGTTGCTTTGGATAGTCCCTTTAATTTACACAGGAAATGTATATAACCATATAAAGTTGAATGAAGGCCAAATAAATACTCACTCATTTAAGTAAATACATTTGATGGCCTTCTATTGGAGCACAAGTGGAGGACAATAAGGTCCAACAATCTTTGAGGAAAAAAATATTATACTTTCACTTTTTGAACAATGAAAGATAGAAGACTTAGGAAGCTGCTTTTTACTGCAAGTAAAACGACTGCATTATGAGTGCTACTAGGAATCCTGGCTCCATGTACTGTGAGAAACAAAGTCTGAGAGTTCTTTAGGGGCAAACATGCTTGATCAAATTTGACTTGCATACATCATTTGTGAGTTATATGTATGTTTGTGTGTTTGTAAGCATGACAATCTTATGGTCTGATAAAACCAAGATAGAAACTCTTTGGCCAGGAAACCTGGCACCATCCCTAAGGTGAGGCATGGTGGTGGTAGCATCATGCTGTGGGGATGTTTTTCAGTGGCAGGGACTGGGAGACTAGTCGGGATCGAAGGAAAGATTAATGGAGCAAAGCGCTCAGGACCTCAGACTGGGGCAAAGGTTCACCTTCCAACGGGACAACGACCCTAAGAACACAGCCAAGACACCGCAGGAGTGGCTTCGGGACAAGTCTCTGAATGTCCTTGAGTAGCCTAGCCAGAGTCCGGACTTGAACCTAATCGTCATCTCTGGAGAGACCTGAAAATAGCTTTGCAGCGACTCTCTCCATCCAACCTGACAGAGCTTGAGAGAATCTGCAGAGAAGAATGGGAGAAACTCCCCAAATGCAGGTGTGCCGAGCTTTTAGTGTCATATCCAAGAAGACTCAAGGCTGTAATCGCTGCCAAAGGTGCTTCAACAAAGTACTAGGTAAAGGGTCTAAATACTAAATGTGCAAACATTTGGAAAAAAAAACAGTTTTTGCTTTGTCATTATGTGTGTAGATTGATGAGGGAAAAATCTATTTAATCCATTTTAGAATAAAGCTGTAATGCAACAATGTGGACATATTTTGAAAAAGTGAATACTTTCCGAATGCACTGTAAATACAGATATAGTATGTACATATACAGTACGTATACAAAGCTGAAAGAAATGACTTCAAAACAGGTAAAACTGAGATACTGAAATTCTTGCTGCTCCCTCTGCACTGTGGTAAATAACGTCAAACTGAAAAACAGAGTGAGAGAGAGATAAAGAGAATTCTCCATCGTTTGCCGAGACAAGACACCCAGAGATAACTTGGTGAATGGTCCTCTTATTCCCTTTCTCTATCCCATCCCAGGGTAAAAGAGTAGAGATGGAGGGATAAAAAAGAGCCTAACTAGATGCACATTTTACATTGAAAACTGTATTGTTCGCCTCCTAATCTGGCCCACCATCTGAGAGGAGTGCCGTGCGTGTCGGAGAAGGGAGGCCTGAATGGGAGGACGAGAGCCAGGAGCGCTGGGACAGGGGACTGGGGGGGCGAAGGGGAGTAACTGGGGGGAGGACGGGGAGGGTGGCTAGGCTTTGGCTTTACGGAGGGGATCAGGGTGGGTGGAAGTTCAGAATGGATGTTTCTTTTTCTCCAAAAAGGGGGGAACTTTGTATTTGACTGTTGTTTGTATCTGTCTTTCAGAGGGCCTGATCCCCGCCAGGCCGTCCGGGACGTACTGGGAGATGCCCTGTGTGTGAGAGAGTGTGTGAGAGAGTGTGTGAGAGAGTGTGTGAGAGAGTGTGAGAGAGAGAGAGAGAGAGAGAGAGGGAGAGAGAGAGAGAGATTGGATCTGCCCCTCTCCTTCCCTACAGCTGCAGGCTCAGAGGATTAGGCGTCATCCACAAGGCAACATTACAACAAGTAGCCTTTGAACAAAAGTCATGGATACTATTAATGAGATGGTAATCCTTAATGGAGCTACCTCCCAGTAGTGATTATACTCACATGGGAAGAATGTCCGAAAGTCCTGGACGCAACTCCCTCAACAACACTGTGGCCATTGTTATTGTTACCATAGGCCCTGGTCCGAGGCCTAAAACCAAGTTGTACTGCTATTGCCCCAACCATCAATACATGTATGCATGCACACACATGCGTATATGCACACGCTCGCTCGCTCCTACACACACACTCGCACGCACACCTCTGCCTCTTTGCTCTCCACAGCACCCTTCCCTCCACCCCTATCACCCTATGAATAAAAAATGAAAACCCCAAAAAATGGACAGAGAGAAAAAGGGATGGGGGAAGGCGGGGGGGTGTCCTGGCGTGGATTTTTCCCCCTGTGGTTCCCACACACGGATCTGAGCTGGAGCCGAACGTTTTCCTGTTCCCTCCCTCTCCCCTCCTCTCCTCCTTACCAGGAAGACCACACAAACACTGGATGATTTAATCGGAGCCTGTTTAAGCAGTTATGGCCGCCACCTCAGAGACGGAGGATAAGGATGACATCTTTTTTGTTTTGGCTGCATCTTTCTTGGGGGGATTCCAGGAGTCAGAGAGTGGCCTCTGTATGCCTGAGTAAATGCCTCCACCCGTTCAACGGGCCTATGTCACATCAGCGGTGTTTAACCCCTCCAAAACTTTTGAGTCCTTTAAATCCCAATTCTTCCTTCACACACTCTTATGGCCTCTCATTAACCCAATCACTGTTGAAACTGATCTAAGTGTGGACAATTCTAAATCATTCATTTTTCAGTAAATACGACAGATAGCAACCTTTTGTCAAAAAGTGTTACCCAAAGTTGTACCTTGCAGGCCAAATTCATGCTTCATGCAAAATTTATGCCAAAATCATGCTTTTAATCATGCTTTCAAATTGTCTTGATGGCGACATCCTAAAGACTCTGGCAGGTGCGCTAGTTCAGTGTCATTGACTATGTGTGCACGTCATGGTTCACCAGCATCCCCGAACATCTAAAGAATAAACTACAGACCAGTCAAAACAAGCGTGTTTTGTTTCAGCAATATGAGGTAGATATAAAGTAAGAAAGTAAACAGCATAGTGGGTACATTTCTGCAAAAACTATGAGCGTTGAAGTGCGAGGCTGAACTCTTCCGCTGTTTTGGTCCCGTGGCCACCACGCTGTACACAGTGTGAAGTTAGCCTGTGCACATGCGCAGTGATTGTGTTAGAGTGTTACGTCATTGTGCTACCTTTAAACTCGCTCTATGTACCAATCTGGAGGTTGAGCAATTTAATCTGCTAGGCTGGAAATCGGTAGAGTAAAGGGTTGTATTAATTTAACTTGGTCTGGTCCACATAATTATTACCGACACAGCTCCCAGGTAGCCTACCTATCCAATGATTTTACTTGTATTATGAGATGTTCACCAGAGACTCTGATATTGACAGTTTCAAATGTAAGACTATCCGGTAAGAACACTTTTCTATATAGTGTTACTTTTGAGTGGAACAAACTACTACAACAACTTAAAGCTATACCAATCTGATAAAAAAAAAAATATATATATATATATATATGCCAAAAGCTGGCTGATGACTGAAGCCATGTTCATGTCTGCATCTATAATGTATCAATTCCTGTATCTATGTAATGTGTTTTACCATGCACTTTAAGGGACCACAATGGAAATAAGTAATTGACTTTATTGTGTGATTCCCATGTTTCAAAAATGTATGTACTGTGTGTATGTGCATGTATTTTTTTTTACTGTCAAATAAAATCCTTCAATAAATCAACCTTTAAATAATAATACAATTATGATCAGATTATATTAGTGAATCAGAGTTGCCTCTTTTTCTGTCTGATGTTGATGTACATTTTTGGGGATAAGGTCAAGTTGTCCTTAAGAGTAGACGCTGATCTTGGGAGAGTTTTTAATTCACAACACTATTGGTTACGGTTAGGATTGGGGGATGGAGGCTGATCCTTTATCTGCACCTAGGGGAATCTTGTCTCATGCTGGTTGATATGTTATCTGCTTTCCATCCAAAACATGTCACTCAGTACCGAAAAGGATGGCCTTCGCAAGTGTATGTAATACCAAAGTAGAAACACAACAGGCTGATTGGCTGGTGTATATTGAACTACATTGTTGTGGTTGTCTCAGTTGTTGTTTGAGATTGATTAGGTTTGTACTCGATACCGTAGGGAAATGAAAACATGAGTTGTTTGGAGTAGTTGTCTGAACATAAGTTAAGTTTGTTAATTATTCTCACTGTGTTTTGTGTCACAAACCAAGTTTTGGGTATGGTCTGTTATTAGCTGACGTTAATTCCAAAACAATTTATCCAACATTTCAAACATTCAGCCGCCTCTGGAGCAGGCCTCTGTATGGACAGCCCAGGGCCCTGCCTGACTGATATGTCAAAGTTGAGGACAAACAGGAAGAAAAGGGAGTGAAAATACCACACAGGCACTGACACAGGGGATCAATCCGATTGAAATTATTTAGCTTTTTCTCCGGTTTGAATAAAAATGAGCGCGCTAGACAGTGGAGCAGTTTGATTAGGGAGATCCTAAGTCCCCCGGAGTCTCGGGTGGCTTTTCTCTACTCCTTTGCTAGCATAAAAGTTCTCTTTCTCTCTTTTCAGGGCTCCCTTGGTACCCAGGCCTTTCCACACTGTTGGTATTACAAAATCCCCATTCAAAATAACCCTTGTCACCTGTCAACTAAGCCAGGCTGGTTTTCTAGGTCTTTATCCCACACACACACACACACACACACACACACACACACACACACACACACACACACACACACACACACACACACACACACACACACACACACACACACACACACACACACACACACACACACAGAGACACAGACACATCCACAAATCCGAACCACACACACCCACCCACGCTCACACACTAAAACCACATGTCTGGGAGAAGTTACTATAGCAGTTTAAAATTCATTACCCTGTTCAATTTAAGAAACGTTTACACTGGGATGGTTTTTGTTGGCCATTCATTGGATGGTGCGAGGCAACTTGGGGGTTCACGTGCATAAGATGCTGTCCTCTCACTCGCCCATCACGTTTAACCTTGTTGACCTATATATCTTCAACCCTAACTTTGTGTCAAGTGAATAGAAACAACTTGAGAATAAGTGAATAAATGATGAAAAATTATATATTTGAAAATAATAACATACTTAACTATTTGTGTAATATCAGGATCTAATCCATTGTAAAATTGCTCTGAATTCAATTGATATATATAGAGGTGGGATCTTAATTGGTTCACTTCTTTTTTTGCTGAGTATGTTTTGTGATTTACATAAATTCACTGAAAACCCACACTAACACATAGCTATATAAACAGTATTGCACATTCATGTAGCCTATTTCGGCCAGCTAATAGCCTAGACTCCAATCAAGGAACATTATGGACTAAACTTTCAAATCTGAAGGATTATTTTTCTGTGACAATATAGGTCAAATTAAGAAGAAGGAAAACACACAACCAAGTAGTTTGTGATTCTTCGAGCCTAAAACACAGGGCAATGTAAAAATGCTGAATACTATGAATCCAAATCTACATTCAAGACATTACTTGGTGAAATAAAATACATGTTTTGACTGGACTTCTGCAGTCTAAAAGGAATATAAAAACATTTGAAAATCAAAACAAATAATTGAGTGTGGAATAGTATTCTTAAAGTTGTCAATGTCAACAATGTTTCAGGATGCAAACAAAAACAATAAGCTACAGCGGTGGGAATACAAACAATTATTTTTTAATTTGTACAAAATATGTTTATAGAATTTAAAAATATATATGATTATCCTTTGAATTAAAATGTTTCACAGGAATGTAAAATACAAAACTGGTTCTGTTCCATATTCTATTATGAACCCCCCAAAAAAGAACCAAGCAAGAAGAGCAATATTAGTTTATTTTGAGGTTTGAAAGGTTATGGAGGATGATTACATATACAGTGCCTTGCGAAAGTATTCGGCCCCCTTGAACTTTGCGACCTTTTGCCACATTTCAGGCTTCAAACATAAAGATATAAAACTGCATTTTTTTGTGAAGAATCAACAAGTGGGACACAATCATGAAGTGGAACGACATTTATTGGATATTTCAAACTTTTTTAACAAATCAAAAACTGAAAAATTGGGTGTGCAAAATTATTCAGCCCCTTTACTTTCAGTGCAGCAAACTCTCTCCAGAAGTTCAGTGAGGATCTCTGAATGATCCAATGTTGACCTAAATGACTAATGATGATAAATACAATCCACCTGTGTGTAATCAAGTCTCCGTATAAATGCACCTGCACTGTGATAGTCTCAGAGGTCCGTTAAAAGCGCAGAGAGCATCATGAAGAACAAGGAACACACCAGGCAGGTCCGAGATACTGTTGTGAAGAAGTTTAAAGCCGGATTTGGATACAAAAATATTTCCCAAGCTTTAAACATCCCAAGGAGCACTGTGCAAGCGATAATATTGAAATGGAAGGAGTATCAGACCACTGAAAATCTACCAAGACCTGGCCGTCCCTCTAAACTTTCAGCTCATACAAGGAGAAGACTGATCAGAGATGCAGCCAAGAGGCCCATGGTCACTCTGGATGAACTGCAGAGATCTACAGCTTAGGTGGAAGACTCTGTCCATAGGACAACAATCAGTCGTATATTGCACAAATCTGGCCTTTATGGAAGAGTGGCAAGAAGAAAGCCATTTCTTAAAGATATCCATAAAAAGTGTTGTTTAAAGTTTGCCACAAGCCACCTGGGAGACACACCAAACATGTGGAAGAAGGTGCTCTGGTCAGATGAAACCAAAATTGAACTTTTTGGCAACAATGCAAAACGTTATGTTTGGCGTAAAAGCAACACAGCTGAACACACCATCCCCACTGTCAAACATGGTGGTGGCAGCATCATGGTTTGGGCCTGCTTTTCTTCAGCAGGGACAGGGAAGATGGTTAAAATTGATGGGAAGATGGATGGAGCCAAATACAGGACCATTCTGGAAGAAAACCTGATGGAGTCTGCAAAAGACCTGAGACTGGGACGGAGATTTGTCTTCCAACAAGACAATGATCCAAAACACAAAGCAAAATCTGCAATGGAATGGTTCAAAAATAAACATATCCAGGTGTTAGAATGGCCAAGTCAAAGTCCAGACCTGAATCCAATCAAGAATCTGTGGAAAGAACTGAAAACTGCTGTTCACAAATGCTCTCCATCCAACCTCACTGAGCTCGAGCTGTTTTGCAAGGAGGAATGGGAAAAAATGTCAGTCTCTCGATGTGCAAAACTGATAGAGACATACCCCAAGCGACTTACAGCTGTAATCGCAGCAAAAGGTGGCGCTACAAAGTATTAACTTAAGGGGGCTGAATAATTTTGCACGCCCAATTTTTCAGTTTTTGATTTGTTAAAAAAGTTTGAAATATCCAATAAACGTCGTTCCACTTCATGATTGTGTCTCACTTGTTGTTGATTCTTCACAAAAAAATACAGTTTTATATCTTTATGTTTGAAGCCTGAAATGTGGCAAAAGGTCGCAAAGTTCAAGGGGGCCGAATACTTTCGCAAGGCACTGTACATATAAATGAACAGTACTGGGCCATAAACCTCTCCATAAAACTTTACTGGCTACTATTGTCCTTCATTTGACATTACTTTATGATCTTCTATGATTTTCCTTGGATTGATTCAAGACTGAGGATTTCTAAATGAGTGTGCAAGACCAATAACTAAAAGAGGATCTATGTTAGTTAATTGTAGAGCCTTAACCCTTTACTTCACAATTTGGATATAATAGTGGTTTAGGGCAGTAGTTATCAACTGGTTTTGCCTCAGGACCCAAATTGAACCAGGTTGTCTCAGTCACAATCCAATATTCGCAGCGTGATTTTTTGTTGTTGTTGCAAAAATGCAATCTGGAAACTTTGTTTAATCCTATATTGATAGTAAATGTACAAATGATATGACAAGGGAACAATAGTCCCACCTTTTCCATTGTCAATAATTACATTTTGCCCATATTCTCAATGAAGAATGTTAATCTCACTGCTTTGAGACCACAAAATTGTTCAGAGAATGAATTATTTAAAATATAGGTTCAGCATCATTTATACACATTTTATACCTAATATATCATTTAAGTTCCGACTGTAGTATTTGTACTCTTTTTACTCAGACACTCGCAACCCATTCAAAACCTCCCACAACCAAAATGTGGGTCCACCAGTTGAGAATCGCTGGTTTAGGGGAAGTTTACAACACGTGCCGAAAACGGAGACAGAGCTAATTAACAACAAATACAAATAAATGGGTGAAGATGTCCTACATTTTAAAGCTGCATTCAGGGAGCAAAGTGGAGAGATTTCACTGAAGAGAGAGGACGAGAAAGTAAAAGAGAGAGAGAGTGAAAGAGTGAGAAAAAGGGAGAGAGAGAGAGAGAGAGAGAGAGAGAGAGAGAGAGAGAGAGAGAGAGAGAGAGAGAAAGGGGGAGGCAAGTTAACACCAGTGAAGGGATGGTGGAGTGGTCAAGGAGAGAAGGGGTGGGGGTGAGTCGGGGAGATTACCTTGTGTCGAAAGCGGCCATGAAGACTGGGTACTGGACATTTCCGTCCTTGTCCAGGGGCAGCCTGTCCAGCAGCTGTTCAAACTCAGGTTCCGCGACCTCCAGGCCAAATCTAGAGAGGGTGTGTGTGTATGTGTGTGTCCAGAGGGGTTAACGGTGCAAGAAAAGGGTTTGAGGGGGGACAAAAGAGAGGCATTGGGTCAGAACAGAGGGTGGTCATCCGGCCCAGTCACTTAGCCATGGCCCACAATGCCCCTGAGCAGCCGCTGGTCATTAGCCCTCTGACAAGGCCCCCTCCTCGCCCCACACAGCCGGGTCAAGTGTCAGTCAGCTCTCTCTCCAGCCATCACATTGAGATGGACACATCCTCTCTCAATCAGAGGATTAATGGTGCACAACGATGTCACACACAAATATATGCTCATACACTCACACGCAGGCAGACACACACATATATACACACACAGACATGCAGTACACCTCACACTAGTCAACCGGAGAAATACACATAGAGGCAAACTAACTTAGCACAGATTAATTTGGCATTTTCAAAACAACATATCTGGATGGTTGAGGGTTATATAGACGAAGACACCTTCATCCAGTCTACATGAGGAGGACATATACTGTTTTTTCCCCATCGCTTTGGTGCTATTTTCACAAGTATGTTGTGAATTTTCAAAACTATTTACAAAACTCCAAACTGGTAACACTTGTAACGCAGAAAGTTTTATGTTCAAAACCTTATTGTGCATTAATCTTTGTTTGGAGACATCACAACCATTGATCCAAAATATAAGTTTACTGTGGAATACCATGAGATCCTCGATTTAATCACCTAAACACAAATAATGATATCTTCTCAGTTTAGTTATTTCAACAACCCGGGTTAATCCAATAGCAAGAAAATGAAAGGAACATGTTTCAAAATTGCCATTTGGATGTAATATGCTACAGTACTGTAAATTACAGTACGTTACACCGATTTCACATTTCCATCATTTTTATCCCATCAAAGGTGTTTCACAATCATTTAAGCAAACAATAAATGTATTGTTCAGATATAACTATAACATAGGTGTAATGTAATCAAATAAACAAATTAAACTAGAAATGGAAGTTTCAGTAGAAGCGTCGTGTGCTTGCTCATCTGGCTGAAATAATTAGTACTAATGATAGCGGAAGAAGTTTACATAGTGAGATAATTAAGCCTATATCTTTGAGATAACTTTCAGTAAAACCAATGCCTGTAAATGCTTAAAGTTTAAAAGGTATAGCCCAAAGGGCCATCCACACCAAGGATGATAACTATAATGGTAACTATAATGATAACTATAATGACAAATGATCCATAACTATAAACGTTGGCGAGCAGCCACACCAGCGGACCTTTACCATTTATCGTTCTGCAGTAGGCCTACACCTGTCAGTCAACTGTCACCTGTCAGTTAACGCATCCTACTGTACGCTGTAGGCCTATTAACCCTCTGTTGCTCTGCTGTTGTGTTCGTTTCATGTTAATTCATTCTGTGTTCCCGGTACAAAATGACCGCCCCATTATAGCTGATTATAAATCCATAATTAAACATATATATATATTATATATTATCACCTCAAAAAAATTGAAAGTCAATATATATCAAAAATATTTAAAAAAATAAAAATACTTCTTAATAGGGAGTGTTTTTTTTTTTTTTTTTCCCTCGCAGGTGTCGTCTCCTTCAGACATGAGCTCGTCGTCAGAGCAGATGTGTTAGATCTTTTTTTTTATCAACTTCTGTTCTTGTGAACATGACAAGTTTGAACTTCTATTTGCTATTTATGGCCTGTAGGCCTCATTGACCTGAGCTCATACAACTAGTTTTTGAGTTTAAAAAAAGCATAATGTATGGATTATTTTGACTGTAACAAATACTCAGATGAAACATATTGTGCTATTTATCACAGACTACTTTGTGTCAAAGTTTAACAAGGACTCTCCTCCTCACTAGTGCCATGATCAAAGATATGATCAAGAGCCTCACATACAGTATATCGTTTGGTCATTGTGCTGCCACAGAATGAATTATGAGCAAGACTTCAAAAAAGCCTTGTATACTAGAGCTGCGAGAAAAGTTATATATATTATTGAAAGAATGTTGAGATTGTTTGAGAGGATACCAACAGGTGTGTTTACCGTGGGGGAAAGATTCTATTGGGGAAGGTTCCCGTGGGGATTGCCATGGAAGCCAAGGGGAGTGAGGTGTGTGTGTGTGTGTGTGTGTGTGTGTGTGTGTGTGTGTGTGTGTGTGTGTGTGTGTGTGTGTGTGTGTGTGTGTGTGTGTGTGTGCTCAAACACACATGCATGTGGAGGTCTGGGAAAGGAAGTGTGTCCATCTGATGAATGGGCAAGTGCCTGAACTCAATTTTATTCACTAATTGTAGTCTCACCTGTTCATATCTAATGACCGGTCATTTTGACGGGAATACCACAGGTGTAAAACACCTCAAATGTAATGAAAGTCATCTAAATGTATTTTGTGTGTTCAGATGCCCTGTGTGGACAAAGTCATGGAACCTTACGACAATCAGATTAAATTAACTAAATTTTTCAGAGAGAAAACTTGTAAATCGGTGGTAAACACAGACCATTCAGTGCTTCAGGTTATGTTCATTGTCATAGTGACAACTGCAAATAATTATTCAATGTACATGTAATGATTTTTTTCTTAACTCAATAAATGTATCAAATCAACAACAAACGCTGTTTAGCCATCTTTTACATTATGTCATCATGATTTCCATTTTTCTAATGATTGTCAATTCGTTTGGTTCTTCTTTTTCGCTGTGCTTTCTCTCTGTCTGTCCCTGCATTAATGCTACAATGTTCTCATCCCTTGCCAAAGTGATCACACCAACGCTCCTTAACTTTCCCCGACAGTTCGTTTGGCCTAGGCCTCTTTTACATTCAGCAAGCCTGCTTCTCGCCACGAAAAGGCGAGTAGGTCTAATATAAAAAAGGCTAAAAAGATATGTCCTATAGCTTTTGTAGCCTATAGATTTTCCTGGGATTTCACGTGAAGAGGAATTAGCGGAGAGGCTTGCGTTGCCTATAGCCTATAGTGCGCACAGGAACAGCTGGAAGAGAGAGGCTACAGATGTGTAATCTAAGTAAGATGCTAAATATCAGCTACATATTAGGCCATTCATTAGATGAATAGTAGAAATGAATAGTGAATTTAAAAATAAATAAAAAATAATGAAATGACATTGATTTCCCAGGTGGCACGGCGGTCCAAGGCACTCCAGTGTTTGCAAAAATGCAATCTGCAATGCAAACTACAAAATGCAATGCAAACTACAGATCCGGGCTTGATCCCGGACTGTGTCGCAGCTGGCCTCGACCGGGAGACCCATGAGGAGAAGCACAATTGGCCAAGAAAATAGTAAAAATAAAGACAAATCCTGGAATGAGTAGGTGTATCCAAACTTTTGACTGGTACTGTGTGTGAAACAACAATGCGCTTCAAATTAAATTAGCTGGACAATCCAAGGATGTTCTAAAAATGGCATCTCAATTACAACAAAGTCAAAACATACGAGAGGAACAGGAGGGACAAAATACCTGCTCTCAATCGCTGCTCGAAACTCCTCCTGGCTCACCACCCTCCTGTGGCATTTATCAATGCTCCTGTAGGAGAGACAAAACACCTCAATAAGACCAGGAGAAATGTTAATGTGACAGATGTATTATTTCACTGACCTCCATGTTGAATTCCACTCAACATTTGTGCCAAGTACAAATGTATTCACAGTTCACAGTTCAAGATAATCACAAACGTTTGGGACTGGGTCAGTTAAGTTTTTTTTTTAGCATTAGGACAGCTTGGGCTTTGAGTTTGGAGAGGTTGTTTGAGTTTGGAGAGGTTGTTTTCTATTCAAAAGCAGCAAGGACCAGCTGACATAGGCTGGTTCATTTCCTGAAGTGAAGAGGTACTATACACTTTAAGGGCTTGATCTTAATGAGGTATGACTATGGTGAAATGTAGGAGTTTATGACCTCTGACCAGGCAAAAGCCTGCGTGTGACCCCAATCATATTGAGACACGAAATGTAGAGAAAGGTAGTGGAAAGGGGTAAAGAGGGGGCCTGGTTCACTAAAACACAGCACTGAGAGAAAGAGCAGAGATGGTATTTCTATATTCACCCCTGCACAGAAGGGCTAGAATCAAAGCCTCATTCTCAAATCACTTCTACACTGAGTATACCAAACATTAAGAACACCTTACTAATATTGAGTTGCACCCCCCTTGCCCTCAGGACAGCCGCAATTCGTCCAGGAATAGACTCTAGAACGTGTCGAAAGCGTTTCACGGGGATAATGGCTCATGTTGATTCCAATGCTTCCCACAGTTGTATCAAGTTGGCTGGATGTCCTTTGAGGGGTGGGCCATTCTTGATACACACTGGAAACTGTTGAGTGTGCAAAACCCAGCAGCGTTGCAGTTCTTGACACAAAACGGTGCTCCTGGCACCTACCATACCCTGTTCAAAGGCACTTAAATATTGTCTCTTCCCCATTCTCCCTCTGAATGGCACACATACACAATCCATGTCTCAATTGTCTCAAGGTTTAGAAATCCTTCTTTATTGACCTGTCTTCTCCCCTTCATCTACACTGTTTGAAGTTGATTTAACAAGTGACATCAATAAGGTATCATATCTTTCACCTGGATTCAACTGGTTAGGCTATGTCATGGAAAGAGCAGGTGTTCTTAATGTTTTGTATACTCAGTGCATATCTGAAACTATAAAATGTATCGCTTTCCCCATTATGTTCTGTTGAATGAACTTTTGGAAAGCACATTGAAAGAGAGTGAGACAGAGAGAGAAATAAAGAAAGACAGGAACCAACTGAGATGACCATACACTATCTATACAAAGTATGTGGACACCCCTTCGAATTAGTGGATTCGGCTATTTCAGCCACACCCGTTGCTGACAGGTGTATGACATCGTCATAGGATGCCACCTTTCCAGCAAGTCAGTTTGTCATATTTTGCCCTGCTAGAGTTACCCCAGCCAATTTTAAGTGCTGATATTGTGAAGTGGAAATGTCTAGGAGCAGCAAAGGCTCAGCTGCGAAGTGGTGGGTCACAATGGGCCTACCTAGTACTGAAACTTGTAAACATTTTTTGCCTGTCCTCGGGCGGAAGGTTAGCCTAGTGATTAGAGCATTGGTCTAGTAACTGAAAGGTTGCAAGTTCAAATCCCCCAGCTGAAAAGGTACAAATCTGTAGTTCTGCCCGTGAACAAGGCAGTTAACCCACTGTTCCTGTGCCTAGTTAAATAAAGGTAAATAAAAATGTTTTTAAAAATATAATTTCTTAACTCACTAGCGAGTTCCAAACTGCCTCTGGAAGCAATGCCAGCACAAGAACTGTTCGTCGGGAGCTTCATGAAATGGGTTACCTTGGCCGAGCTGCCGCACACATAAGCCTAAGATCACCAAGTGCAATGCCAAGTGTTGGCTGGAGTGGTGTAAAATTCACCGCCATTGGACTCTGGAGCTGTGGAAGCGCGTTCTCTGGAGTGATGAATTACGCTTCACCATCTGGCAGTCCGACGGACGAATCTGGGTTTGGCGGATGCCAGGAGAACGCTACCTGCCCCAAATTTATAGTGCCAACTATAAAGTTTGGTGGAGGGGGAATAATGGTCTGGGGCTAAGACTGTTGCGGTGATCGTATTAAGGCCACACCAGCGGTCAAGAGTCATGAAGGCAGTCATATTCCATGTGACCGTTTTGTCACCAAGATGAGGCTTCTACAAACTATGATGCTGCTGATGGTCATTAGTAGCCTACCAAACTTGCTAACTGCCTGGTAGTCAGCACTCTATTGTCCCTTTAGTCTAATCGCTCTGACATCAATGAAAATATGCTCGAAAATCAAACACTTCGGGAGAGCCTATGAGCTCATGTTGCGCAACATTCCTATAGGCTATACAATTGATGGCCTCTACTAAAAAAAGGAGGATCCCATCAGCTTTCTATAGGCTAGTCCTACTATATTTATTTCTCAACTTTCTTAATATTAAGCACATTGTTTATCTTTACAACAGGAGTATAGCCTACCTGGCTGGCATGAAAATGTACCACAGGAAAAGTGTTCTCCATTCACTTTTAAAGTGCATAGATAAAATATATTTTTCCCGCTGCCCCTGTAGTCTGATGGGTGACAATATTAGCCTATCACTGAATGATGCCTAGCATAAGAGACTGCCTTTTTTGTGCTCATTTTACGAATCATAGTTGCACATCTCATGTAGCCTAGCCCATATGCATATGTGTTTTGATAAGGTTTGTATCACAACTAAAGTAGCCAAATAACGTTAATCCTCTTTACAAGGGGTTTAGAGCCTAACTGGCAGACATACAGTGCCTTGCGAAAGTATGTGGACACCCCTTCGAATTAGTGGATTCGGCTATTTCAGCCACACCCGTTGCTGACAGGTGTATGACATCGTCATAGGATGCCACCTTTCCAGCAAGTCAGTTTGTCATATTTTGCCCTGCTAGAGTTACCCCAGCCAATTTTAAGTGCTGATATTGTGAAGTGGAAATGTCTAGGAGCAGCAAAGGCTCAGCTGCGAAGTGGTGGGTCACAATGGGCCTACCTAGTACTGAAACTTGTAAACATTTTTTGCCTGTCCTCGGGCGGAAGGTTAGCCTAGTGATTAGAGCATTGGTCTAGTAACTGAAAGGTTGCAAGTTCAAATCCCCCAGCTGAAAAGGTACAAATCTGTAGTTCTGCCCGTGAACAAGGCAGTTAACCCACTGTTCCTGTGCCTAGTTAAATAAAGGTAAATAAAAATGTTTTTAAAAAGATAATTTCTTAACTCACTAGCGAGTTCCAAACTGCCTCTGGAAGCAATGCCAGCACAAGAACTGTTCGTCGGGAGCTTCATGAAATGGGTTACCTTGGCCGAGCTGCCGCACACATAAGCCTAAGATCACCAAGTGCAATGCCAAGTGTTGGCTGGAGTGGTGTAAAATTCACCGCCATTGGACTCTGGAGCTGTGGAAGCGCGTTCTCTGGAGTGATGAATTACGCTTCACCATCTGGCAGTCCGACGGACGAATCTGGGTTTGGCGGATGCCAGGAGAACGCTACCTGCCCCAAATTTATAGTGCCAACTATAAAGTTTGGTGGAGGGGGAATAATGGTCTGGGGCTAAGACTGTTGCGGTGATCGTATTAAGGCCACACCAGCGGTCAAGAGTCATGAAGGCAGTCATATTCCATGTGACCGTTTTGTCACCAAGATGAGGCTTCTACAAACTATGATGCTGCTGATGGTCATTAGTAGCCTACCAAACTTGCTAACTGCCTGGTAGTCAGCACTCTATTGTCCCTTTAGTCTAATCGCTCTGACATCAATGAAAATATGCTCGAAAATCAAACACTTCGGGAGAGCCTATGAGCTCATGTTGCGCAACATTCCTATAGGCTATACAATTGATGGCCTCTACTAAAAAAAGGAGGATCCCATCAGCTTTCTATAGGCTAGTCCTACTATATTTATTTCTCAACTTTCTTAATATTAAGCACACTGTTTATCTTTACAACAGGAGTATAGCCTACCTGGCTGGCATGAAAATGTACCACAGGAAAAGTGTTCTCCATTCACTTTTAAAGTGCATAGATAAAATATATTTTTCCCGCTGCCCCTGTAGTCTGATGGGTGACAATATTAGCCTATCACTGAATGATGCCTAGCATAAGAGACTGCCTTTTTTGTGCTCATTTTACGAATCATAGTTGCATATCTCATGTAGCCTAGCCCATATGCATATGTGTTTTGATAAGGTTTGTATCACAACTAAAGTAGCCAAATAACGTTAATCCTCTTTACAAGGGGTTTAGAGCCTAACTGGCAGACATACAGTGCCTTGCGAAAGTATTCGGCCCCCTTGAACTTTGCAAACTTTTGCCACATTTCAGGCTTCAAACATAAAGATATAAAACTGTATTTTTTTGTGAAGAATCAACAACAAGTGGGACACAATCATGAAGTGGAACAACATTTATTGGATATTTCAAACTTTTTTAACAAATCAAAAACTGAAAAATTGGGCGTGCAAAATTATTCAGCCCCTTTACTTTCAGTGCAGCAAACTCTCTCCAGAAGTTCAGTGAGGATCTCTGAATGATCCAATGTTGACCTAAATGACTAATGATGATAAATACAATCCACCTGTGTGTAATCAAGTCTCCGTATAAATGCACCTGCACTGTGATAGTCTCAGAGGTCCGTAAAAAGCGCAAAGAGCATCATGAAGAACAAGGAACACACCAGGCAGGTCCGAGATACTGTTGTGAAGAAGTTTAAAGCCGGATTTGGATACAAAAAGATTTCCCAAGCTTTAAACATCCCAAGGAGCACTGTGCAAGCGATAATATTGAAATGGAAGGAGTATCAGACCACTGCAAATCTACCAAGACCTGGCCGTCCCTCTAAACGTTCAGCTCATACAAGGAGAAGACTGATCAGAGATGCAGCCAAGAGGCCCATGATCACTCTGGATGAACTGCAGAGATCTACAGCTGAGGTGGGAGACTCTGTCCATAGGACAACAATCAGTCGTATATTGCACAAATCTGGCCTTTATGGAAGAGTGGCAAGAAGAAAGCTATTTCTTAAAGATATCCATAAAAAGTGTTGTTTAAAGTTTGCCACAAGCCACCTGGGAGACACACCAAACATGTGGAAGAAGGTGCTCTGGTCAGATGAAACCAAAATTGAACTTTTTGGCAACAATGCAAAACGTTATGTTTGGCGTAAAAGCAACACAGCTGAACACACCATCCCCACTGTCAAACATGGTGGTGGCAGCATCATGGTTTGGGCCTGCTTTTCTTCAGCAGGGACAGGGAAGATGGTTCAAATTGATGGGAAGATGGATGGAGCCAAATACAGGACCATTCTGGAAGAAAACCTGATGGAGTCTGCAAAAGACCTGAGACTGGGACGGAGATTTGTCTTCCAACAAGACAATGATCCAAAACAAAAGGTAAATCTACAATGGAATGGTTCAAAAATAAACATATCCAGGTGTTAGAATGGCCAAGTCAAAGTCCAGACCTGAATCCAATTGAGAATCTGTGGAAAGAACTGAAAACTGCTGTTCACAAATGCTCTCCATCCAACCTCACTGAGCTCGAGCTGTTTTGCAAGGAGGAATGGGAAAAAATTTCAGTCTCTCGATGTGCAAAACTGATAGAGACATACCCCAAGCGACTTACAGCTGTAATCGCAGCAAAAGGTGGCGCTACAAAGTATTAACTTAAGGGGGCTGAATAATTTTGCACGCCCAATTTTTCAGTTTTTGATTTGTTAAAAAAGTTTGAAATATCCAATAAATGTCGTTCCACTTCATGATTGTGTCCCACTTGTTGTTGATTCTTCACAAAAAAATACAGTTTTATATCTTTATGTTGGAAGCCTGAAATGTGGCAAAAGGTCGCAAAGTTCAAGGGGGCCGAATACTTTCGCAAGGCACTGTAAACAGCGTGTGAGTTTCAAGTTTGGGGAATATAATTTTCACCATAAAAATGCTCCTTTATAATAAAAGCATTACATACATAATCGCATTTGCAGTCACTTTTGATAATGGTGTTTTCCCGCTAACGGAACATTTGCCCTTATAGTCCACTGCCATGTGCGCATTGCTGCGCTTATAATAGAGAAGTAGCCTAATAGTTTATCAACATTTTAAGATAAAAGTTCTGATCTGTTACGTCAGCCACATTGCGTAAAAATGTTTTTGATGCTAGTGGTTGTATTAATGTGTAGTAATATGTTTCCAATATTTATTTCCTGCACAGAATAGAATTGGTTGACTTTTGTACTATGGACAGTTCTTCCAATATCTTCAATATGCACCTCAGAATTGGGTAAAGACGCACGCAGTATAGTCCCAGTGCCTTCTCCACTGACCACACTGTCTTCCCCTAACGCTAGCTGCAACACAGGCATCCCCGATATGTCTGTCTTCACTTGTAGCCTGTGAGAAAGACCAGATCACTTGATGGAGAGCCATGTGAATGAGAGGTGCTTAAAAGCATGCAGCACTCAAGGAGAAGGGCACAACACAGCATGGGCAAAACGGCCACTGGCTGCAAAAGGTATGGATTGTTTTGGGGTGCATTATGGCCACAAAGGGGATACCGCCGTGAAATTTGAGGCATTATCAAATGCTTGTCAAATTGTGAATGAGAGACTAATGAAGTGTGTACAGCCTGCGCAAAAACAAAGCAGAGCTCATGCCTTTCAAGTGACTTTAAAAAAAAATATCAATAGAGTGGCATCATGCAGCCTTACAATGTATTGAAAATCAAAACATATAGCCCAACGATTGTAGAATCACTAAATTAACTGCTCAACACAAAATAGCTGAATTCGTAGTTTTCTTAGGAACTTCGTAAATATCTTTCTTAAGAACTACATAAGTATCTTCTTATGTTGCATTGACATTAGTGACGTGCTTGAAACCAATAAATAAGCCTATGTGACAGGGATGATCAGATTTGGTTATTTTGTTATTTTTCACACATTATAGACATCAGACTAGCTATATCAAAATCAAAAATGGATGACCAGAAAAAGAGATTGAAGTGATGGTGGATGAAAGAAACCCAGCAAAAAAAGAAACATCCCTTTCTCAGGACCCTGTCTTTAAAAGATAATTCGTAAAAATCCAAATAACTTCACAGATCGTCATTGTAAAGGGTTTAAACACGGTTTCCCATGCTTGTTCAATGAACCATAAACAATTAATGAACATGCACCTGTGGAACGGTCGTTTACAGATTACAGATGGTAGACAATTAAGGTCACAGTTGTGAAAACTTAGGACACTAAAGAGGCCTTTCTACTGACTCTGAAAAACGCCTAAGACGCCTAAGACGCCTGAGACGCCTAAGACAGCGTTACAGGGAGACAGGACGGACAGCTGATCGTCCTCGCAGTGGCAGACCACGTGTAACAACACCTGCACAGGATCGGTACATCCGAACATCACACCTGCGGGACAGGTAAAGGATGCCAACAACAACTGCCCGAGTTACACCAGGAACGCACAATCCCTCCATCAGTGCTCAGACTGCCCGGAAGATGCTGAGAGAGGCTGGACTGAGGGCTTGTAGGCCTGTTGTAAGGCAGGTCCTCACCAGACATCACTGGCAACAATGTTGCCTATGAGCACAAACCCACCATTGCTGGACCAGACAGGACTAGCAAAAAGTGCTCTTCACTGACGAGTCGCGGTTTTGTCTCACCAGGGGTGATGGTCAGATTCGTGTTTATCGTCGAAGGAATGAGCATTACATCGAGGCCTGTACTCTGTAGCGGGATCGATTTTGGAGGTGGAGGGTCCGTCATGGTCTGGGGCACAGCATCATCGGACTGAGCTTGTTGTCATTACAGGCAATCTCAACCCTGTGTGTTACAGGGAAGACATTCTCCTCCCTCATTGTGGTGCCCTTCCTGCAGGCTCATCTGACATGACCCTCCAGCATGACAATGTCACCAGCCATACTGCTATTTCTGTGCATGATTTTCTGCAAGACAAGAATGTCAGTGTTCTGCCATGGCCAGCGAAGAGCCAGCATCTCAATCCCATTGAACACGTCTGGGAGCTGTTGGATCGGAGAGTGAGGGCTAGGACTATTCCCCCCAGATATGTCCGGGAACTTGCAGGTGCCTTGGTGGAATAGTGGGGTAACATCTCACAGCAAGAACTGGCATATTTGGTGCAGTCCATGAGGAGGAGATGCACTGCAGTACTTAAACGTCTTATGGCTGCAGGGGCATTATTGAGTAGCTTGGATGAAAGGTGCCCAGAGGTGCCCAGAGTAAATAATATATGCATATTAGTATTAGTATTGGATAGAAAACACTCTGAAGATTCTAAAACTGTTTGAATGATGTCTGTGAGTATAACAGAACTCATATGGCAGGCAAAAACCTGAGAAGAAATCCAAACCGGAAGTAAGAAATCTGAGGTTGGTAGATTTTCAACGTAGCCCCTATTGAATTCACAGTGGGATATGGATGAAGTTGGACTTCCTAGGGCTTCCACTAGATGTCAACCATCTTTAGAAACTTGAATGAGGCTTCTACTGTGATGTGGGGCTGAATAAGAGCTGAATAAGTCATGTTACTGGCAGAGAGCCATTTCCTGGTCATGCGCATTTCACATAATAGCGACCTGCGTTCCATGGCTTCTCTAAACACAAAGCAATTCTCCGGTTGGAACATTAGTGAAGATTTATGATAAAAACATTCTAAAGATTGAATCTATACTTAGTTTGAAATGTTTCTACGACCTGTAATATAACTTTTTGTCCGACGTTATGCCTGACCTGCATGAGCGTTTGGTTATGTGTACCTAACGCCCTAACAAAAGTAGCTGCTTGGATATAAATAATGGACATTATCGAACAAATCAAGCATTTATTGTGGAACTAGGATTCCTGGGAGTGCATTCTGATGAAGATCATCAAAGGTAAGGGAATATTTGTAATGTAATTTCTGATTTCTGTTGACTCCAACATGGCGGATAATTATATTTGTTTTCTGAGCGCCATCTCAGATTATTGCATGGTTTGCTTTCTCCGTAAAAAAAATTTAAAATCTGACATAGCGGTTGCATTAAGGAGAGGTATATCTATATTTCCATGTCTAACACTTGAATTTTCATCGACATTTATAATGAGTATTTCTGTAAAATGATGTGGCTCTCTGCAATATCACCGGATGTTTTTGGAACTAGTGAACGTAACGCTCCAATGTATACTGAGATTTTTTTATATAATATGAACTTTATCAAACAAAACATATATGTATTGTGTAACATGAAGTCCTATGAGTGTCTTTTGATGAAGATCATCAAAGGTTAGTGATACATTTTATCTCTATTTGTGCTTTTTGTGACTCCTCTCTTTGTCTGGAAAAATGGCTGTGTCTTTCTGTGGCTTGGTGGTGACCTAACAATAATCATTTGTGATGCTTTCGACTGTAAAGCCTGGGATTAACAACAAGATTACCTTTAAAACGGTATAAGATACTTGTATGTTTGAGGAGTTTTAATTATGAGGTTTCTGTTGTTTTGAATTTGGCGCCCTGCACTTTCACTATCTGTTGTCATATCGATCCCGTTAACGGGATTGCAGCCCTAAGTTAATGCATCTGGTGGCCACACCAGATACTGACGGTTACTTTTGATTTTGACCCCCCTTTGTTCAGGGACACATTATCCCATTTCTGTTAGTCACATGTCTGTGGAACTTGTTCAATTTATGTCTCAGTTGTTGAATCTTGTTATGTTCATACAAATATTACACTTAAGTTAAGTTAAGTTTGCTGAAAATAAACGCAGTTGACAGCGAGAGGACGTTTCTTTTTTTGCGGAGTTTAGCACCCATGAAAAGGTTGCTGTTGGGGAGACTTGATAACTGCGGGGTCACTGCAGAGACCAAAAAGAAAGGATGGGCGAGAGTGGCCAAGTCTGTCTCTGCCGTTGGGAGTATGGCAAGAGACAGTGACACCGTAAAAAAGAAGTGGTCCGACATCAAGTTGGCTGCTAAGAAGAAGGGAGCTGAGAGACCATTCATGTGGACGAGCTGGAGGAGAGGGTGTCGTCCATCATAGACCGGTAAGTTAATTAGCTACGTTAGCTAGCTAAAGCGTAAAGACATTATAGCCAACATTGCTAACGACGTAAATGTTAGCTAAGCTAGCCAAGTTCTTCTTTGCAAATTGACAATATAGCGCTAGCTTTTTACGCTTCTAGAATATTGTAATATATTGTAAATTACTAGCTAGCTAGATAATGCATGTTTAATTTGTATTCTTGCTGTATTTAAATATCCGGTAGCCAACTCTGTCTGTGGGGCAAGAAAACATTTATGGTTACAAAAGTATCCATTCGTCTCAAGACAAGGGTTTAGCTGTCCTAAAGTTAAGTACATTTCCAAGAAGAAATTCTAAAATTTTATTTCATGAATCCCATTCCTTCTTTACTTATTTCTTAGGACACAACTTAGGAAAAACCTTGTTAAGAACATTTCCAATAACTTTATTGAGGAATGGCAATGTTTCTTAACTTTCTTCTTAAGACTATAGTTAAGGAAAAAATGTCACTTAGGAAGGAATTTCTTCTTAAGAAGGTTTTGTGAATACTGCCCCAGAGTATGCTATTCTGTACTTCTGAAATAGAATACATTTTCTTCATATCATGCTTCTTTAAACCTGTCTAAAATAAATAACGGATTTATTGTGAAGGTGTAGGCTATATTGTTATGGTGCGTGAATGAGGACCCAAAAGCGAATTAACAAACAGAGTACTTTAATGACGAACATACGTGGGCTCAGATGGACAGGTAGATTCCGACAGGACAGGACAAGGTTGCAGCACACACGATGATAGTCTGGTTCAGGCATGAGACACATAAACAAACAAACAAGAATCCGACAAGGACAGGAGCAGAAACAGAGACAGATATAGGGACCTAATCAGAGGGAAAAAGGGAACAGGTGGGGAACGGGGTGAATGGGTAATTAGGAGGAGACAAGGCACAGCTGGGGAAAAGAGGGGGAGAAAAGGTAACATAACAACGACCAGCAGAGGGAGACAGGGTGAAGGGAAAGGACAGAGACAAGACAACATGACAGTACCCCCCCACTCACCGAGCGCCTCCTGGCGCACTCGAGGAGGAAGCCTGGCGGCAACGGAGGAAATCATCGATCAGCGCACGGTCCAGCACGTCCCGAGAGGGAACCCAACTCCTCTCCTCAGGACCGTACCCCTCCCAATCTACTAGGTACTGATGACCACGGCCCCGAGGACGCATGTCCAAAATCCTACGGACCCTGTAGATGGGTGCGCCCTCGACAAGGATGGGGGGGGGGGGGGGGAAGACGAGCGGGGGCGCGAAGAACGGGCTTGACACAGGAGACATGGAAGACCGGGTGGACGCGACGAAGATATCGCGGCAGAAGAAGTCGCACTGCGACAGGGTTAATGATTTGAGAGATACGGAATGGACCAATGAACCGCGGGGTCAACTTGCGAGAAGCCGTCTTAAGGGGAAGGTTCTGAGTGGAGAGCCAAACTCTCTGACCGCGACAATATCTAGGGCTCTTCGTTCTCCGCTTATTAGCAGCTCTCACAGTCTGCGCCCTATAACGGCAAAGTGCAGACCTGACCCTCTTCCAGGTGCGCTCGCAACGTTGGACAAAAGCCTGAGCGGAGGGGACGCTGGACTCGGCGAACTGAGATGAGAACAACGGAGGCTGGTACCCGAGGCTACTCTGAAAAGGAGATAGCCCGGTCGCAGACGAAGGAAGCGAGTTGTGGGCGTATTCTGCCCAGGGGAGCTGTTCTGACCAAGACGCAGGGTTGCGAAAAGAAAGACTGCGTAAGATGCGACCAATAGTCTGATTGGCCCGTTCTGCTTGACCGTTAGACTGGGGGTGAAAGCCGGAAGAGAGACTGACGGAAGCCCCAATCAAACGGCAAAACTCCCTCCAAAATTGAGACGTGAATTGCGGACCTCTGTCCGAAACGACGTCTGACGGAAGGCCATGAATTCTGAAAACATTCTCGATGATGATTTGTGCCGTCTCTTTAGCAGAAGGAAGCTTAGCAAGGGGAATGAAATGAGCCGCCTTAGAGAACCTATCGACAACCGTAAGAATAACAGTCTTCCCCGCTGACGAAGGCAGTCCGGTGACAAAATCTAAGGCGATGTGAGACCACGGTCGAGAGGGAATAGGAAGCGGCCTGAGACGGCCGGCAGGAGGAGAGTTACCGGACTTAGTCTGCGCGCAGACCGAACAAGCAGCCACGAAACGACGCGTGTCATGCTCCCGGGTGGGCCACCAGAAACGCTGGCGAATGGAAGCAAGCGTACCCCGAACGCCAGGGTGACCGGCTAACTTGGCAGAGTGAGCCCACTGAAGAACGGCCAGACGAGTAGGAACGGGAACGAAAAGAAGGTTCCTAGGACAAGCGCGCGGCGACGGAGTTTGAGTGAGTGCTTGCTTTACCTGCCTCTCAATTCCCCAGACAGTCAACCCGACAACACGCCCCTCAGGGAGAATCCCCTCGGGGTCAGTGGAGGCTACTGAAGAACTGAAGAGACGAGACAAAGCATCAGGCTTGGTGTTCTTAGAGCCCGGACGATAAGAAATCACGAACTCGAAACGAGCGAAAAACAGCGCCCAACGCGCCTGACGCGCATTAAGTCGTTTGGCAGAACGGATGTACTCAAGGTTCCTATGGTCAGTCCAAACGACAAAAGGAACGGTCGCCCCCTCCAACCACTGTCGCCATTCGCCTAGGGCTAACCGGATGGCGAGCAGTTCGCGGTTACCCACATCATAGTTACGTTCCGACGGCGACAGGCGATGAGAAAAATACGCGCATGGGTGGACCTTGTCGTCAGAGAGGGAGCGCTGAGAAAGGATGGCTCCCACTCCCACCTCTGACGCGTCAACCTCGACAACGAACTGTCTAGAGACGTCAGGTGTAACAAGGATAGGAGCGGATGTAAAACGATTCTTGAGGAGATCAAAAGCTCCCTGGGCGGAAACGGACCACTTAAAGCACGTCTTGACAGAAGTAAGGGCTGTGAGAGGAGCTGCCACCTGACCGAAATTACGGATGAAACGACGATAGAAGTTCGCGAAGCCGAGAAAGCGCTGCAGCTCGACACGTGACTTAGGGACGGGCCAATCAGTGACAGCTTGGACCTTAGCGGGATCCATCTTAATGCCTTCAGCGGAAATAACAGAACCGAGAAATGTGACGGAGGAGGCATGAAAAGTGCACTTCTCAGCCTTCACGAAAAGACAATTCTCTAAAAGGCGCTGGAGGACACGTCGAACGTGCTGAACATGAATCTGGAGTGACGGTGAAAAAATCAGGATATCGTCAAGGTAAACGAAAACAAAGATGTTCAGCATGTCTCTCAGGACATCATTGACTAATGCCTGAAAGACAGCTGGCGCGTTAGCGAGGCCGAAAGGAAGAACCCGGTATTCAAAGTGCCCTAACGGAGTGTTAAACGCCGTCTTCCACTCGTCCCCCTCCCTGATGCGCACGAGATGGTAAGCGTTACGAAGGTCCAACTTAGTGAAAAACCTGGCTCCCTGCAGGATCTCGAAGGCTGAAGACATAAGAGGAAGCGGATAACGATTCTTCACTGTTATGTCATTCAGCCCTCGATAATCTATGCAGGGGCGCAGAGACCCGTCCTTCTTCTTGACAAAAAAAAACCCCGCTCCGGCGGGAGAGGAGGAGGGGACTATGGTACCGGCGTCAAGAGCTACAGACAAATAATCTTCGAGAGCCTTACGTTCGGGAGCCGACAGAGAGTATAGTCTACCCCGGGGGGGGGTGGTTCCCGGAAGGAGATCAATACTACAATCATACGACCGGTGTGGAGGAAGAGAGGTGGCCCTGGACCGACTGAACACCGTGCGCAGATCGTGATATTCCTCCGGCACCCCTGTCAAATCACCAGGCTCCTCCTGTGAAGAAGAGACAGAGGAAACAGGAGGGATAGCAGACATTAAACATTTCACATGACAAGAGACGTTCCAGGAGAGGATAGAATTACTAGACCAATTAATGGAAGGATTATGACAAACTAGCCAGGGATGGCCCAAAACAACAGGTGTAAAAGGTGAACGAAAAATTAAAAAAGAAATGGTTTCACTATGATTACCAGAAACAGTGAGGGTTAAAGGTAGCGTCTCACGCTGAATCCTGGGGAGAGGACTACCATCCAGGGCGAACAAGGCCGTGGGCTCCTTTAACTGTCTGAGAGGAATGTCATGTTCCCGAGCCCAGGTCTCGTCCATAAAACAGCCCTCCGCCCCAGAGTCTATTAAGGCACTGCAGGAAGCTGACGAACCGGTCCAGCGTAGATGGACCGACAAGGTAGTGCAGGATCTTGAAGGAGAGACAGGAGTAGTAGCGCTCACCAGTAGCCCTCCGCTTACTGACGAGCTCTGGCCTTTTACTGGACATGAAGTGGCAAAATGACCAGCGGAACCGCAATAGAGACAGAGGCGGTTGGTGATTCTCCGTTCCCTCTCCTTAGTCGAGATGCGGATACCTCCCAGCTGCATGGGCTCAGCACCCGAGCCGGCAGAGGAAGATGGTAGTGATGCGGAGAGGGAGGCGACGGAGAGCGCGAGCTCCTTTCCACGAGCTCGGTGACGAAGATCAACCCGTCGCTCAATGCGAATAGCGAGTTCAATCAAGGAATCCACGCTGGAAGGAACCTCCCGGGAGAGAATCTCATCCTTTACCTCTGCGCGGAAACCCTCCAGAAGACGAGCGAGCAAGGCCGGCTCGTTCCAGCCACTGGAGACAGCAAGAGTGCGAAACTCAATAGAGTAGTCTGTTATGGATCGATTGCCTTGACATAGGGAAGACAGGGCCCTGGAAGCCTCCTCCCCAAAAACAGATCGATCAAAAACCCGTATCATCTCCTCCTTAAAGTCTTGATACTGGTTAATACACTCAGCCCTTGCCTCCCAGATTGCCGTGCCCCACTCACGAGCCCGTCCAATAAGGAGAGATATGACGTAGGCGACACGAGCAGTGCTCCTGGAGTAAGTGTTGGGCTGGAGAGAAAACACAATATCACACTGGGTGAGGAACGAGCGGCATTCAGTGGGCTCCCCAGAGTAACACGGCGGGTTATTGATTCTGGGCTCCGGAGATTCGAAAGCCCTGGAAGTGGCCGGTGGATCGAGGCGGAGATGGTGAACCTGTTCTGTGAGGTTGGAGACTTGGGTGGCCAGGGTCTCAACGGCATGTCGAGCAGCAGACAATTCCTGCTTGTGTCTGCCTAGCATCGCTCCCTGGATCTCGACGGCTGAGTGGAGAGGATCCGAAGTCGCTGGGTCCATTCTAGGTCGGATTCTTCTGTTATGGTGCGTGAATGAGGACCCAAAAGCGAATTAACAAACAGAGTACTTTAATGACGAACATACGTGGGCTCAGATGGACAGGTAGATTCCGACAGGACAGGACAAGGTTGCAGCACACACGATGATAGTCTGGTTCAGGCATGAGACACATAAACAAACAAACAAGAATCCGACAAGGACAGGAGCAGAAACAGAGACAGATATAGGGACCTAATCAGAGGGAAAAAGGGAACAGGTGGGGAACGGGGTGAATGGGTAATTAGGAGGAGACAAGGCACAGCTGGGGAAAAGAGGGGGAGAAAAGGTAACATAACAACGACCAGCAGAGGGAGACAGGGTGAAGGGAAAGGACAGAGACAAGACAACATGACATATATTGCATGGATTTATTAGACTTTTTAAAATGTAGATGTTCCAAAGGTCTGCATCAGTGGCTTGTAAGCTATGTGTGGAAGTATCCAGATGCTAAATTTGTTTATATTAATTAACTGTCAATTACCGTGAGACCAACAGTTATTTGCTTGAAAATCACCAGCTGACGAACATTTGTGACAGCCACAACCCTACCTGGGGCTGTTTTTCATGGGTCGGGCTAGGCCCTGTAGTTTAGCTTAACGCTAAAGCATACAATGACATTCTAGACAATTCTATGCTTCCAACTTTGTGGCAATAGTTTGGGGAAGGCCTTTTCCTGTTTCAGCAAGCCAGGCCTAATCGTCCAACATCAGTGCCTGAACTCACTAATGCTCTTGTGACTGAATGGTCCCTGCGGCAATGTTCCAACATCTATTGGAAGGCCTTCCCAGAAGACTGGAGGCTGTTATAACAGCAAACTCCATATTAATGTCCATGATTTTGGAATGAGATGTTCAATGAGCAGGTATCCACGTACCTTTAGTCATGTAGTGTATCTAGCTGCTACAATATGCTCATATTTGCTATTTGTTGAGTCACCATGTGACTCTATACTTACTGAAACATTTCTAACAGAGCGAGGTACTCTGACTGGAAGAGTCGAACCAGTTTAGCCTCCACCATGGTGACTGTGGACGCATGGCTGATGCTCCCCTGGATATGGTGAAACCTGTGTTAAAAAGAAGACATTGGCCTTGTCCGAATACCCCTTCTTGCATAAACAGTAGGCATTTTGGTTCTGCAAAAACATTAAGTTTTATAGTATATGACATTTAAAAAATGTAATATCGGTATGCTTTGTGTTTGAAAACAGCTTGATAATCAGAGAAGGTGACACACTGTACCAAAATGAACTAATGGAGTGCCTGGATACAGCACTTAGCCGTCGTATAATATATGACAGCTAAGTGCTGTGTCCAGGCACTCCTCTTTGCCATATACTACCACAAACCTCCAGGTGCCTTATTGCTTTTATAAACTGGTTACGGACGAAAAAAGAACAGTATAGAAGTACTTTTGCATCATAACCGTGGTATATTGTCTGATATACACACAGCTGAATTTTTTCTTTCTTTCAGCCAATCAGCAACCAGGACCCAAACTACCCAGTTTATGATATGGGATATACAATATGATATCCAATATGATGCGGTACACGATGCAATATTAAACACAATATAGTGGGCACACTAGTTACAGGACTAAGACAAAAACAACATCATTTGACACATGTTCATGGCATACAACACATCTTAACACACATAACTTCAATACATCTCGTCATATACAGAGTTGTTCTCTATGCATCATCACTAGTTCCCACTGTTCAGTAGCCTGATGGCTGTACTCAAATCCAGCATAAAGGCACACCTGCAGGGTTAATGTGCCAATGAAACATGATGACAAACTATACTGAACAAAAATATAAATGCAATGTAAAGTTTTGGTCCCATGTTTTATGAGCTGAAATAAAATATCCCAGAAATGTTCCATATGCACAAAAAGCTTATGTCTCTCAAATGTTGTACACAAATTTGTTTGCATCCCTGTTAGTGAGCATGTATCCTTTGCCAAGATAATCCATCCACCTGACAGGTGTGGCATATCAAGAAGCTGATCATTACAGAGGTGCACCTTGTGCTGGGGACAATAAAAGGCCACTATGAAATGTGCAGTTTGTCACACAACACAATGCCATAGATGTCTCATGTTTTGAGGGAGCATGCAATTTACATGCTAACCGCAGGAATGTCCATCAGAGCTGTTGCCAGATAATTGAATATTAATTTATCTACCATAAGCCTTCTCCAACGTAATTTTAGAGAATTTGCCACTATGTCCAACCGGACCCGACAACCGCAGACCACTTGTAACCACGCCAGCCCGGGACCTCCACATCATCTGACACCAGCCTCCCAGACAGCTGATGAAACTGTGGGTTTGCATAATCAAAGAATTTCTGTACAAACTGTTAGAAACCATCTCATGGAAACGAATCTGCGTTCTCATCATCATCACCAGGGTCTTGGCCTGACTGCAGTTTGGCATCGTAACTGACTTCAGTGGGCAAACGATCACCTTCGATGGCCACTGGCACGCTGGAGAAGTAAGCTCTTCACGGGTTTAAATTCCGGTTTCAACTGTAGATGGTGTCGTGTGGGTGAGTGGTTTGCTGATGTCAACGTTGCGACTAGGGGACAAATCTGTCGATGTTCTCTTGAGCAAGGCACTTAACCCTAATTGCACCTGTAAGTTGCTCTGGGTAAGAGTGTCTGCTAAATGACTAAAATGTAAATAAGTTACGGACAACAAACACAATTGCCTTTTATCGATGGCAATTTGATTGGACAGCGATACCATGACGAATGGGCCATCATATAAATGGCCCATTGTCATGCCATTTATATGTCGCCATCACCTCATGTTTCAGCATGATAATGCAAAGATCTGTACACATTTCCTGGAAGCTGAAAATGTCCGGACCACTATCACAGGCCCCTATCAACAGCCTGATCAACTTTATGTGTAGGAGATGCGTCACACTGCATGAGGCAAATGGTGGTCACACAAGATATATTTCCGTATATGAACTGTAGCTCAGAAACATTTTTGAAATTGTTGCATGTTGCATTTATGTTTCTATTCAATGTACTTGTGCTGTGACCATAGATCCCTAACTCCAGTTTACAGGCTTCAACAACCCAACGTAAATACCCCAAAGCCCAAAGTACACAATGATACGTAAAACCCACCCATCAAGTCCTGTTCGCAAGTCTTATGTCAAGCAGCCCCCCAAACACACACATACACACACACGCACACACACTTCGCTTAAGCTGGGTAGAGATAACCTTCGACAAAGGACGGCTGACTTCTGTATGCTATCGTCGTGGTAACTCATCCCCGGGAAAGGGACTGTAAACTCAACTAAATTAATCTGTGCTAATGTTTGCTAGTCCCACTTTATCCAATTTAGGGTCCTTAATCAGGAAAGTAATAAATTAGCCTCTGAATACCCTACTAGCTAGCATAGTGTAAACCTCTGCTGCCTTTTAAACATTTAAGCATAAATTGATAAGTGTGGCACAGAGGAAGGCTAGATGTGAGCGGGAGTACTCTGGGCACGTTTTACTGTAAAAGTCGCAGCTCAAGGGTGCACTTCCAGAAGCCTTCGTAACTCGAACTCTAAACTACATGTAAAAGATACAATCTGTAACTTCGATTAAGTCCCCTCAGGGCATGAGGACGAAATACAAAATCAAATCACACATCCATAAACAAGAACAAACCAGTTCCACTGAACCAGTCAGTGCGTGAGTGCGTAGCCTAATAATGACATCACTGAAGGGTGTAAACTGGTTTTCTGGTTAATGAGATGTCACATAAACAGATTGCAACCAGGTAAAGACATTCTGTGGTCGCTAATAATACAGTCGTTGCCAAAAGTTGAGAATGACACAAATATTAATTTCCAAAGTTTGCAGCTTCAGTGTCTTTAGATATTTTTGTCAGATGTTACTATGGAACACTGAACTATAATTACAAGCATTTCATACGTGTCAAAGGCTTTTATTGACAATTACATGAGGTTGATGCAAACAGTCAATATTTGCAGTTTTGACCCTTCTTTGTCAAGACCTCTGCAATCCATCCTGGCATGCTGTCAATTAACTTCTGGGCCACATCCTGACTGATGGCAGCCCATTCTTGCATAATCAATGCTTGGAGTTTGTCAGAATTTGTGGATTTTCGTTTGTCCACCCACCTCTTGAGGATTGACCACAAGTTCTCAATGGGATTAAGGTCTGGGGAGTTTCCTGGCCATGGACCCAAAATATCGATGTTTTGTTCCCCGAGCCACTTAGTTATCACTTTTGCCTTATGGCAAGGTGCTCCATCATGCTGGAAAAGGCATTGTTCGTCACCAGACTGTTCCTGGATGGTTGGGAGAAGTTGCTCTCGGAGGATGTGTTGGTACCATTCTTTATTCATGGCTGTGTTCTTAGGCAAAATTGTGAGTGAGCCCACTCCCTTGGCTGAGAAGCAACCCCACAGATGAATGGTTTCAGGATGCTTTACTGTTGGCATGACACAGGACTGATGGTAGCGCTCACCTTGTCTTCTCCGGACAAGCTTTTTTCCGGATGCCCCAAACAATCTGAAAATCAGAGAAAATGACTTTACCCCAGTCCTCAGCAGTTCAATCCCTCTACCTTTTGCAGAATATCATTCTTAGAGTAGTGGCTTCTTTGCTGCCCTTCTTGACACCAGGCTATCCTCCAAAAGTCTTTGCCTCACTGTGCGTGCAGATGCACTCACACCTGTCTGCTGCCATTCCTGAGCAAGCTTTGTACTGGTGGTGCCCCGATCCCGCAGCTGAATCAACTTTTGGAGACGGTCCTGGCGCTTGTTGGACTTTCTTGGGCGCCCTGAAGCCTTCTTCACAACAATTGAACTGCTCTCCTTGAAGTTTTAGATGATCCGATAAATGGTTGATTTAGGTGCAATCTTACTGGCAGCAATATCCTTGCCGGTGAAGCCCTTTTTGTGCAAAAGCAATGATGATGGCACGTGTTTCCTTACAGGTAACCATGGTTGACAGAGAAAGAACAATGATTCCAAGCACCACCCTCCTTTTGAAGCTTCCAGTCTGTTGTTCGAACTCAATCAGCATGACAGAGTGATCTCCAGCCTTGTCCTCGTCAACACTCACACCTGTGTTAACGAGAGAATCACTGACATGATATCAGCTGGTCCTATTGTGGCAGGGCTGAAATGTAGTGTAAATGTTTTTGGGGGATTAAGTTAATTTGCATGGCAAAGAGGGACTTTGCAATTAATTGCAATTCATCTGATCACTCCTCATAACATTCTGGAGTATATGCCAATTGCCATCATACAAACTGAGGCAGCATACTTTGTGAAAATATATATTTGTGTCATTCTCAAAACTTTTGGCCACGACTGTATGTGAAGTATTGGGGCTCCCGAGTGGCTCAGTGCTCTAAGGCACTGCATCTCAGCACTAGAGGTGTCACTACAGACCCCCTGGTTTGAATCCAGGCTGTATGACAACCGGCTGTGATTGGGAGACCCATAGGGAGGTGCACAACTGGCCCAGTCGTCCGGGTTTGGCCGGTGTAGGCCGTCATTGTAAATAAGAATTTGTTCTTAACTGACTTGCCTAGTTAAATATAATAAAAACAGTTTACAACTGGACAACAATGTCACAAAAGAGCTTCAAGGACACAAACAGTTTTGCCCATTGGATTGTAACTGTCCGGCTGTGACCTCTGACCTGTGTTGTGGATTGGATAGGATCCTATGTGTGACCCCTTCCTCGCTGCGGTCCTGAAACATGCGGAGGAACTCTGGGTAATGGATCACACCTGTCTTGTTGAGTCCCAGGCCACAGCGAGCCAAAAACAAGCCCACATGCTCCCTCTTTAGATTCAGGCCAAAGGTCTTCAACACCTGCAGAAACTCCTCCAGGCCCACCTAGACAAATGTCCCGGCAAACACACAGACCTAGTTTCAATACGTTGAATTTCTTTATTTCTTTCTTCAGTTCAATACCAGGCCAATAGTTTGACTAAAAGTGAAACAATATTGAATCTTCACCTGTCTCCAATCCCTAGCTGTCAACAGACTCACCTTGCAGGTCTGGTCTGGATCCAGTTGGTCAAACTGGGATTTCATTCTCTGGACGCCCTCCCTTAGCTTGTCCTTCAGCCACTTCTCCATGGTGATGGATACCCCACGCTCCTCCTCCGACTTCGACAGGGCCCTGGGTCTGGCTGAAAGCATAAGGCCATGATGGGTAAAGGAAAAAGAGTGGTTTAGTATCTATGAGCAAACTGTAAAATTCCCCACTGGCACGCATCAATGATAATTTCAGCTACAGACACATAGCCTTCGAAATTTGAAGAATTGACATGTACCTAAACTTAACTAATACATTATTTATTAATTTATTAATGAATAGTTATTTAAGACAATAAGGCATGTGGAAAACCTTTAATTTCAGCGGAAATTTCCCATTATTTCCCAACTGTGGATTGCATATTAACCCAGTCATACCTTGGAGAGTAACAGCTTCAATATCATTGGGGTTATGGGGTACTCAGATTAGAAGAACATCCAACATCAATCATTTAAAATTATACATATTAATTTAGTGGACTTTGAATGGATTAAAGATGTAGAACTGTGCAGTATTTTATAAGGGAGGTGCCTTTGACTGGTATGATACTACAGTGCCCTCTATTGGTAACTATTGGTCACAGCAATCACTAACTGTTCTTGTCTCTGGATGTAATGTATGATAATAGTATTGATAACATGGTAATTTAGCAGATGCTTCTATCCATGCAACATATGAAAGGGACACCTACATTAAGTGTGTTACACTACGGGATTCAAGGGCACAACCCTGGTGTTGCAAGAGCGATGCTTCAACCCACTGAAATGTTGACAGATTTCGTCTGATATGTTACTTCCTGCAAAAAAACTTTTTTGTGTGTGTGTGCAATTCATATGATATGTTATGAATTCAATTGGTAAAATATGTTACGAATTTGTTGTGCTTAAGATCTCGGACTGCATCTTTAAGTATATGTAAAAACGTAATACTTGAGTCAAAACTTTAGTAAATACTGAAGTTTAAGTAACAACAAAGAGACATTACCAAATGTGGTGAACAGCATCACATCTTTTGACTCATACCGTTTCTGATGGAATATGAAGATATGCAGAATGTCTTTCCTTTGTTCTTACCTTTGGTGTCTTCACCATTGATAGAAGATGAAACTTGATCATTATTATCGTTGGTGTCTGAGGTCTTAATCTGGCTCAGTCCAAGTTTCCTTAGCAAACCTCTCACGTTCACGGCTCCAAGTCCTTTGCTGTCAAATCTGTTCGTCAACATATTTTCTAAAATCATACAATGAGGTGTACCACTACAGTTTTCCTCATACAATGCACACAGACAGTACATGAATACATAAAGGAAATACTGAACATGCATACATAAATATGGTGAACATTGGAATTGAAGTCACTCAATATACATGTTTGAAGTGGTCTGAATATATACAGTACCAGTCAAAAGTTTGGACACACCTACTCATTCAAGGGTTTTTCTTTATTTTTTAATATTCTCTACATTGTAGAATAATTGTGAAGACATCAAAACTATGAAATAACACATATTGAATCATGTAGTAACCAAAAAAGTGTTAAACAAATAAAAATATAGTTTAGACTTTAAATTCTTCAAAGTAGCCATCCTTTGCCTTGATGACAGCTTTGCACACTATTGGCATTATCGAAACTAGCTTCACCTGGAAAGCTTTTCCCACAGTCTTGAAGGAGTTCGCACATATTCTGAGCACTTGTTGGCTGCTTTTCCTTCACTCTGCGGTCCAACTCATCCCAAACCCTCTCAATTGGGTTGAGGTCGGGTGATTATGGAGGCCAGGTCATCTGATGCAGCACTCCATCAATCTCCTTCTTGGTTAAATAGCTCTTATACAGCCTCAAGGTGTGTTGGGTCATTGTCCTGTTGAAAAACAAATGATAGTCCCACTAAGCGCAAACCAGATGGGATGGCGTATCGCTGCAGAATGCTGTGGTAGCCATGCTGGTTAAGTGTGCCTTGAATTCTAAATAATAAAAAAATACATATTTTACCTTTATTTAACTAGGCAAGTCAGTTAAGAACAAATTCTTATTTTCAATGACGGCCTAGGAACAGTGGGTTAACTGCCTGTTCAGGGGCAGAACGACAGATTTGTACTTTGTCAGCTCGGGGGTTTGAACCTGCAACTTTCCGGTTACTAGTCCAACGCTCTAACCACTAGGCTACCCTGCCGCTCACAAACAGTGTCACCAGCAAAGCACCCCCCACCATCACACCTCCTCCTCCATGCTTCACGGTGGGAACCACACATGCGGCGATCATCCATTCACCTACTCTGCATCTCACAAAGACACGGCGGTTGGAACCAAAAATCTCAAATTTGGACTCATCAGACCAAAGGACAGATTTCCACCGGTCTAATGTCCATTGCTCGTGTTTCTTGGCCCAATCAAGTCTCTTCTTATTATTGGTGTCCTTTAATAGTGTTTATTTGCAGCAATTCGACCATGAAGACCTCATTCACACAGTCTCCTCTAAACAGTTGATGTTGAGGTGTCTGTTACTTGAACTCAATGAAGCATTTATTTGGTCTGCAATTTCTGAAGATGGAAACTCTAATGAACTTATCCTCTGCAGCAGAGGTAACTCTAGGTCTTCCTTTCCTGTGATGGTCCTCATGTGAGCCAGTTTCATCATAACACTTTGTGGTTTTAGCGACTGCACTTGAAGAAACGTTCAAAATTCTTGAAATGTTCCGGATTGACTGACTTTCATGCCTTAAAGTAATGATGGACTTTTGTTTCTCTTTGCTTCTTTGAGCTGTTCTTGCCATAATATGGACTTGGTATTTTACCAAATCGCTATCTTATGTATACCACCCCTTCAGTACCTTGTCACAAAACAGCTGATTGACTCAAACGCATTAGAAGGAAAGAAATTCCACAAATTAACTTTTAACATGGCACACCTGTTAATTGAAATGCATTCCAGTTGACTAGCTCATGAAGATGGTTGAGAGAATGCCAGGAGTCTGCAAAGCTGTCATCAAGGCAAAGGGTGGCTACGTTGAAGAATCTCAAATATATATTCTACACTGTAGAAAAAGTACAAATAAAGAAAAACCCTGGAATAAGTAGGTGTGACCAAACTTTTGACTGGTACTGTACATACAGTTAAAGTTGGAAGTTTACATAAACTTAGGTTGGAGACATTAAAACTCATTTTTCCACCACTCCACAAATGTCTTTTTAACAAACTATAGTTTTGGCAAGTCGGTTAGGACATCTACTTTGTGCATGACACAAGTCATTTTTCCAACAATTGTTTCCTTGGGAGCAATTTCCGAACGCCTGAAGGTACCACATTCATCTGTACAAACAATAGTACGCAAGCTTAAACACCATGGAACCATGCAGCCGTCATAGCGCTCACGAAGGAGACACGTTCTGTCTCCTAGAGATGAATGTACTTTGGTGCAAAAAGTGCAAATCAATCCCAGAACAACAGCAAAGGAACTTGTGAAGATGCTGGTGGAAACAGGTACAAAAGTATCTATACCCACAGTAAACGAGTCCTATATCTACACAACCTGAAAGGCCGCTCAGCAAGGAAGAAGCCACTGCTCCAAAACCACCATAAAAAAGCCAGACTACGGTTTGCAACTTGCACATGGGGACAAAGATCGTACTTTTTGAGAAAAGTCCTCTAGTCTGATGAAACAAGAATAGAACTGTTTGGCCATAATGACCATCATTATGTTTGGAGGAAAAAGGGGGAGGCTTGCAAGCCGAAGAACACCATCCCAACCGTGAAGCACTGGGGTGGCAGCATCATGTTGTGGGGGTGCTTTGCTGCAGGAGGGACTGGTGCACTTCACAAAATAGATGGCATCATGAGGAAGGAAAATGATGTGGATATACCACAATCTTCCAAATGGACAATGACCCCAAGTATACTTCCAAAGTTGTGGCAAAATGGCTTAAGGACAACAAAGTCAAGGTATTGGAGTGGCCATCACAAAGCCCTGACCTTCTCTCTACTATTATTCTGACATTTTACATTCTTAAATTAAAGTGGTGATCCTAACTGACCTAAGACAGGGAATTTTTACTAGGATTAAATGCCAGGAATTGTGAAAACTGAGTTTAAATGTATTTGGCTAAGGTGTACGTAAACTCCTGACTTCAACTGTATATATATTTTTTTAAACATTTTAAATAAATTGCTTCACCTTTTCAGCTTTTTTAGGGAAATTTGTTTTGACTTAAATTTGATTTGACTCCAACTCTGATGCACATACTTAATTCCAGAAAATGCAGTATATAATGTTGAACGTTTCAAAAATCATCATACTTTACTTATGTACCACATCGTATTATTCATAAATTATTTATACATATATAGAGAGAGATTTTGAGGGGGGAAACACACTTCTTCCAAAGCTTCTCAAACTCCCGGTCCTCTAAGTTGAGGCCCAACTGTGCAAGACATCTCTTCAGCTCTGGAGCTACAATCAAACTGATCCTCTGTAGGCCTAGCTCTGTGGGACGTGACTCTATGACCTCCAGGAACCTGTGGTGGGGAGAACCACATCATTTACATTTCAGTCAGCTGTAAGCAAATGCTCTTGTCTAGCTATCTTTGGTCTAGCATTCAGCTTAGGAAAGTGAAAACGTTTCTGTGACATTCAGATACATATACAGTGGGGCAAAAAAGTATTTATTCAGCCACCAATTGTGCAAGTTCTCCCACTTAAAAAGATGAGAGAGGCCTGTAATTTTCATATTGCAGATATACAGTACGATCTCTATTAAAAAAGACTGCTTCTTTGTTTTCCAAATGTCACTCCAATTAAGTAGTGATATCCAAATATTCAATCATTTTTTAGACTTGCATAGATTTCATAGGTGGTGACCAAAAAGTTGATTTTTGGAAAATTTGACACTAATACTTTGTAAATGTTAAGGAGATAGATTGGGCGTAAGGCCCTGCGATAGACTAGTGTCCTGTCCAGGGGGTGTACTTGTACATCAAGCTGCCTCAGGCTACATAAACAGATAGTTTCCATTTCCAATGAGCCATTCTGGCTCTCACAAATGCCTAGGCTTGTGCAAGGCTAGTTACTTTTACTTACTTTATAAATGTAGCCTAGTGTCCACAGGGTGGCTGCCAGTGTGACTGACTAACAGACGTTTTCAAAAGATAACAATACTAGGACGCCTGCGGGTGAACGCCTTATGGAAAGCGAGCAAAAAGTCCTGTCAATCAGACACATCAGTAAGGGGTAACAGGATTAAAGAGTTCACAACCATTTGACTCTCCCTCCCTCTCTCTTTCTTTTCTCTCTCTCTCTCTCTCTCCTTTCTGTGCTTCTCACTCCTCTCTCTTCCTGAGTTTTTCTTTCTCTCCCTCACCCTTTTCTCTTGCTCTCATAATTGTATCTGTCCCTCTAACTCCTCTCTATTCCTGAGTTCCATTTCTCTCCACCCTCTTACTTTCTCTCTCCTCCTTTCAGTGGAAAACGTACTCAATTGTCATTCTTGAATATAGGTAAAGATACCTCAAGTAAAGATGACTCAAGTAAAAGTGTGTGAAAGTCACACAGTAAAATACTACTTGTGTAAAAGTCTAAACGTATCTGGTTTTAAATGTACTTCATTAAGTACAGTGTTGGAAAAAGTACTCAATTGTCATACTTGAGTAAAAGTAAAAGGTGAAAGAAAAGAAAATTCATTTTATTAAGCAAACCAGACTACACATTTTTCTTGTTTTTTAAATGTAAGGACAGCCAGGGGCACACTCCAAAACTCAGACATAATTTACAAGCACATTATTTCTGCTTAGTGAGTCGGCCAGATCAGAGTCAGTAGGGATGACAACATGTTATATTGATAGGTTTTTAAATTGGACCATATTGCTTTCCTGCCTGAGCATTTGATATGTAACTGGTACTTTCGGGTGTCAGGGAAAATGTATGGGAGCAAAATTACATATATTTGTTTCTAATTTGGTGGAGTAAAAGTAAAAGTAGTCAAAAATATAAATAGTAAAGTAGAGTACACATATTCCCAAAAACGACTTAAGTAGTACTTAGTTAATACTTAGTTACTTTACACGACTGCCTCGTTTTTCATGCTGTTCTTTTTTGGTCACTCTTTCTCTTGTATTCCCTCCCTTTCAATCCCCTCCTGCACTCTTTCCCTCACTCTTCCCTCTTTCTCTCCCTCTCCCACCCACCCCCTGTCTCTCACTCCCCCTCTCCCCTTCTCTTTGCTCCAACTGACTAGGAGTCTCCAGGTCTTCCTAATTGGTCACGGGGATTTCTGAACTGGTGGCTCTCAGGCCTTCTCAGCCTCCGCTGGAATGTGTTTATGTGTGTGTCTGTGTGTTTGTCTGTCTGTCCACCACAGCCGGTTTGCCAGTTTGCCCTGACAGGGGAGACACACATACCTCCCCGGTGGAGAGCTGCTGATGACAAACTGTCTCTTGCGCATGCGCCCACACCCACCCACACACACTCACACATATAAACACACACACACCATTTGACACCCCGACAATGGCACCAAAGAGAAGAGGTAAATACTTAAATAATCTCCTTTCCCCTGAGTCCTGTGGTTTTGGGCTCCTCTGTCGATAGAAAGGGAGTATGAATGTGCCCAGTGTTTAAAGCATCCTACCAAGTTTGAACTGAGATTGCTCTAAAGCGGGAGAATTGCGTCAGCATTAACTTAAAACAGAAAGGGCCATTTTGGCTCTGCATTGTTTGAATCTAACTATCCAGGGGGTGAGTTTCCCGAAAGCTTTGTAGCTAACTCACCCTAAGCATGCCTTTTGTCTAGAGTTATCTTTCCAGGGTTAGTCAATCCCCAGCCTTCTTTGACCCAGAGATTTCAGAACTGATGGTCTAGTAATGTAGTTTTTGGGGTTGTGGTACAAGTATCTGTCACAACCAATATCATGATTTCACTGTGTTGGAATTTAGACACTGCATTGCCAAGGCATTTCTAGGCTGGGGGGCGACAGTACTTCAGCTCTCAGGAAGGCAATAGAGATGCTAACTTAACCATCCGCTCTACCTGTCTGACACTTGCAGATATCAGCCATAACACACTCACACTTTCCTTAAAGTCTGAAGTACAACCCCGGCACAACCATAGCATGACTTACAATATTTATACTTATAAAACAAACCAAAAAATTGGGGGATAGATCACCTTTAACATTTAATTTAAATTGTAGCTTCCATCAATGTAATTGTCTGCATAATTTCCAATCCCCATATATATTTTTTGTAAAACAAAATACACACACATATATATATATATATATATATATATATATATATATATATATATATATATATATATATACATATATATATATATATATATATCAGAGCATTTGGAAAGTATTCAGAACCCTTGACTTTTTCCACATTTTGTTAAGTTACAACCTTATTCTAAAATTGATTAAATCGTTTTTTCCCCTCATCAATCTACACAGAATACCACGTAATGACAAAGTACAAGATTTTTTAAATGTTTGCAAATGTATTAAAAATAAAAAAATGAAATATGACATTTCCATAAGTATTCAGACTGTTTACTCAGTACTTAGTTGAAATACCTTTGGCAACGATTACAGCCTCAAGTCTTCTTGGGTACGACGCTACAGGCTTGGCACACCTGTATTTGGGGAATTTCTCTCATTCTTCTCTGCAAATCATCTCAAGATCTGTCAGGTTGGATGTGGAGTGTCGCACCAGTTTGAGGTCCTGAGCGCTGTGGAGCAGCATTCATCTTTCCCTCAATCCTAACTAGTCTTCCAGTCCCTGCACTGAAAAACATCCCACAGCATGATGCTGCCACCACCATGCTTCACCGTAGAGATGGTATTGGCCAGGTGATGAGCGGTGCCTGCTTTCCTCTAGATGCTTGGCATTCAGGCCAAAGAGTTCAATCTTGGTTTCATCAGGCCAGAGAATCTTGTTTCTCATGGTCTGAGAGTCCTTTAGGTGCATTTTGGCAAACTCCAAGAGGCCGTCATGTGCCTTTTACTGCGGAGTGGCTTCTGTCTGGCCATTATACCATAAATGCCTGATTGGTGGAGTGATGCAGAGATTGTTGTCCTTCTGGAAGGTTGTCCCTCCTCCACAGAGGAACTCTGGAGCTCTGTCAGAGTGACCATCGGGTTCTTGGTCACCTCCCTGACCACGGCCCTTCTTCCCCAATTGCTCAGTTCGGCCGGAAAGTCAGCTCTAGGAAGAGTCTTGGTGGTTCCAAACTTCTTCCATTTAAGAATGATGGCAGCCACGGTGTTCTTGGGGACCTTCAATGCTGCAGACATTTTTTGGTACCTTTCCCCAGATCTGTGCCTCGACACAATCCTGTCTCGGAGCTCTACGGACAATTCCTTCGACCTCATGGCTTGGTTTCTGCTCTGAAATGCCCTGTCAACTGTGGGAACTTACAGTGCCTTGCGAAAGTATTCGGCCCCTTTGAACTTTGCGACCTTTTGCCACATTTCAGGCTTCAAACATAAAGATATAAAACTGTATTTTTTGTGAAGAATCAACAACAAGTGGGACACAATCATGAAGTGGAACGACATTTATTGGATATTTCAAACTTTTTTAACAAATCAAAAACTGAAAAATTGGGCGTGCAAAATTATTCAGCCCCCTTAAGTTAATACTTTGTAGCGCCACCTTTTGCTGCGATTACAGCTGTAAGTCGCTTTGGGTATGTCTCTATCAGTTTTGCACATCGAGAGACTGACATTTTTTCCCATTCCTCCTTGCAAAACAGCTCGAGCTCAGTGAGGTTGGATGGAGAGCATTTGTGAACAGCAGTTTTCAGTTCTTTCCACAGATTCTCGATTGGATTCAGGTCTGGACTTTGACTTGGCCATTCTAACACCTGGATATGTTTATTTTTGAACCATTCCATTGTAGATTTTGCTTTATGTTTTGGATCATTGTCTTGTTGGAAGACAAATCTCCGTCCCAGTCTCAGGTCTTTTGCAGACTCCATCAGGTTTTCTTCCAGAATGGTCCTGTATTTGGCTCCATCCATCTTCCCATCAATTTTAACCATCTTCCCTGTCCCTGCTGAAGAAAAGCAGGCCCAAACCATGATGCTGCCACCACCATGTTTGACAGTGGGGATGGTGTGTTCAGCTGTGTTGCTTTTACGCCAAACATAACGTTTTGCATTGTTGCCAAAAAGTTCAATTTTGGTTTCATCTGACCAGAGCACCTTCTTCCAAATGTTTAGTGTGTCTCCCAGGTGGCTTGTGGCAAACTTTAAACAACACTTTTTATGGATATCTTTAAGAAATGGCTTTCTTCTTGCCACTCTTCCATAAAGGCCAGATTTGTGCAATATACGACTGATTGTTGTCCTATGGACAGAGTCTCCCACCTCAGCAGTAGATCTCTGCAGTTCATCCAGAGTGATCATGGGCCTCTTGGCTGCATCTCTGATCAGTCTTCTCCTTGTATGAGCTGAAAGTTTAGATGGACGGCCAGGTCTTGGTAGATTTGCAGTGGTCTGATACTCCTTCCATTTCAATATTATCGCTTGCACAGTGCTCCTTGGGATGTTTAAAGCTTGGGAAATCTTTTTGTATCCAAATCTGGCTTTAAACTTCTTCACAACAGTATCTCGGACCTGCCTGGTATGTTCCTTGTTCTTCATGATGCTCTCTGCGCTTTTAACGGACCTCTGAGACTATCACAATGCAGGTGCATTTATACGGAGACTTGATTACACACAGGTGGATTGTATTTATCATCATTAGTCATTTAGGTCAACATTGGATCATTCAGAGATCCTCACTGAACTTCTGGAGAGAGTTTGCTGCACTGAAAGTAAAGGGGCTGAATAATTTTGCACGCCCAATTTTTCAGTTTTTGATTTGTTAAAAAAGTTTGAAATATCCAATAAATGTCGTTCCACTTCATGATTGTGTCCCACTTGTTGTTGATTCCTCACAAAAAAATACAGTTTTATATCTTTATGTTTGAAGCCTGAAATGTGGCAAAAGGTCGCAAAGTTCAAGGGGGCCGAATACTTTCGCAAGGCACTGTATATAGACAGGTGTGTGCCTTTCCAAATTATGTCCAATCTAATGAATTTACCTCAGGTGGACTCCAATCAAGTTGTGGAAACATCTGAAGGATGATCAATGGAAACAGGATGCACCTGAGCTCAGTTTCGAGTCTCGTGGCAAAGGGTTTGAATACTTATGTAAATAAAGTTTTTCTGTTTTTTTTATTTCTTAAAAACCTGTTTTCGCTAAGTTATTATGGGCATTGTGTTTAGATTGGTGAGGGAAAAAACACAATTTCATAAATTTTAGAATATAAAATGTATTTATACATTTTCCTTTATTATGTTCTCCTAACCCTGCCATCCCTCCCCTAATGGAGTAAACTAATGGACAACAACAGTTAGGCTTCTACTTCCATCTTTTACATACTATATACATTTTAGCTTTCTATTCTCATAGCTTCTACAGATTGTAAATTAAAGATCAAATGTTTTTTTAAACGTATTATTATATTGTTGATCGATTGACTATGACTTTTCAAATCCCCCAGCATTGCTTTTTGCAGAGTTAGCGTCAGGTAAATGTTGCAATTCTTCCGCCATTCCTGAACCTGCAACCAAAAACAAGCTACATATGGACAGTACCAAAACAAATATTCTAATGATTCTGTTTCTTCGCAACAAAATCTTCAGAGCTGGGATGGTTGTATCCCCCCATATATATAACATTATATTGGTTGCAAGAATTTTGGATAATCATTTAAATTGGAAAATTCAAAGTTTTGAATACGGCATCGTTTCACAATACTTAGGGGATGGGTGTCCTCAATCCAGACTTACCTGTTCTGGGCCTGTCCCCGCAATAGGGATAGGGTCTGGGAGGCTGTGACTTTAGCTGGAGAAAGGGGAGGGGTTGTGCTCGGATCCTGGGTGGGGTTAAACCAAGTGGCTGGTCCACCTGCTCCAGACTCTCTTATGGCCTCCCACAGCTCCTCAAAGCTAATGGCTGCCTTCTTCGACAAATGCAGTCTGGAGGATTCAAAAAGGTTATGTTTTACTGTATGGGTTAGTCCAGTGATGGAGTTAACTGCAAGGATGAATTGAGATTATTTTAGATTTGATCAAATGTAAGAATTATTCATGGTTTTCTATGAAGAGTTTTGAGTTTTTGAATTTAGTTGAAATTGAATTGACCCCAACCCAGGTTCATTGGTTTTGTTCTTAGATGACTCTGTTACACATGGCAAGTTCATTGTAGGCTAGTTCATGTTTTGTTTCAGTGAATCAAACCAAACATTCACACACAGTCAGATTTTAGAAAAGGAGTGTGCTAGATAAAACAAATATATATATATATATATATATATACACAGTACCAGTCAAAAGTTTGGACACACCTACTCATTCAAGTTATTTTTTAAATGTTTACTATTTTCTACATAGAATAATAGTAAAGACATCAAAACTATGAAATAACACATATTGAATCATGTAGTAACCAAAAAAGTGTTAAACAAATCAAAATATATTTGAGATTTGAGATTCTTCAAATTCTTCTTCGCCCTTTGCCTTGATGACAGCCTTGCACACTTTTGGCATTCTGTCAACCAGCTTCATGAGATAGTCACCTGGAATGCATTTAAATTAACAGGTGTGCCTTGTTAACAGTTAATATGTGGAATTTCTTCCCTTCTTAATGCATTTGAGCCAATCAGTTGTGTTGTGACAAGGTAGGAGTGGTATACAGAAGATAGACCTATTTGGTAAAAGACCAAGTCCATATTATGTCAAGAACAGTTAAAATAAGCAAAGAGAAACGACAATCCATCATTACTTTGAGACATGAAGGTCAGTCAATCCGGAACATTTCAAGAACTTTGAAAGTTTCTTCAAGTGCAGTCGCAAAAACCATAAACCACAGGAAAGGAAGACCTATAGTTACTTCTGCTGCAGAGGACAAGTTCATTTGAGTTGCCAGCTTCAGAAATTGCAGAACAAATAAATGCAATTTAAAATAAATGCCCTATTTGGTAAAAGACCAAGTCCATATTATGGCAAGAACAGATAATTGTATATGTTTGGATTTGTTAAACACTTCTTTGGTTACTACATGTTTCCATATGTGTTATTTCATAGTTATGATGTCTTCACTATTATTCTACCATGTAGAAAATAATCAAAATAAAGAAAAACACTTGAATGAGTAGGTGTGTTCAAACTTTTGACTGGTACTACCAGATAGGTACAGTGAAATGTGTCGTTTCAAACGGTCAGCCATAGTAGGAGTTTATTCTTTCTTTCTGTAAGGGAGCAAATTAGTGTTAAGTGCCTTTCTAAAGGGCACATCAACAGAGTTCCCACCGTGTCAGTTCGTGTATTCGAACCAGCGACCTTTCAGTTACTGCCCCAACACTCTACCCGCTAGGCTACCTGCCGCCCTATAGAGTTAAGACTTCTATTATGTTTTTTCTTTATACTGTCAACCTCGCTGACTCCTTTACCCAGCACTTTGCAACAAATGCATTTGAATGCACTATACTACTAAAATGTGATATTTATTCAAATTGGTTGATGTACTAACCGGAGCAGCAACTGGCTGTACTGCTGCAGTGTGATGAATCGGCCCAGAAACTTGGTGAGGATCATCAGCAACACATCTCTGTGAGCATAGACAAGAGAGAGGGGAGGGATCAATAAACCATATAGGATAAAGGACATCCTGTAGCTGTGTTTTTATAGGTGTTAATGTACAGGGAGAAGAGCTTGTGTAGGTAATATCATTTTTTTAAAGTGTGTGTGTGTGTGTGTGTGTGTGTGTGTGTGTGTGTGTGTGTGTGTGCGCGTGCGTGCGCGCATGTGTGTGTGTGTGTGTGTGTGTACGCGTGCGTGCGTGCACGTGTTAGTCAAAGCTTAACCTGTTGGCCAGTGCTTTTCCCTCCGGATGGTTGTTCTTGAACATTCGTTGAAGGTTCAAGTGTCCTAACAACTGAATGTTCTGCCTTAGCTCGCGCTCAAGCTGGAGGTAGAACACAAAGATATCAATGCAGTGACTATAGCTCACTCAGTCTATTCAGTGCATTCATTTGTTAATTCATTTGGTCAGTTGTTCATTCATTTTGTTAGTTCATTCAATACACCAATCAACCATCAGAACATGAAACATTTCATCAAAATTCATCTTGACAGCTTTGACCATGTCAAAACAATAATGACTCAACATCTCACATCCAACAAAACAGAGGAAGCTAAGTGACATACACTAGGAACTATGCTGATGTCATAGGCAGGCTAGCCCTTCCTGCTGGTAGGTTAGGACTTTGACTGACGTTCATCGTCTCTATTATTAGGGGACTTCTTCTGATCTAAGGAAGAGCAAGGGAGGGGGTTTGGGTATTAAGATAACTGTTGTGGATCCCTTTTGACAGGCAGTATCCCTGACTGTCTGTGCATTTTTATGTTTGCCTTGGTGTGTGTGTGTGCGCGCACTTGCATGCCTGCGTGGGCGCATTTGTGCTTAGTCTTCACTATTATTCTACAATGTAGAAAATAGTAAAAATAAAGAAAAACAATTGGTTCTAGACAGGGCTAAACCTGGTCAGCTATTCCCGTCTGACATCAGCAGATTTCAGCCACAACACACTCACACTCAAAATGCTAATCTCTACCTCTCTACCTCTTAACCATTCTTGACCAATGGGGATGAGGTTCTCTGGGTACCTATGGGTTTTCCCTCAGCATGGTTCAAGGACCCCACTGAACCCTCTTTCGTTACTCCGGACCCCAACTCCACATCATATCTGTGTCTGTTATTTAAACTAAGAACGAGACTGACTTTGATGTGGAAGGAGAGCAACACTGTCTGACTTCCTGCACAATCCTGCTGTTGTCGAGCTCATAGCTAAGAAGCTGTCTGTGGTCTTGGAATATATAATATGGATCAAATGGTCAGACTTAGACCTAAATCAAGAATTCCATTGAGTGTTGAACAGGAATAAGCACCCTTGAAAAATGGAGAGAAGTTGAATAGGAGATGTCAGATGGAGTGAAATGTAGTGAAAAGAGGGAAAAAGAGACCAAAAACGGATGAAAGGAGAGAGGCGGAAAGAGGGAGGGACAGTACCTGGTCCACTTGGATCCTGAGCTGGGCCTCAGGGCAGGAGGCTGCGGTAGTAGTTCTGGTAAGGATACTGGTTCTGCTGGTACTGGTTTGACTGGTGATGCTGGTTTTAATGGTACTGGTTAGGCTGGTGACTCGGCTCCCCCTGCTCTCTGGTGCCACCCGCTGACCTATCCAAAGCACAACCACATTCACAGCATACCAGGATCATGACCACTCCTGATAAGTGCAAACTCTGTTTAATTGCATTGCAGTTCACCAGTCCTAATTTTAACACATTAATTGTAATTATTTCTGGGTATCGGCATTCTCCAGTTTAGTGCACACAGTCACAAAGTCATTGTGGATTGCATTTAGGCTAGTCAATCTGATGGGATAGGTGTAAAAAATCTACCATTTTGAAGTCAGTTCAGGAAGTAATTTGAATGTATGAATATATTCTACTTTTCCTTTCAGTTTATTGAGAAGTTATTGAAAATAGTTGCCCTTTCTTCCTATTATTGAATTGGAACTTTATCCCAACCCTGCAATCAAGCAGTTCAGTGAATTTGTAATAACACTAGACATTGAGTTCTACATTACATTTGCCATATTCGAAGAGACTAGACCTAGTAGTCTATCATATCTAGTGGTGTAAAAAGTACTTAAGTAAATATACTTTAAAGCACTACTTAAGTTGTTTTTTTGGGGTATCTGTACTTTACTTAGCTATTTAGATTTTTGCCAACTTTTACTTTTACTTCACTACATTCCTAAATAAAATCATGTACTTTTTACTCCATACATTTTCCCTGACACCCAAAAGTACTCGTTACATTTTGACAGGAAAATGGTCCAATTCCCAAACTTATCAAGAGAACATCTCTGGTCATCCCTACTGCCTCTGATCTGGCAGACTCACTAAACACAAATGCTTTGTTTGTAAATTATGTCTGAGTGTTGGGTGTGTCCCTGGCTATCAGTAAATATATATAATTGTGCCATCTGGTTTGCTTAATATAAGGAATTTGAAATGGTTAATAATTGTACTTGTACTTTTGATGCTTATGTACATTTCATCAAATCCATTTACTTTTGATACTTAAGTTTGTTTAAAACCAAATACTTTTAGACTTTTACTCAAGTTGTATTTTACTGGGTGACTTTCACTTTTACTTTAGTTATTTTCTATTAAGGTATCTTTACTTTTACTCAAGTATGAAAACGGAGTACTTTTTCCACCACTGATCATATCCACTTTAAAAAATAAAAAAAAATCCTCCCAATATAATCAACAATTACCAACTCGAATAGCAGAAGCATCTGGCCAAACGTCGCACATTTTTTTTTGTAGAAGGGCGCCACCACATGGAATTTTGGACCAGAGAAACTGTTCTGGTGCTGTTTATGGTACTGAAAGGAATTCGTGTGTGTGTGAGAGAGAGAGAGAGAGAGAGAGAGAGAGAGAGATAGAGAGAGAGAGAGAGAGAGAGAGAGAGAGAGAGAGAGAGAGAGAGAGAAAGAGAGACTATTCAACTTTGTTGCGCAGTATTTCTCCATCCTATTATTCGTTTAGCTAGAGATCACGTTGCAATAAGCTACTCACCAAAGATGGGCAGCCGTGGTTTAACCGGATCAAGGGCTACTGAGACTTTGACTCCTTCGGGGATTGGCTGCGAGACCAGGCTGAAACTGCTCTGCTTCGGCGGAGCCTTGTCATAAGGATAACCTGTGGCCCTTCTTGTGTTTTGACCTCGGAAAACAAAGTCGAGGTCCCCATCCCGCAACCCCGGCGGTACAACTTCGTCACTCCCAGCGTAATCTCTGGAGTAGCCTCTGAGAGAGAGGGTTTCTGGGTCTATGAGTCTTGATAACGGGTGCTGAATGGCTGGTAGTCGAAGAGAAGCAACCGAGGACAGTCTAGACATTGTATCTGTCATACTCCAGGATAAAAACGGTCGCATACGTCACATGGTGATGAGAGCATAAAATAGTCCTATTGAACTATATTCGTTATTAATGCTTCCTCGATAGTTTATGCTACTCTATGCTGAAGTTCCTTCACTGCGTACGACGGCAAAGGTTAACTTTTTGTGCCTCGTCTCCAACTCGAGTTGGTTTTGCAGAATAGGCTATAGGTGCGCGGTTGCTACAGACAACAGAAAGCACTCCAGCCCTCTCCACCAAAGTTTATTTATTGCGGTGGTAAATGGTGGGGTGGAGTTGTCAACTCAAAGAACAATGGTGTTGTTCTTGGCTTTATGTGGTATTTTTATGTGTGCAACTTGACAAATTGATAGCCTCACAGCTGAAATACCCCACTGCGCAAAAACTGGTTGAATCAACGTTGTTTACATGTCATTTCTACAAAAAAATGCAATGTGATGAAGTTGAATCAACGTGGAAAACTGGTTGGATTTCCAAAAAGTCATCAATGTAAGGTTTTTATTTTTAACTTTTTAAACAACACATTTTCCGAACTGTGGGAAATGTATCCTACATGCAACCTTAATTATACTTGTTTTAAAGTAGTGATAATAAATCCCACCATCCATTTGCGTAATTTGCGCAGTTAGCCTATTGCAATGTGCGGGCACGTGCGCGTAGGATTTGGTCCCATTCCAACAGGGCACAAGTCAAGCTCCTATGCACGTCGAGCACGGAGCGACGCATTTGTCAGCTAATTATCGGTAGACATTGACGCCCCCTGCGCGCACACATGACCTATTCGTGCAGGATCTCTTGATCTCCACGCTGCAGCCATAGGTCTCATGGAAATGCTGACACGAGGAGCATGTATAGGCTATTAACGTTGTGCTTGGAATTTGAAATAAGGTGGGCTTCTATAACCACACAGACTCATTAGCTTATTAGTTATCAATGGGATTCTGCTGGCATTCACCTACATTATTATTTGTCACAGGTGAAAGGGCAAAGCAATGGTTTTGGGGCAGATAGTTTATAATTAACTCGGTAATCAGGGTTGTAAGAATAGGAAAACTCTATAGTAAAATAGTAGGCTATATTCTTCCCACACAGTACAGACTATAGACAGCAAGTAGGCTATAACTTAATATGTGTGTACGTTAACATCTCTTTGATTCAGAACATTAGTATTTTAGGTACATTATTGATGCATTATTGTTGTGCAAACAGAAGTATTGTGTTTTGCCATCCAGAATACCAATAAAATAGAGCTTGATTGAATTCGAATGTTACTGTCTCAGCAACCAAGTGGAGAGTGAATGGTGTGGGCGCACGCGGATCTTTGGCAGCAACTCCAGGTCCTTTTGTACATTTAATTACAGGGCTTATGTTTTGTTGACATAGGTTACTATTGTGTTGGTTAAGTCACAAGCTACATAATGTTCTGCAAGAGACTATATTCGGTTGTATCCAAGCAACAATCAAACATGCTTTCCTGTGTGTGAGAAATGCAAGAATATGAGTCTGTTTTCAAAGCTGGAACAACAGGTTAGAAATGGTCAAAACTACGAACCTACTGTAACATGTTTGGCTGAAGGTTTTGGCCTAATGCATACAAAACGGAGGAATACTTTCGTTCCAGGGGTGAAAGCTTGTCCTAAATAGCCAACGTTGTTAGCAGGAACAGGCCTGAAGATATGAAAAATACAATTCCATTGACAATTAATGATAATTACAAAGAAGGCCATAATCAGCACATATGACCTACTTCTGCGCTGTAGGTCACATTGACATTCTGTTAAATGGAGACGCGCGCGCTTCCGGCTCTTCAAAACGCATCATAGGCTACAGGTCAGGCTATGAAGCAAATCCTCACCACACCATTAATAACATCACAATGTTTAAAAGTTGGCAAGCTAAGTTAAAGTCTTCAAAGTCGCATGCATACCAGCAACAATGTCACCCTCTCGCCCTCGCTGTTAATGTGTGAATTTTGATGGCCTAATTGCCAGGCCTAACCTCTTAAATCACATTTATCAGAACAATAAGACCTATATTGAATTATGAAGATACATTAAAAAGCTAAACTAAGCCAGCCTACCCATGTGTTAATTGCACACTGTATCATGGTGCCCACCCTAAACTGCGATAAACCTTGGGCCTGAAGAATAAATAGTGCATAAATAATGATAAATAGCTGTGATGTTGTGATGTTATTAAATAGCAGAATAAGAATTATTATCTAACACCACTGCATAACTGGAAAATGACTTGAATTTGCCCTTTAAAAGTCCCGAAGTGTTCTATTACACTTTATTTAATAGACATGGCTAAGATTCGAACCTTAACCTCGGATATTTATTTAGCCTCGCCAATCTGTTCGACCGTCTGCATATCCATCACCCCCAAATTCTCGCGATATATAGCCCAGATATATTATGCGGGATGGGGGCGCTTTGTCCACTTGGAGGGGCGTTGGGTTTCTTTGAGGGTGTCTTGGTGAGGACTGTCTGGAACTTTTACGGTCTGACCTCTACTCCACGAGGAGGAACTTGAAAACATGTCGGACGCGGTGGTTAGCTTCATTAAGGACTTTTTGGCTGGTGGCATTGCTGCTGCCATCTCCAAGACAGCTGTTGCTCCAATTGAGAGAGTAAAGTTGTTGCTCCAGGTAAGACTGAGTGAGAATAATTGTTTTCCAGTCTCTGTCATAAAGTTAATATATTATTGGTTATTCATTGAGTAAGATTGTAATACAATTAGATTAATTTGGCAAATGGTTTTCATTCAAAATACATGCGAAAAGCGCATTGGAGACGTTGCTTACGCACATGACTTGTCGCTGTCCAAGGTGGTATTGAGTTTTCTAATTTGATTCGATGGGACTCAGGATTTGGCCTTTCGTTCAGAACAGAAACCGAATCATATGAATTTCAGGTCATAAAAGAAAATGACTATTTTGAATAACATAAAGTTAATTTATTTGATGCGTTCTTATATTTTAATGTTGATTTCAAGTACACGTAATGCTATGTTTCGATTAATAGGATGATAATTAATTATTCCAAAATGTCGACAATCGTTTGGATATAAGAGCGGCGATATTTGGTTTAGGCCTAGGCTACAGCTAAATTTATCCAGACGCATGCAACCCAATACACTCAGACTGTGCTCAAGTGACATGAAGCAATGGCCAGTATACAACAGCGCTGAGAATAGCTCATTATAACAAAAATTGCACACATGCATTCCTACAAACCCGTGAGTATCATTGAATTCAAGTGAATTAGGAATTTTCCCAACAACAAACTCAATATTGTTACGCTCTTGCTATAAGCATTACCACCCTGCATACCACTGCTGGCTACCACTGCTTCTGAAGCTAAGCAGGGTTGGTCCTGGTCAGTTCCTGGATGGGAGACCAGATGCTGCTTGGAAGTGGTGTTGGAGGGCCAGTAGGAGGCACTCTTTCCTCTGGTCTAAAAAAAATATCCCAATGCCCCAGGGTGCCTTCTTTCGGATGGGACGTTAAACGGGTGTCCTGACTTTCTGAGGTCATTAAAGATCCCATGGCACTTATCGTAAGAGTAGTGGTGTTAACCCTGGTGTCCTGGCTAAATTCCCAATCTGGCCCTCAAACCATCACGGTCACCTAATAATCCCCAGTTTACAATTGGCTCATTCATCCCCCTCCTCTCCCCTGTAACTATTCCCCAGGTCGTTGCTGCAAATGAGAACTTGTTCTCAGTCAACTTACCTGGTAAAATAATGGATAAATAAATAAAAAATATAAACTTCAGTTGCGTAATACAAAGTAGGCCTAAAGTACAATGATAAAATCCAATTGACATGTTGTTTTTTTGCATACTGAATTGAGGCTAAATTGAAAAATTAATTGTCTTCTGTTGTTCTGCTCTCCAGGTCCAACATGCCAGCCAACAAATCACAAAGGAAATGCAGTACAAAGGGATCATGGACTGCGTCAGGAGGATTCCCAAAGAGCAAGGCTTTATCTCCTTCTGGAGAGGCAACCTGGCCAATGTGATTCGTTACTTCCCCACCCAAGCCCTCAACTTCGCTTTCAAGGACAAGTACAAGAAGATCTTCCTTGGAGGAGTGGACCAGAAGACACAGTTCTGGCGTTGGTTCGCCGGGAACCTGGCATCCGGTGGCGCGGCCGGTGCCACCTCTCTTTGCTTCGTTTACCCACTTGACTTCGCCAGAACCAGGCTCGCGGCCGACATCGGAAAAAGTGGAGCTGAGAGAGAGTTCAGCGGTCTTGGCAGCTGTCTCAGCAAAATCTACAAAGCCGACGGTATCAAGGGCCTGTACCAGGGATTCAACGTGTCTGTCCAGGGCATCATCATCTACAGAGCTGCTTACTTCGGAGTCTATGACACAGCCAAGGGTGAGGAGCATGAGCTAAAGTAAAATCATACATTTAAGTAGCTGTTTGCAATTGGACGTTGTTTAAAGTATTGTATTTTTACAAAAAATAGGCACAGAATCCCAATTATGTTGCTCTGCGTCATCGTCTAGGTATGCTGCCCGACCCCAAGAACACGCACATCTTCGTCAGCTGGATGATTGCCCAGAGCGTCACCGCTGCCGCCGGTATTATTTCATACCCCTTTGACACCGTCAGACGTCGTATGATGATGCAGTCAGGACGCAAATCAGGTGAGCTAGTTGTAGCCTACTCGTTGAATCATATCAATGAATGACCATCATAGTAAATAAGAATATGTTCTTAACTGACTTGCCTAGTAAAATAAAGGTTACGGCACATTACGCATGGCAATTGTCATTGAATTGCCTACAGTAGGCCTATATTTCACATTTTAATGATCAATGTGTCGATTTCAATAGCGGACATCATGTACACTGGCACAATCGACTGCTGGAAGAAGATCGCCAAGAACGAGGGAGGCAAAGCCTTCTTCAAGGGAGCCTGGTCCAACGTGATCCGAGGCATGGGCGGCGCCTTCGTCTTGGTGCTCTACGACGAGATCAAGAAGTACACATAAACATTCACAACTCCATAGGAAACCCTTCACCACATGTCTTAATTGGATCATATAATGATAACAGCTTGGGTGAATTATCGGGGGTATATGTGTATTCTATTGAGCCAGCCCAGGAGTTGGTTGCTAGTTATCCTTCTCGCCAGTGTATTTGGTCATGTGAGGAACGCACCGACTCTGAAAGCTGTATATATCTTACCCAAGATGTACAGAAAAACGCACATCCAGGCCTGCCAGTTGACTGTCAAACTGGTCCAGAAAAGGGATTTTTCCATTTAATTACATGCCTACTGCAAACAAAGATTCATCCACTCTCCTCAGTTCTTTCTTTCTCTCATAGTAAGTCAAATTAATGTACTCTTCACAGCAGCTGCTGTCTTCCAAGGGCCTTATGTTCCTGTGTTGTGTCATATCTCATGTCCCACAATAAACATTATTTTAATAAGAATAAAGATGAAAATACCTACTAAGCCCTCTGCTTTGGTGCATTCCTTTGTCATTCATATTTCCTATATGTTTTATTGAAATATTGTATACAATATATAACATAATATACAGTATAACATAATATATCAAACAATTTAGGCAAGGGTTACTAGTTCCAGGCTCTGACTTGGTCTATTATAGGGTTAGAAATATCATCCATCCCATTTTCTTGGGCTGGCTAAAGAGATCATTCTATTGGGAGCCAGCCTAGATGGGAATCATATAGCCCAGTGCCTCATCAGCTGCCACGCTTCATAGTATTTGTTATGTACATAACAGATACAAATCTAATATTACTCCAATTTTTTCAAACATCAGGTTTTACTAAGGCTATACATACACATTACTATAAATGACATACAAAAATACAAAAAAGGCCAACAAACTTGATGTTTGCAATCCCACTACCAACATACAAATGTATTACTTTTCCTGTGCCAACCCTCAAAAAACAATTTATTTGAGTAAGCTTATAGTACTAATTAATTACAACTACTGGTAAATATTTTCCTTGCTTTTTTCTCTGTTGATGACTTATAGTGCTGGGTCAGGACTTCTGACCATGACACAGCCAATCACTGGTCTATTTCCCCTGCCGCTGTTGTAGCCATCGTGTGTGTGCGTGTGACATTATGTCATTGTGGGTGATAATTATTCATGTCCACAACATGCCAGATTTGCTGCCCGTTAAGTGTGTCTGCATTGGCAGTCTTTGTTGCCATGTGGATGGTATGCAGCTAACTGGCCTACAAAAGACAGCTGCCACAAGTGTAAAAGTCCTGTGGACATTGTTTGAGCTCATTTGACCACGGACAGACATGATTGGTGCGCGCAACAAGCAGCTTTATTGGAAAACGTCAAGAAATTTGCACAGGATCACAATAAAAATATATATATATATATATATATGACTAATTCTCCCATAATATTCTAAAAAAAGCTTTACCAGACCACAAAGATATATCTCTCTCATTATTCATGATAATGTAAGAACAATTACAGAAAAGTTCCACTTTAAAATATTTCACAAGAGTGCAAATACAGCACGGAATACTTAGTGCTTACTCTATTCACTAAGCATATTGATAAGCACCACCTGCTAAGCTGACAAAGGAATGTTTTTTAAAATATTTTTTATAGTTGAACCATAGCCAGGCTATATAGCCAGGCTATATCTTCCATTACAACAGAAGCACAGTTCACAATACTTTATAGCAGCTAGCCGTAGGTCCTGGGAAGCAATAGTGAAGCAGTTTAATGAGAATTGTTGTATAACGGCAACACTATCATTCTTACATCATATAGGACTGGTTTTCCGGACCCAAATGAAGCCTACTACTCATGGACTAAAAAGTATGCTCCAAGGAAAAAAATTAATCAAATGTTATTTTAGGCTTAGTCTAAATCTGGGAAACAGACAATCAGTGTCAGATCCCTTTATTTATTAGAATTGAGGGCTAAAACAGAATCACTGGACAAGTGCATGATCAGAGCACAATAGAGATTTAGTTTGGACAAAGTGTGACCAATTTCTGGCTTCGCACATCTCTGACACAGATCCTTCATTGTGTGGGACACTCCTAACAACCTCGACTTAACCATCTGGGGGAAGAATGTCAAACTGACCTTGGATCAATGTTTAGGGGCAACTATTGACTTATTAGGTAAGGACTTGGAAGGGGTGGGGGAGTTGGGGAATGGGGTTCCTCCCTGAGCACAGCTCTCAGGACCATGCTGCTCGGGACGCTGCCGTACTGGCGTGCCTGGGTAGGGGTGTGGAGGTGGTAGCGATGGCAGATGATGCCCTGGCACTATGGTGGTTGCGGTTGGTACTGCCAGGCCTGGGGCTCTTTCCTGAAGAAAAAACAACAAGACAACAGGGGTCAATAGTCCTGCTGATTTACATACTATTACTACTACATTAATTATATGCTAGTATTACTATACTACACATATGATGAAACAACAAGACAACATACGTCAATAGTACTACTGATTTACATACTATTGCTACTACATCAATTACATACTAGTATTACTATACTACACATATGATGTACTACCTTCTCCCAAATTTAACTCCCTCAATGTAAAAATATATGGGCTATGTACATTCGAGTACAACAGTACATCACATTTGACGTTTGTGGGGTGCGAAAAAGGGAAACAAAAAAACAGCTGTGAGCATTTGTTATAATTTTGTGCATTTTAAACACAGATAGATCACTCAAAAACTATATTTTAATATTTGTTCATAAGAAAAATGGTGCATGTCAGCAGCCACTTTCAGTACAGTATGCAGTACGGCCACACAAAGGGGATGCCGCCGGGAAATTTGAGGCATTATCAAGTGCTTGTCAAATTGTGAAAGAGAGAGACTGATAAAGTGTGTACAGCCTGCACAAAAAACTAAGCAGAGCTCATGCCTTTCATGCAACTTTTTTCAAATCATCATTAGAGTCGCATCATGTAGCCTTAGAAAGTATTAAAAATCAAAACATATAGCTCAACTAAAGTTACATAAATAACTCTAAATTAAGCATATAGGAGTAACTGTTTCTTTGTTAACCGCTCACCACAGATTTCCATATGTGCGCATTCACTCAAATAGTTTGGAAAAAATATTTTATTTTATTCAATTGTATTCTTCATACTATAAAATAATTCCATGGAATTCTAAGCAAATGTTGTCTGCTAAATGAACTAGTGTAACCCACAGCCATATGGCATAGCCAGATCAGTACCATACATAAGGACAACTCAGAGTATGCTATTCTGTTCTTCTGAAACACACTATATTTTCTTCATCATGTTTCTTTAGACCTGTCTAAAATAAATAATGGATTTATTGTGATGGTGTAGGCTATATTACATGGATTTATTAGACTTTATAAAATGTAGATGCTCCAAAGGTCTGCATCAGTGGCTTGTAGGCTTATGTGTTGAAGCCAGAAGATGCTACATGTGTTTATGTTAATTAATGGTCAATTACCGTGAGACCGGCAGTTATTTGTTTGACAATCACCGTGAGCAGCCCTATGCGTGAGCAGCCCTATGCGTGAGCAGATCATTTATCAAAATACAAGTAATCTGAACACAAGTGTGACACGTGTGCATACAGTAGGGAGTAATATGTATGTTTTAGTCTTCACATATCACAACTTATTTCAGCATATTGATTAGGAATTTGGACAGTTAAAACCGGTGACACTCGGCTACAGTATATAGTATATATAAAAAATACAGGAAGCAGCAACAATATCATTTCCAACTTATGTTTTAGGAATATACATTTTAATATTATTTCTCATCATGATTCTACTTGATCATGTAAAAACTAGTGAATGCTATGATTTATTTTTGATATCATGAAAATTTGTTTGCCCTGGCTACAGTGGAAGTGCTCAGTGCTTATGATCTCAAAAACATTACATGCTAAAAAAAAATGGGATTATATTAACAGTGGACTAATGGAAAAAATACCAAAATATGTTTTGAGTAAAGTGATCCTTCAAAAGAACAAAAATAAAAGATGCCAATTCAGTCTCTCTTAATGAATGACAGAAATAAGTAATGTCTTTGGGCTATTGAGAGCTATTGAGCATCAGTTCTTCAGAGAGTTGACCTGGTGACGTTCTGCTGGAGGTCCGCTCCATCTTGGAGGGCGATCTGTCCATGGCAGAGAGCGAGGTGGCGATGCCCAGGTATCCGGCCTGGCGCTGGTAGTCTGCCAGCTGCTCTGCCCTCTTCATGCCCCGGGTAGGCCTCACTGACTCTAGCCTCCGCAGGAAAGCCTGGTGAGAAATGGTGGTAACAATTTCCATGAAGGTACCTGTATAATGTCTTCCTAAGACATTCATAACCTATACATTTCACATTCAAATGCAGTGCAAACACCAATTGCAAGACATAACTACAATATTAACTTGCGGTCGTTGTCATAAGGTGACGTATGCAGATATGAAATGGCTATTAACTGCTCTATTAATACGGTGAGGGTTATGAAGCCATTAGGTGCCCATCAACATTTTCAAACACTGGCAGAGCATAAAACACTATTTTACATTCCTTTTCCAGATTGGACCTGAAAATCATAATATAATTGTGTGTCTAGCAATGGATACCTTTAGGTACTGCAAAGAATTCAACACCATTGGTAACTATCTGGTACCGAATGGTATACAGTCATGGCCAAAAGTTTTAGGAATGACAAAAATATTAATTTCCACAAAGCTTGCTGCTTCAGTGTCTTTAGATATTTTGTCAGATGTTACTATGGAACACTGAAGTATAATTGCAAGCATTTCATAACTGTGTCAAAGGCTTTAATTAACAATTACATGAAGTTGATGCAGAGTCAATATTTGTAATTTTGACCCTTCTTTTTCAAGACCTCTGCAACCACCCTGGCATGCTGTCAATTAACTTCTGGGCCACATCCTGACTGATGGCAGCCCATTCTTGCATAATCAATGCTTGGAGTTTGTCAGAATTTGTGGGTTATTGTTTGTCCACCCACCTCTTGAGTACTGACCACACGTTCTCAATGGGATTAAGGTCTTTGGAGTTTCCTGGCCATGGACCCAAAATATTGATGTTTTGTTCCCCGAGCCACTTAGTTATCACTTTTGCCTTATGGCAAGGTGCTCCACCATGCTGGAAAAGGCATTGTTCGTCACCAAACTGTTCCTGGATAGTTGGGAAAAGTTGCTCTCGGAGGATGTGTTGGTACCATTCTTTATTCATGGCTGTGTTCTTAGGCAAAATTGTGAGTGAGCCCACTCCCTTGGCTGAGAAGCAACCCCACACATGAATGGTCTCAGGATGATTTACTGTTGGCATGACACAGGACAGATGGTAGCGCTCACCTTGTCTTCTCCAGACAAGCTTTTTTCCGGATGCCCCAAACAATCGGAAAGGGGATTCATCAGAGAAAATTACTTTACCCCAGTCCTCAGCAGTCCAATCCCTGCACCTTTTGCAGAATATCATTCTTTCCCTGATGCTTTTCCTGGAGAGAAGTGGCTTCTTTGCTGCCCTTATTGACACCGGGCCATCCTCCAAAAGTCTTCGCCTCACTGTGCGTGCAGATGCACTCACACCTGCCTGCTGCCATTCCTGAGCAAGCTCTGTACTGGTGGTGCCCCGATCCCGCAGCTGAATCAACTTTAGGAGACGGTCCTGGCGCTAGCTGGACTTTCTTGGGCGCTCTGAAGCCTTCTTCACAACAATTGAACTGCTCTCCTTGAAGTTCTTGATGATCCGATAAATGGTTGATTTAGGTGCAATCTTACTGGCAGCAATATCCTTGCCGGTGAAGCCCTTTTTGTGCAAAGCAATGATGACGGCACGTGTTTCCTTGCAGGTAACCATGTTTGACAGAGAAAGAACAATGATTCCAAGCACCACCCTCCTTCTGGAGCTTCCAGTCTGTTATTCGAACTCAATCATCATGACAGAGTGATCTCCAGCCTTGTCCTCGTCAACACTCACACCTGTGTTAACGAGAGAATCACTGACATTATGTCAGCTGGTACTTTTGTGGCAGGGCTGAAATGCAGTGGAAATGTTTTGGGGGGATTCAGTTCATTTGCATGGCAAAGAGGGACTTTGCAATTAATTGCAATTCATCTGATCACTCTTCATAACATTCTGGAGTATATGCAAATTGCCATCATACAAACTGAGGCAGCAGACTTTGTGAAAATTAATATTTGTGTCATTCTCAACTTTTGGCCACAACTGTACAGTATAAGCTAATAGTGTTTCAAAAGGTAAATATTGTGTAATTGTGCACTACAGACCACTTTGTCTATTTTGATTATGCCAGCCCAGTGTCATTGATAGAGTAGGCAGCTGCAGGCATGCTGCACACACATAATATTATTAGCACACTTCAGTTAAACAAAATGGATCTGTCAACAGTGTCAAAGGGAACAAGCCTTACAAATCCACTGGACATGAGCCATTACCATTATAAACTCAGCAAAAAAATAAACGTCCTCTTGCTGTCAACTGCGATTATTTTCAGCAAACTTAACACGTGTAAATATTTGTGTGAACATAATAAGATTATACAACTGAGATACAAACTAAACAAGTTCCACAGACATGTGACTAACAGAAATGGAATAAAGTATCCCTGAACAAAGGGGGGGTCAAAAGTAACAGTGTGGCCACCAGCTGCATTAAGTACTGCAGTGCATCTCCTCCTCATGGACTGCACCAGATTTGCCAGTTCTTGCTGTGAGATGTTACCCCACTATCCACCAAGGCAAAGGCAAGTTCCCAGACATTTCTGGGGGGAATGGCCCTAGCTCTCACCCTCCGATACAACAGGTCCCAGACGTGCTCAATGGGATTGAGATCAGGGCTCTTCGCTGGCCATGGCAGAACACTGACATTCCTGTCTGGCAGGAAATCACACACAGAACAAGCAGTATGGCTGGTGGCATTGTCATGCTGGAGGGTCATGTCAGGATGAGCCTGCGGAAAGGGTACCACATGAGGGAGGAGGTTGTCTCCCCTGTAACGCACAGAGATTGCCTGTAATGACAACAAGCTCAGTCCAATGATGCTGTGACCTACCGCCCCAGACCATGACGGGCCCTCCACCTCCAAATCGATCCCGTTCCAGAGTACAGGCCTCAATGTAACGCTCATTTCTTCGACGATAAACGCAAATTTGACCATCACCCCTGGTGAGACAAAACCGCGACTCGTCAGTGAAGAGCACTTTTTGCCAGTCCTGTCTGGTCCAGAGATGGTGGGTTTGTGCCCATAGGCAACGCTGTTGCCGGTGATGTCTGGTGCGAACATGCCTTTACAACAGGCCGACAAGCCCTCAGTCCAGCCTCTCTCAGCCTATTGTGGACACTGATGGTGGGATTGTGCGTTCCTGGTGTAACTCGGGTAGTTGTTGTTGCCATCCTGTACCTGACCCACAGGTGTGATGTTCGGATGTACCGATCCTGTGCAGGTGCTGTCACATGTGGTCTGCCACTGCGAGGATGATCAGCTGTCAGTCCTGTCTCCCTGTAGCGCTGTCTTAGGCGTCTCACAGTACAGACATTGCAATTTATTGCCCTGGCCACATCTGCAGTCCTCATGCCTCCTTGCAGCATGCCTAGATGAGCAGGGACCCTGGCAATCTTTCTTTTGGTGTTTTTCAGAGTCAGTAGAAAGGCCTTTTTAGTGTCCTTAGTTTTCATAACTGTGACCTTAATTGCCTACCATCTGTCAGCTGTTCGTGTCTTAATTGACCGTTCCACAGGTGCATGTTCATGAATTGGCTGTAGAAATATAACCACTCTCAAATTCAAAGACAGAGTTAAGGATGAAAGGACTGACCATCCATGATACAAAAATTACAGTTTTAAACATGTTTAAAAAAAACTGCAAAACAGTGTTTGTTAACATTTACTTTGTTTACAAACACTGGAGTAAAACAAGCTTATATTTTGGGTTCGTTTTGTACCCCTTTTTCTCCCCAATTGGTAGTTACAGTCTTGTCCCATCGCTGCAAGTCCCGTACGGACTCGGGAGAGGCGAAGGTCGAGAGCTGTGCGTCCTCCGAAACACAACCCAGCAAAGCTGCTTCTTGACATAACGCCTGCTTAACCCGGAAGCCAGCTGCACCAAATTGTTGGAGGAAACACTGTAAACCTGGTGACCGTGTCAACATGCATTGCACCCGGCCCTCCACAGGAGTTGCTAGTGTGCTATGGGGCAAGAACATCCCTGCCGGCCAAACCCTCCCCTAACCCGGACGACGCTGGGCCAATTGCGCACCGCCCCATGGGTCTCCAGGTCGCGGCCGGCTGTGACCGAGCCTGGACTCGAACCAATCTCTAGTGGCCTTAGACCACTGCACCACTCGGGAGGCCCATATTTAGGGTTCTGATGGGGTATGAAAGTTGAACTAAGCTCATGAGGCATATATAAGTCATATTCTTCAAGAATCAATGGGTATATACAGTGCCTTCGGTAAGTCTTCAGACCCCTTGACTTTTTCCACAATTTGTTACGTTACAGCCTTTTTCTAAAATGTATTAAATTGTTTTCCCTCAATCTACACACAATACCCCACAATAAAAAGGTGAAAACAGGTTCAGATTTTCTTTTGCAAATGTATTAAAAAAACTAAAAACAGAAATACCTCATTTAAGTATTCAGACCCTTTGCTATGAGACTCGAAATTGAGCTCAGGTGCATCCTGTTTCCATTGATCATCCTTGAGATGTTTCTACAACTTGGAATCCAACGGTGGTAAATTCAACTGATTAGACATAATTTGTAAAGGCACACATTTTTCTATATAAAAAGGTCCCACAGTTGACAATGCATGTCAGAGCAAAAACGGAATTGTCCATAGAGGTCAGAGACAGGATTCTGTTGATGCACAGATCTGGGGAAAGGTATCAAAAAATGTCCGCAGCATTGAAGGTCCCCTAGAACACAGTAGCCACCATCATTCTTAAATGGAAGAAGTTTGGAACGAGCAAGACACTTCCTAGAGCTGACCGCCCGGCCAAACTGAGCAATTGGGAGAGAAGTGCCGTGGTCAAGTGCCGTGGTCAACCCGATGGTCACTCTGACAGAGTTCCTCTGTGCAGATGGGATAACCTTCCAGAAGGACCACCATCTCTGCAGCACTCCATCAATCAGGCCTTTATGGTAGAGTGGCCAGACGGAAGCCACTTTTCAGTAAAAGGCACATGACATCCCGCTTGGAGTTTTCCAAAAGGCACCTAAACTAAACTCTGACCATGAGAAACAAGATTCTCTGGTCTGATGAAACCAAGATTGAACTCTTTGGCCTGAATGCCAAGCATCACGTCTAGAAGAAACCTGGCACCATCCCTACGGTGAAGCATGGTGGTGGTTTTTCAGCGCCCGGGACTGTCAGGATCGAGGGAAAGATGAAAGGAGCAATGTACAGAGAGAGATCCTTGGACGAAAACCTGCTCCAGAGCACTCAGGACCTCAGACTGGGACGAAGGTTCACCTTCCAACAGGACAACGACCCTAAGCAAACAGCCAAGACAGCGCAGGAGTGGCTTCGGGACAAGTCTCTGAATGTCCTTGTTTGGCCCAGCCAGAGCCTGGACTTGAACCCGATCCAACATCTCTGGAGAGACCTGAAAATAGCTGTGCAGCGACTCTCCCCATCCAACCTGACAGAGTTTGAGAGGATCTACAGAGAAGAATGAGAGAAACTCCCCAAATACAGGTGTGATATTTCTTTCTTTTTTAGACATTTGCAAAAATTTCTAAAAACCTGTATTTCCTTTGTCATTTTGGGGTATGTGTAGATTGATGAGGATTTTAAAATAAGGCTGTAATGTAACAAAATGTGGAACTAGTCAAGGTGTCTGAATACTTTCCAAATGCACTATGAGTCCATAAATGGATATGGCAACTGTTGATTGCCCTTTTAAAGGTGAAATGATGCAAAATGATGTTGCCACGAGCAGCACTGCAGATATTGAGATGAGCCAGGGCACCAAAACAGCAGTGAAGTTGATCCTCGCGCTTCAACGCACTAAGTTGTTGTGGAAATTGACCTACTATGCTCTTTACTTTCTGCATCTACATCATATCGCTGACTCTATCTTTAACACATTATTGACAAAAGATGACGTAATCTGGACATATTTTGATTTGCGACAGCCGCAAAGTATGTGTGCTGGTAGTTAGTTAAAAACACAACATATGTACATTAACTGTGAACACCGTATGTCTAATGCACAGCTTTGTATGTGTGTGAGTGAGTGAGTGAGAGAGTCAGTGAGTGAGTGAGTAAGAGAAAGAGAGAGAGAGTACTATTCAATTTATGTTGCGCAGTAGTTCATTCAGAGACGGATTTGGTTAAATCGGTCAATAAGATGAGCATGCAGATGTGGTTCTACAATGTCATAACCCCCCCCCCCCAACCAACCCCCACACCCCTTTACCATTCCTTGTGACATTACACAAGAGAAACACTTTGCTGACTTATGAGGCTTTGGGCCCCTCTCCCTATTTTAACTGGTTGGTTGGCCCTTAGCCATGACCTTGCCCTTATTGGAAGTACATGGCAAGAGTTCACATGAACTCTTCTTTAGACACAGTCCACACTAATTAAAACTACTTGACCCCTCCGATCATGTTCAATAGCTAGGTCTCTTGCAAATAGATTTTATTTCAATGAGAAACTGGATAAATAAAAGTGGAAATTAAACTAAAGTATTAGCCAAACACATTACCAAAACACAAAATAATTGGGTCACTGTGGCAAGATCATATGGCATTTTTATATATATTTCAACTATCTAACCACCAGAGACCTTAATGAAACTGGGAGAGGATAGTGAGCCCTGAAAAGCAGAGGTAAAAACGTGGCCCATTGAGAGTAAAAATAACCAGCCAGTAGCTCAAAATGTCACATGCAGTCACGCTCCCACCAACAAGCCCTACGGAGAGGAAATCTCAGTAAGTGAGACCGTCAGGAAGAACTAGGAATGGAAATAGGGGAAAGGTTAAGAATGGTCCCCCATATTCCATAAGAGGCAGAACTGACCGGTACTATATCTAAACCCCTTGCTAGAAAATATATATAAAATGTTTTGTGTAAACCAATACAATCTCTCAGACAATGTGTATAACAATATCATAAAATATGCATAGAGCCAGGTGAGGACAAGGTATTCATATTTCTCTCAGCTCACACTTTGGATAGTCCCAAATTATGATCTACAGATGGTCAAACTATCTGTTGATATGCAGCTGCTTGGTAAAGTTAGGGTTAGAATAATAGTTAGGTTAAGGACAGGGTTAGGGCTATTGTTCATGGATTGTTAGTTGAAATGTTGTTGATGGTAATTGAACATCTACAAACCATCTACTTGGGATTCTACACATAAAGTGATACCTTCTCTCAAACTATATAGTGTACAATGAGTGAGAAGGACAGTCAACTACCCTGAACAACTCCAATGCTGGACAAATGTGCCATCTGTCAATGGAGAGACAGAGTGTGTGTGTGTGTGTGTGAGTTTATGTGAGAGGTGTATATACATCACACGGTATATTCAATTACCACACTAAGAATAGAGGGAGGGAGAGCGTGAGGGAGAGAAACCCTCCTCCCCCTCTTGATGAGTTAAGAGAGAGAGAGCAAGAAAGAGCGAAAGAGACAGCTACAGTACAGTACAGCCTGTCCCAGCCAGCACTGCTCATTGCACAATAACAGTGTGAGTTTTGGAGATAAAAGGGTGACTTTCTGACATATAGGATGACATACTTTATCTAATCACTGCAAACAATGATTAGATAAATTCCAGAATATTTGTCAAGTTCTTTTGTAGAGACGGATGTTGAGTTCGACATAATTTATTGAAAGTGAAACTTAGCAAAACAAAACAATAAACGAACAACAAACCATGACTACAGAGGTGCTACGTGCACTTACTAAAAACAATATCCCATAAAACACAGGTGGAAAAAAATGGTACTTAAATATGATCCCCAATTAGAGACAACGATAGCCAGCTGCCTCTAATTGGGAATCATACCAAACACCAACATAGAAAAACTCAACTAGAACCCCACATATAAAATAACTAGAAAACCCACCAGTCACGTCCTGACCTACTTACTATACCATAGGGGGGAAAAGGCTCTCTATGGTCAGGGTGTGACAGTACCCCGCCCCGAAGGTGCGGACTCGGCCTCAAAACCTGAAACAAATGGGGAGGGTAGGGGGGGGGGGGATCTCGCGGATCCGCCAGCATCGGTGGCGGCTCTGGTGCGGGACGAAGAACCCGCTCATCCCACGGATACAACAGCATCGGGGGCGGCTCTGGTGCGGGACGAAGAACCCTCTCAGCTCGCGGATCCACCATCTTTGGTGGCGGCTCTGGTGCGGGACGAAGAACCCGCTCATCCAGCCATGGACCCGGGCTGAACACTGTGCCTGGACTGGACCTCGGTATCAAGGAAGGCTCCTGCCATGGAGCGGGACTGGACACCAGATCTGGATTGGACATCAGTGCAGAGGAAGGCTCCAGCTTTGGAGCTGGACTGGACGCCGTATCTGGACTGAGCACCGGAGCAGGAAAAGGCTCCGGCCATGGAACTGGACCGGACGCCGTGCCTGGACATCGGCGCAGGGGAAGGCTCCCGCCATGGAACGGGACTGGGCGCTGTGCCTGGACACCAACGCAGAAGAAGACTCTGGCCTTGGAGCTGGACTGGACGCCATGCTTAGACGGCATCGGCGCAGGGGAAGGCTCCGGACCGGGGACCCGTCGCCGGAAGCTCCGGACCGGGGACCCGTCGCCTGAAGCTCCGGACCAGGGACCCGTCGCCTGAAGCTCCGGACCAGGGACCCGTCGCCTGAAGCTCCGGACCGGGGAACCGTCGCCTGAGGCCAGAAACGTGGAACCGACACAGGTTGCACCAGACTGCCACCCAGATCCTCTGGTCGGATGTTGAGCAGAACACACTTTCACAACATCTCTCTCATCTCACTCTCTCCCAACTTCACCATTGCCTCCCTGACAGTCTCTGGCTCTTCCCTCTGCTCAATCGCCAGCTCCATGTGTCCCCCCCAAAAAAACTTGGGGTTGTCCTTGGGCTTTCTGTAGCCGCGTACCCTGTCGTCGTCGCTGTCCTCCATTATCTCCCTCCGTCTGTCGCCAAGGAAGGGTTTTGCATCTCCATCACTTCTTCCAATGTCCAGAAATCCTTCCCACTTTGGGCACGCTGCTTGGTCCTGGTTTGATGGGATATTCATTTGTAGAGACGGACCAAGGTGCAGCAGATTTTGAGTTCCACATAATTTATTGAAAGTGAATCTTAGCAAAACAAAAAACGAACAACAAACCGTGACTACAGAGGTGCTACGTGCACATACTCAAAACAATATCTCATAAAACACAGGTGGAAAAAATGCTACTTAAATATGATCCCCAATTAGAGACAGTGATAGCCAGCTGCCTCTAATTGGGAATCATACCAAACACCAACATAGAAAAACTAAACTAGAACACCTCATAGAAAATAATAACTAGAAAAGCCCCCAGTCACACCCTGACCTACTATACCATAGAAAAACAAAGGCTCTCTATGGTCAGGGCGTGACAATATTTTTTTACAAATGAAAAAAAAAAACATTTAAGCTGAAATGTCTTCAGTCATTAAGTATTCATCCCCTTTGTTATGGCAAGCATAAATAAGTTCAGGAGTCACATAATAAGTTGCATGGTCTCACTGTGTGTGCAATAATAGTGTTTGACATGTTTTTTTTAATGACTACGTCATCTCTGTACCCCACACATACAATTATCTGTCAGTTGAGCAATGAATTTTAAAAGAGTCAACCACAAAGATCAGGGAGGTTTTCCAAAGCCTCGCAAAGAACGGCACCTATTGGTAGACGGGCAACAAACAAAAAAAAACTAGCAAACAAGCAACACTGAAGCATGCATGAGAGCACCAGCTGTTCTGGACGACTATGATCATGCTCTCCATAGCCGATGTGAGCAAGACCTTTACACAGGTCAACATTCACAAGGCCGCGGGGCCAGACTGATTATTAGGACGTGCACTCAGAGCATGCGTGGACCAACTGGCAAGTGTCTTCACTGACATTTTCAACCTCTCCCTGACCAAGTCTGTAATCCCAACATGTTTCAAGCAGACCATCATAGTCCCTGTGCCCAAGAAAGCAAAGGTAACCTGCCTAAAATGACTCCCGCCCTGTAGCACTCAAAAGGAACACCTATGTGAGAATGCATAGTGCCCACAACATCACAGTGCCCACAAAGCTCATCACTAAGCTAAGGAGCCTGGGACTAAACACCTCCCTCTGCATCTGGACCTTGGACGTCCTGACGGGCTGCCTCCCAGGTGGTAAGGGTAGGCAACAACACATCTGCCACGCTCAGTCCCCTCCTGTACTCACTGTTCACCCACAACTGCGTGGCCAAGTCAGGATGCTCTCGATGGTGCAGCTGCAGCTGTAGAAATGTTTGAGTACCTGATGACCCATGCCAAATCTTTTCAGTTTCCTGAGGGGGAATAGGCTTTGTCGTGCCCTCTTCACGACTGTCTTGGTGTGCATGGACCATGTTAGTTTGTTGGGGATGTGGACACCTGAAGGAACCTGAAGCTCTCAACCTGCTCCACTCCTACCCAATCGATGAGAATGGGGGCATGCTCGATCCTCTTTTTCCTGTAGTCCACAATCATCTCCTTCATCACGTTGAGGGAGAAGTTGTTGTCCTGGCCCCACATGGCCAGGTCTCTGACCACCTCTTTATAGGTTGTCTCGTCATTGTTGGTGACACTATTGTGTCATCGGCAAGCTTAATGATGATGTTGGAGTCGTGCCTGACCGTGCAGTCATGAGTGAACAGGGAGTACAAGAGGGGACTGAGCACGCACCCCTGAGGGGCCTCTGTATTGAGGATCAGCATGGCGGATGTGGTGCTACCTACCCTCACCACCTGGGGGCAGCCCGTCTGGAAGTCCAGGATCCAAAACATTTTCAAAGACTCCAGTCACCCAAGTCATAGAGTGTTCTCTCTGCTCCCAAACGGCAAGCGGTACCTGAGCACCAAGTCTAGGTCCAAAAGGCTCCTTAACAGCTTCTACCCCCAAGCCATAAGACCACTGAACAATTAATCAAATGGCCACAAGGACAATTTACATTGACCCCCCCGCCCCCCTTTGTTTTTACACTGCTGCTACTCGCTGTTTATTATCTATGCATAGTCACTTAACCCCTACCTACATGTACAAATTACCTCGACTAACCTGTACTCGGTACCGGTACCCCCTGTATATAGCCTCGGTATTGTTATTTTATTCTGCTACTTTATTTTATTTAGTAAACATTTTCTTAACTCTATTTCTTGAACTGCATTGTTGGTTAACGGCTAGTAAGCATTTAACGGTAAGGTCTACCTGTTGTATTCAACTTGTCTAAGTCCTATCATCAACTGATTTTAGCCATGGAATGCCATGGCTGTGGATTGCATGCATTGTTTAAATTAAATGTTGGCATATTGGCAGTTAGTTGTTTGAAATGATGGAATAATTCCTCTAAAACTGGTTGACTAGCGAGCTAACAAACATACAGTGCAGATAAATTCTTCAAATTAAATATTTTACAATATCTTCTCAATATATATATAAAAATACAATATCTTATCACAGCAACACTAGCCAGAAGTTTTGCTTTGCCATTTACGATTTATTCTACAATTCAAACATGGAGATTATCCCAAACTCCCGTTCCACCTACACCTAAAGACGTGGATGGAAATCTCCTCTTCCATATTGTGAACTTCGGCCATGAACAACTTTACCGGCACCTGATATCACCTTTCCTACGGGAACAGCTGAGCAGCTCGGGGGAAGGTACACAGGAAACACTGCAGCGCCACTGAAACCGGTGTTAACTCCAACAAGCTGCTTGTTACCACAAAGCAAGCTAAACAACTATGCCCAAACTGTGGTAAGACCATAAAGAATTCAAAAGCGGTGGCTTGTGATATTTGTAATTTGTTTGTTCACATAAAGTGTGGAGCTATCAACCCCTTGTCATATGATGAAGCTGTAAAGTCTCAAAGTAACATTTTGCTTGTTTGCAATTGTATGCTGTTTAAATGCGGTGCCAAACATTGGGATGCTGGACACAAGCAGGGATGATGAGAACAATCTAGATGAGATAGTCGATGTATCAGCAGTGGGCACAGAAAATGACATGTTTGACTGTTTCAATCGGAGAGGACTTCATTTTATCCATGTGAACGCACGGAGCCTTCTGCCGAAATTAGAGGGACTAAAACTCCTTGCTTCTAACACACAGGCTGCAGTAGTCGCTGTGACTGAGACATGGCTCGATGGGTCAATTGAGGACGATGAGGTTGAGCTTCCAGGTTATAGCGTTCATAGAATTGACGGAAACCGAAACTGTGTTTTACTAGGAATGATGTGCCTTTTAACCCTTGTTCAGATCTGAAAATGGATGGTCTTGAGGTTGCATGGGTAAATATACTTATTCCTAAATGTCGTCCTATACTTGTTGGTGTGTGCTATCTGCCTCCTAAGCAGAATCATTTATGATTTACTTGAATCGAATTGCTGTGATCAAAATGTATTTGCTGATAGAGAATGTATTCTGCTTGGTGATTTTAATACAATTGTGCAGTTATCCCCCCAGAGAAGTACACTAGTAAATGCCCTCTATAACTTGAATCAGTTATTTGGACTAAAACAACTGATTGTTGAGCCAACCCGGGTGTGTACTGACAGTAAATTAACTTTGGATTTGATTATTGTATCAGATCAAGAGAGCGTCTGTCATGTACAAAACTGTGATGATGTTGATCAAGCTTGGTGTCTTTTTAAAGATCTGTTTCTGTCTGCACTAGACTCTCTGGCTCCGATGAAACAAATTCAAATCAAAGTGGTTAGGGAAATAGATTACTTCTGAGATCTTAGACCTCATAAAGAAAAGGGATCGCTACCTGTCCAGATTCAGAAGGACAAATCTACAACAAGATTATGATGCTTATATTAACTGCAGAAACCAGGCAAGATACAAAATGGATAAGGCCAAATCCCAACATTATATAGACGCCGTTAATGATAACTTAAACTGTGGAAAATTTTAAAGGACATTGGCTCAAAACCTCCCCATAAGGTAAAATCCTGTAGCATTGGCCTGGATATTGATGAGGTTTTATGTCATGACCAGGCAAAGGTTGCAAATTATTATATATATATATTTTTACCACTATAGCCTCATCTCTGGTTAAGAGATCTGATCTGGACACTATGGCTAGTCTTTCATTAAAAACTTTTACCATAGCAGAGGTATTACAAATGATTTGTTTGAGCTGTGCATGGTAACAGAGGACAAAGTTTCCGATCTACTATGCTTAATGAGCACAAACAACACAACTGGGCTGGTTAACCTCGATGCAAGATTCATAAAGGATAGTCCTTGTGTCACCGCTAAAACGATAACGCATTTTGTAAAACCTTTCTATTAGTCGTGGTACATTTCCCAAGGATCTCAAAACAGCCTGGGTGGTTCCACTCCACAAGAAGAGCAGTAAAACAAATGTAATAACCTACAGGCCTGTGTCAATCCTCAAAACCTTATCCAAAGTGGTTGAGAGATATGTTTTTAATCAACTTGAGGGATACCTTCTTGAGCACAAACTTCTTTATGAACTACAATCTGGTTTTAGAACAGCTCATTCCACTGATACTTATCCACCTTTTTGACCACGTTAAGCAGGAAAGTGAGAAGGGGAACTATACAGTTATGGTCATGTTAGACTTGCAGAAAGCTTTTGACACTGTGGACCATGATATTCTCCGGATGAAACTGAAATGCATGGGTCTAAATTATGTAGCAGTGAATTGGTTTATCTTCTTTTTTTTTACCCCCTTTTTCGTGGTATCCAATTGCTACAACTCCCGTACGGGCTCGGGAGAGACGAAGGTCGAGAGTCATGCGTCCTCCGAAAAACAACCCAACCAAGCCGCACTGCTTCTTAACACAGCGTGCATCCAACCCGGCACCAATGTGTCGGAGGAAACACAGTACACCTAGCGACCTGCGCCCGGCCCGCCACAGGAGTCGCTAGTGCGCGATGAGACAAGGATATCCCTACCGGCCAAACCCTCCCTAACTCGGACGACGCTAGGCCAATTGTGGGTCGCCCCATGGACCTCTCGGTCGCGGCCGGCTGCGACAGGGCCTGGGCACAGCTAGCACTGCGCCACCCGGGAGGCCCGGTTTAGGTCTTATCTGACCAACAGAACATAAGTATGTAATGTTGGTGATGTTCTGTCAGAGGCCAAATAAATATCCTGTGGAGTACTGCAGGGATCAATTTTACGGCCTCTTATTTTAAATATACGTTAATGATATGCCAGATACAGTAACGTGCAAACTCTTGCTTTATGCTGATGATTCAGCCATACTGGTATCAGGTAAGGATACAGTTTACTGAGTAAAGAATTGCATTTTGTTAAGAGATTGGTGGTCTGACAACAAATTGTCACTACATTTGGGAAAAACTGATTCGATTTCTTTTGTAACAAAACGTAGATTGCTTAGGGCTGACAAGATAACGGTAAACTGTGCAGGCAAGGAGATTGAATCTAAAACAAGTATCTTATCTTGGTGTGTCCCTAGATCAATCCTTTTCTAGAGACCTGATTGCTGCTAAAATCCTTTCTAAAATGGTGAACAAATTGAAATGTTTATATCATAACACTCAATATTTTAACATTAAAGTTAAGAAACTGCTGGTCTCAACCTTGATTCAGTGTCATTTTGATTATGCCTGCTCTGCTTGGTATAGTGGGCTATCAAAGCTGAAAAAGAGAATGCAGGTCATGCAAAATAATGTTATCAGGTACAGTGGGGCAAAAAAGTATTTAGTCAGCCACCAATTGTGCAAGTTCTCCCACTTAAAAAAGATGAGAGAGGCCTGTAATTTTCATCATAGGTAAACTTCAACTATGACAGACAAAATGAGAAGAAAAAAAATCCAGAAAATCACATTGTAGGATTTTTTATGAATTTATTTGCAAATTATGGTAGAAAATAAGTATTTGGTCACCTACAAACAAGCAAGATTTCTGGCTCTCACAGACACCAGTGACCACCTAAGCAATGATCATTTTAATGGAATGCCTTTTTATGTCTCAGTGCATGATTGTGTTTAATATTTCCATACTTCAAATAAAGTTTGGAGAGCAGTAGATTAGGTGCTAAACCAGTTTAAGGCTAGATCCAACCCAAAAATGGTATGAGCGCTAGGAAGGAATAGGCGTGACTCTCCTATATTAAATATAGTAATCTGTGCCATAAAACCTTTAAATTAAACATTTACAGTGTTTAAAACAATTCTCATTGTATAAACTGCCTTAATTTTGCTGGACCCCAGAAAGAGTAGCTGCTGCAATGGCAGCAGCTAATGGGGATCTATAATAAATACTAAAACAAATCTCTCTTAGTACAGGGCTGTTGGAGTAGAGGTTGGGGTTGGCCTTGAACTCTATATAATGTCAATCTGTGCTGCCACCACTGTTGTGTCCACTGCCACCTGCTACCGTCTCTCTATGGCTGTACTGTGTCTGCTTTCACTGACCGGCCTGTGCTCTCAGACACACAGACAGCATACACAACCCTGGCAATTCTCCCTGAATAGCCCCCCCCCCCCCCCCCACACACACACACACACACACACACACCACACACACACACACACCACACACACACCACACACACACCACACACAGTTCAAAATATTCAGTTTCACACATGTGCAAGAAGTGGCTCCGTGGCGCAATGGATAGCGCATTGGACTTCTAGGCTTGTGAATGTGAGGTGATTCAAAGGTTGTGGGTTCGAGTCCCACCGGAGTCGCACTTTTTTTTTAAAGAAAGTGATACAGGAAAAAATGATAAAGGAAAACAAAATTATCTTAGTTACTCTAACAAATTTTCGTTGTTAAAAGTAGTATAGCATTTCGAAAGAGACTTGAGTAAGGCAAAATTCTGATATGTATCTTTGGCTAAATACATATAATAATTTCTCAACGAGCTACTAAAACACACATTTTTGTGAGCTAAATTTAACATAGTGACTTTTTTCAACATTTTGTTACAGCCTTATTCTAAAATTGATTAAATAGTTTCCCCCCCCCTCATCAATCTACACACAATACCACACCATGACAAGCAAAAACAGGTAAAACTTTTTTTTGCAAATGTATTAAAAATAAAAAGTATTCAGACCCTTTACTCAGTACTTTGGTTCCAAACTTCCACCCATTTAAGAATGATGGAGGCCACTGTTCTTGGGGACCTTCAATGCTGCAGACATGTTTTTAGTACCCTTCCCCTGTGCCTTGATTACAATCCTGTCTTGGAGCTCTACGGACAATTCCTTCGACCTCATGGCTTGGTTTTTGCTCTGACATGCACTGTGAACTGTGGAACATTATATAGACAGGTGTGTGCCTTTCCAAATCATGTCCAATCAATTGAATTTACCTCAGTTGGACTCCAATCAAGTTGTCGAAACATATCAAGGATGATAAATGGAAACAGGATGCACCTGAGCTCAATTTCGAGTCTCATAGCAAAGGGTCTTAATACTGTAAATAATGTATTTCAGTTTTTTTTGTAATACATTTGCAAAAATGTCTAAAAACCTGTTTTCGCTTTGTCATTATGTGGGATAGATGAGGGAAAACAATAATTTAATCAATGTTAAAATAATGCTGTAACGTAACCAATATTTCTCTCTTGCTTCTCCTTCAGTTTGGAAGAAATGTATTTGTTCAAAACTGTTCAACTATTGTCTTTCTCTGAGTCAACTACTCACCACATGTTATGCACTGCAGTGCTAGGTAGCTGTAGCTTATGCTTTCAGTACTAGATTTAATTATCTGATCGGGTTGACAACATGTCAGCTGTTCTCCAGCTACATCATGTTGCTACCCTACAGAGTGCTGTTGAGGCTAATGTAGACCTTCTTTGCAAAATAGTATGTTTTAATCAATCATTTTGTGATGTGATTATATTTAGTATAGTTTAATCTAAAAATGATAACTTTTTTAATGTTTAACCATTCATATTTTTATGAAATTCACTGAGGAGGATGGTCCTCCCCATCATCCTCTGAGGAGCCTCCACTGCCTCACAAGTAGAGGATTATAGTTTTCGGAGTAAAATTGTGTGCACGCAGGCAACAATTTGTGTGAAAATGGAACCAAAATGTCCATTACATATGTTTTCCGGAAAATTCACTGAAATATTGTCCTTTGGAGGATTGTTTGGGACTTTGGGTTTAGCCAGCAAGGCCTCATTTAAGGACGTGGAACTTTTAGTCTGTACATAACATGGAACAGTTCTGGGCAGTAAAGAGTTACTTTTTCAAAATGCCTTTGCTGCAGCAACGTACATCATAGGGTGAAGCCAAGTGCCAAGTTCATAGCGATCTTCTAACCATAATATACAATAATATGCTCCTGATGGCACAGCTACAGTGCTGTGAAAAAGTATAAGCCCACTTTCTAATTTCCTCTACTGTTGTATATGATTGATGCTAACGTTATCAGATCTTCAACCAAATCCTAATATTAGAAAAAGGGAACCCGAGTGAACAAATAACAACAATTACATACCTATTTCATTTATTTCATAAACAAAGTTATGCAACACCTAATGCCCCTGTGTGAAAAAGCAAATACTTTTTCACGGCACTGTACATCCACTTTGAAGCAAGTCTGGACTCATTTGAGCTTGAAATAAACAAAAATCCCAATAAACACAATGTAACTTTGAAACAATAAAGCCAAACACCCAATTACAAAAGATAAGTTACACACACAAAAAGAGAAGAACACTCACCAGGTTCTCCTTCTCGATACGCTGCTGCTCGCGCTGCCTGTTGAGGGCGCTGTGGTAGAGGCGGACAGGGGGCGGACCCCCTCCTCCTCCGTTGGACCTCCTCCGGGAGCTACTGGTGGTGCTGGTGCCCCCCGTACTACCCGGTCGCGAGTGGGGCGAGGGGCGCGACAGCTGGCGCAGCAGCCTCTGGTTCTCCCGGTCAATCTGCCGCACCTCGTCGTTGCTAAAGGAGTAATTCTTCCTATTCCTGCCTCCACTGGGGCAGTCGATGGCCAGGCCACTCCCCAGGCGACTGAGGAAGGCTTCAGAGAGAGAGGAGGGAGAGATGACAGAGGAGGAAGCAGCAGATAAACATTTTGTTAGTTAGCTGTCTGATTTGTTACAAATGGAGCATCTGCATGTCAATGAAAATATTTATAAAAAACATATGTAAACCGCCACTTTCTCAGATAGCTCCTGTCCTCCTGGACTGACGCCCCCGCCCACCCGCACATACACCTCAGCCCCTGCTTCTCCCCACCTCACCTTCTTCTACATCTGGGTTCCAGGAGCCCCCTTCCTCCTCCTCCTGGGGTATGCTGCTGAGGTTACCAGTGGGAGCGCTCCCCTCTGTCCCTCTATGCTGCTGCTGCCTGACACCCACACCCCCAGGCCCCACACCCTCCTCCTCCACCACCACCCTCCCCACTCCCAGGTCCAGGGACTGGGCCGGGCTGACGTCGGGGGTGGACAGTGGGGTCACGTCAGTCACTGTGTCTTCCTCTTCTTCAAGGGTGACGGTGGTGTGAGGCATCTCTCTGGGCACTGCCGAGCCCAGCCTGGGGGGCCTCCATCTGGGGGAGGAGGGCATGGATGTCTGGTGGGTTGGGAGCCCGGGCTTGGGAGAGGGCTCTGGGCATCCAGTATGCACCTGAAGGAAGAATAAGATGCATTCAGGGAGTTGTTTTAACAGTTAAAACGAGATAAATTCTGGATTTTAAGAGTGTCTTAACTCCTGTTGAACAACTTACTGCAACCACAACAGTGCCAACATTTACATTTGAGTCATTTAGCAGATGCTGATGCCCATTTCCAGACTGTTATGCAGATCGACAGTTAGCAGTGATTCTCAGTACTCCTGTGCCAGTTGAGTACTGTAGGTTTTTGTCCCAGCTTAGCGTCATCACACCAGATTCAACTCATCAACAGATGTTTAAAAAATAAGGCTCAGTGGCAAATTAATGTCCAACTAGTCAGTTACAACTGTGTGGAGTTTGTGACAGCAACTAGGTAAGCTTTTTACAGTATTATAGACTCTATTTCCTGGGATTTCTATGATATTCTATATACACTGCTCAAAAAAATAAAGGGAACACTTAAACAACACAATGTAACTCCAAGTCAATCACACTTCTGTGAAATCAAACTGTCCACTTAGGAAGCAACACTGATTGACAATAAATTTCACATGCTGTTGTGCAAATGGAATAGACAACAGGTGGACATTATAGGCAATTAGCAAGACACCCCCAATAAAGGAGTGGTTCTGCAGGTGGGGACCACAGACCACTTCTCAGTTCCTATGCTTCCTGGCTGATGTTTTGGTCACTTTTGAATGCTGGCGGGGCTTTCACTCTAGTGGTAGCATGAGACGGAGTCTACAACCCACACAAGTGGCTCAGGTAGTGCAGCTCATCCAGGATGGCACATAAATGCGAGCTGTGGCAAGAAGGTTTGCTGTGTCTGTCAGCGTAGTGTCAAGAGCATGGAGGCGCTACCAGGAGACAGGCCAGTACACCAGGAGACGTGGAGGAGGCCGTAGCAGGGCAACAACCCAGCAGCAGGACCACTACCTCCGCCTTTGTGCAAGGAGGAGCAGGAGGAGCACTGCCAGAGCCCTGCAAAATGACCTCCAGCAGGCCACAAATGTGCATATGTCTGCTCAAACGGTCAGAAACAGACTCCATGAGGGTGGTATGAGGGCCCGACGTCCACAGGTGGGGGTTGTGCTTACAGCCCAACACTGTGTAGGACGTTTTTCATTTGCCAAAGAACACCAAGATTGGCAAATTCGCCACTGGCGCCCTGTGCTCTTCACAGATGAAAGCAGGTTCACACTGAGCACGTGACAGACGTGACAGTCTGGAGACGCCGTGGAGAACGTTCTGCTGCCTGCAACATCCTCCAGCATGACCGGTTTGGCGGTGGGTCAGTCATGGTGTGGGGTGGCATTTCTTTCGGGGGCCGCACAGCCCTCCATGTGCTCACCAGAGGTAGCCTGACTGCCATTAGGTACCGAGATGAGATCCTCAGACCCCTTGTGAGACCATATGCTGGTGCGGTTGGCCCTGGGTTCCTCCTAATGCAAGACAATGCTAGACCTCATGTGGCTGGAGTGTGTCAGCAGTTCCTGCAAGAGGAAGGCATTGATGCTATGGACTGGCCCGCCCGTTCCCCCGACTTGAATCCAATTGAGCACATCCGGGACATCATGTCTCGCTCCATCCACCAACGCCACGTTGCACCAGACTGTCCAGGAGTTGGCGGATGCTTTAGTCCAGGTCTGGGAGGAGATCCCTCAGGAGACCATCCGCCACCTCATCAGGAGCATGCCCAGGCTTTGTAGGGAGGCCATACAGGCACGTGGAGGCCACACACACTACTGAGCCTCATTTTGACTGGTTTTAAGGACATTACATCAAAGTTGGATCATCCTGTAGTGTGGTTTTCCACTTTCATTTTGAGTGTGACTCCAAATCCAGACCTCCATGGGTTGATACATTTCATTTCCATTGATAATTGTTGTGTGATTTTGTTGTCAGCACATTCAACTATGTAAAGAAAAAAGTATTTAGTAAGAATATTTAATTCATTCAGGTCGAGGATGTGTTATTTTAGTGTTCCCTTTATTTTTTTGAGCAGTGTAGAAGACCCCCTTACCTTCCTGATCTTCATTAGTGCAAACCGTAGCAAAACATTTTGCTACAAAAATGAGTGTTTCTTATTAGGGCCCTCCACATTTCAGCCCGTTTGGTTCGTAGTGAATTCAACCCAGGTGTTTCCCTACTGAGCTGGGACAAATAGCTAGACCCTATGCGAATACTCTTAAAATGCATCCTTCTTTCCTCCCTTCCTTGAAGTAACCATTGGGTATGTGTACAAAGCTGAGCAGTACGGCAGCTCTCTCCAGGAGCAGGCTTGAGAATGACTAGCCTCAACCAGTTAGACAAGAACAAGTTGTAATCCTACCATGTCCACAGAGTGAGAGGGCTCGGAGGAGCAGCTCTCCCCACTGCTGTAGCTCTCATCAGTCTCCGACTCGGATGAAGTGGAAGATGGGGACAAACTCCTGTGGCGGAGCTTCCTGACAGGCTTCTTGGGAATGCCGTGTTGTGTCCCATTAGGTCCGGGTATCAACCTTGGGTTAACAAAATATAAGGTCATGAAACAAAGGCTTACCCATCCAACTGAATGACATGGCACAGTCTAGATAAGAACACAACCTGGTAAACAGAAGACGCAAATGCTTTTCCTGCATATTGGAACACTATACTGTTGATTTGATGTCTGTAATGCTTCAGATGTCAAAATCATTGCACGGATGGCAAGTGTCTGCAGGTTTTCACTCCTCACTTGTACTTGATTGATCAATTAACCCTATCAGTCCTGAGAACCCATCTAAAATTGGCTTTCCATTTATCCAACTTTCATATACAGTGGGGCAAAAAAAGTATTTAGTCAGCCACCAGTTGTGCAAGTTCTCCCACTTAAAAAGATGAGAGAGGTCTGTAATTTTCATCATAGGTACACTTCAACTATGACAGACAAAATTATAAAAAAAATCCAGAAAATCACATTGTAGGATTTTTAATGAATTTATTTTCAAATTATGGTGGAAAATAAGTATTTGGTCACCTACAAACAAGCAAGATTTCTGGCTCTGTGAAAACCTCCTTCCATCAGCAAGGGCATTGAAGATGAAACGTGGCTGGGTCTTTCAGCATGACAATGATCCCAAACACACCGCCCGGGCAACGAAGGAGTGGCTTCGTAAGAAGCATTTCAAGGTCCTGGAGTGGCCTAGCCAGTCTCCAGATCTCAACCCCATAGAAAATCTTTGGAGGGAGTTGAAAATCCATGTTGCCCAGCAACAGCCCCAAAACATCGCTGCTCTAGAGGAGATCTGCATGGAGGAATGGGCCAAAATACCAGCAACAGTGTGTGAAAACTTTGTGAAGACTTTGACCTCTGTCATTGCAAATGGTATATAACAAAGTACTGAGATAAATAATTATTTGGTCAATAACAAAAGTTTTCCACCATAATTTGCAAATAAATTCATAGAAATGTGATTTTCTGGATTTTTTTTCTCATTTTGTCTGTCATAGTTGAAGTGTACCTATGATGATAATTACAGGCCTCTTATCTTTTTAAGTGGGAGAACTTGCACAATTGGTGGCTGACTAAATACTTTTTTGCCCCACTGTATCTGCATGTCCAGCCCCTATAATTAGCCTCACAATGAAGTGTTTTACCATTGTAGGACAACCAGGGGTCAAGTAGAACACAAAACAATTTGAAATAAACAGTTGCATTCACGAGTATTATTGACAGATCTCAATAAAAAAAAATTACAGTCTCAAAGAAAACCATTAGTAACACACTACGCCGTTATGGATTAAAATCCTGCAGCGCACGCAAGGTCTCCCTGCTCAAGCCAGCGCATGTCCAGGCCCGTCTAAAGTTTGCCAATGACCATCGGGATGATCCAGAGAGGAATGGGAGAAGGTCATGTGGTCTGATGAGACAAATAGAGGTTTTTGGTCTAAACACCACTCGCCGTGTTTGGAGGAAGAAGGATGAGTACAACCCCAAGAATACCATCCCAACCGTGAAGCATGGAGATGGAAACATCATTCTTTGGGGATGCTTTTCTGCAAAGGGGACAGGACGACTGCACCGTATTGAGGGGAGGATGGATGGGGCCATGTATTGCGAGATCTTGGCCAACAACTTCCTTCCCTCAGTAAGAGCGTTGAATATGGATCGTGGCTGGGTCTTCCAGCATGACAACGACCCGAAACACACAGCCAGGGCAACTAAGGAGTAGCTCCATAAGAAGCATCTCAAGGTCCTGGAGTGGCCTAGCCAGTCTCCAGACCTGAACCCAATAGAAAATCTTTGGAGGGAGCTGAAAGTCCCTATTGCCCAGCGACAGCCCCGAAACCTGAAGGATCTGGAGAAGGTCTGTATGGAGGAGTGGGCCAAAATCCCTGCTGCAGTGTGTGCAAACCTGGTCAAGAACTACAGGAAACGTATGATCTCTGTAATTGCAAACAAAGGTTTCTGTACCAAATATTAAGTTATGCTTTTCTGATGTATCAAATACTTATGTCATGCAATAAAATGCTAATTAATTACTTAAAAATCATACAATGTGATTTTCTGGATTTTTGTTTTAGATTCCGTCTCTCACAGTTGAAGTGTAGCTATGATAAAAATTACAGACATGTAAATAGGAAAACCTGCAAAATCTGCAGTGTATCAAACACTTGTTCTCTCCACTGTATGTGACCTTATTACAGTTTTAGACACACTATGTCCTGGGATTTCCTATGATCTAGCTCAAACAAAAATGTTTAAAAGGGGTTATAAGTCCAAAATGCACCAGCATTACGGTGGGACTCATTGAGTTAAGGTCACTGATTAGTTAAGAACTCCCCTCACCTGGTTGTTTAGGTCTTAATTGGACACAAATTGAAAGGAAATAACAAAAACTAGCAGACACTGCCCTCCACGAAATGAGTTTGACACTCCTGCATAATGTTACAAGCTTGTTTGCTGCTATCTTGGCCAGGCCTCCTTTGGGAAAGACATTTATAATCTCAATAGCCACATAAATAATAAATACACGAAGATAAGAAATTGTATGCTGATTTAAATTTTGAGAAGGAAATATGGGATTCCTAAAAAAAAAGAATCTGGAAAAAAAATCATAATCTTTGAACCTTTGACCCAGTGGCCTCCCCGACTCTTCCTCGCTTTCATCTTGGCTCTGATGATAGCCATCTTCATCATCATCGGCGCCTTCTTCCTGCTCCTCTGCCGATGATGCCGTGCGTATGTCGCTGGAGCTCTTGGAGTGGATGCTAGATACCTCCTCTGCACCGCTGCCGTCCTTCACCTCCGACTAGAAAGGTAAGTAAATATAGTTTACAACTACTACAAATATTACAATAGACCATGGTTAGACAAATTTGTTTTAGGCAGCTCCCTGGTCATGGAACAGTTCTCAAGCTTTTGATGGACATGTTGTTGAAATTATTATCACTAAGAACATGAATGATGAGGATTGCATTTGATTTGACTACTGTTTGTTTTAAATCTGTACTGTATTGTATAAAAACAATTGGAATTCTAATGGACATTTTTTTTCAAATAATTATGCTTCCTTGACATTGATTTTGATTAGGCCTCAATTCTAATGTACCCCAAGCCTGGGCAGTTTGTATTGAGTGGCATAATGCCACCTTGTGGCGTAATGTAGAATGATGAAGCTACAGACTTTTTAAAAATGTTATTTAACTAGGCAAGTCAGTTAAGAACAAATTCTTATTTACAATAACGGCCTATCTCGGCCAAACCCTAAACCGGATGACGCTGGGCCAAATGTGCACAGCCCTATGGGACTCCCAATCACGGCTGGTTGTGATACAGCCTGGAATCGAACCAGGGTCTGTAGTAACGCCTTTAGCACTGAGATACAGTGCCTTAGACCGCTGCGCCCCTCGGGAGCCCCGCAACTTGTCTAGTACAAGTTATTACTCCTGCATACTGTTATGCCTGCATGTGCACTGTAAATCGGTTACAGATAGAGTGCATTCTGATTTTATAATAAAGCACTTGTTGCCCTTTCCTTGTGACTTTACCTTGACCTGGGTAAAGGGGTTGGGAAAAGTCACAAGGGAAAGGGTAAAAGATGACAGTGGTTATTTTCATCAGACAATCCTTGTTCATGCCTTTCTTACAGAACATTCACCAAATAGCCTCACCATTAGCATGCCTACCTCTGATTTATTGGACGATATGCTAGAAGACCTGCTCCTCCTGTCTTCGGCCTCAAAGCCATGACCCTTCTCCTCTGTCCTCGGTTGAAATATTACTCCTGCAGGACTAGGGTCCCTAGTACCACCACCGGACCTCTCTGTACCACTACGCCGCTCTGTCTGTGGAGTCTCCGGCTGGATGTCTGGCTCCTTTCTAGCCTCAGAGCTTATTTCACTCTTTCTTTCACTCTTCCCTTGCTCTTTGCTGATGCTGTCACAATCAGCGTCGCTGTCGAAAAACGAGTGATCCACCTCGCCCTCCAGTTCTTTGGGGCTGTACATAACAGTTGTCTCCTTCAGCACTCTGGTCGAGAACTGGAGAGAGATAAGGGGACATGTTTTATTTATTTATATTCGATACTCTCAGCTGGTTAATACTTCATTTAAATTCGAAACGGTAGCCTATAGGTGACCCTATAGGTGACATATTTAATCAAACCAGCATTAGCAATGTTTAGGCTATATGCATTGTATTTGTTGATAAACTGCCTCGCACACACAATGTAGCTACCTACATAATGTCAGCTACAGTAGCTAGCTAACTGTGAGGGAAGTCTAAAAAGCACATTTACAGTACCCAATGCCAAAGGCATTTAGCTATTTTATTTGACCACAGGACAATGCATCTAGCACTTAATTGCAGGTTTTATTGATCAACGTAAAACATCCACCGTTCTTATGGAAGAGCTAGCCAACTCTAGTAAAACAGTTAATATGTGTACGTTAACGTTAGCAAGGTGTGGAAGTTCCTTGATATCACTGACGTTAACGTTAGCTAGTTACTGTTAAGCTAGCTAGTAGAAAGACTGACACTTTTACAGTCAGTACCCAAAGTAACGTTACCCAGGGCATTCTGCATTCAGTGATTTATTTGACTACAGGACACTGCAAATAACGCTTCAGTGTAGCCTTGATTGATGGGAAAGCTAGTAACGTTAGCTAGCTCAAGTAAAACATCCACATCTCAAATGGAAGTTAGCTAGCTAGCATAAAGACAGACAGTTAACTTTACTATAACGTTATCAAGTCAATATCCTACAAAAGACCGAATCAAGGCAGCTGATCCTATCAAGAAAGCTCTGCTAACGTCAGCCTAACCTAGCTAGCTAACGTTAGCTAGCTAGCTACAATAAAGCACACTAGATATATTTTTTTTACGACCTTACCTGGCATGCACGCTAAGTGTATGACTCAAGACAAATCAGTTGGTTAATTAGCTAGCTTTGTTTTTTTTGTCTATGCCGTTATAACCAAGCAGTCTCCATGTAACGTTACTTTAAATGGCATATTGAAAGTAGTTTGCTAACGTTGCATGAAACGAAGCTAGACTAAATATGTGTGGGTTGAATAGCTAATGTAACTAAGCAACGTCTTCTTCTTTTTGGTGTGGCTTTCCGGAAGACTAGACGCTGTGGACAGGGTTGCCAGGTTACCTTACATTTCTAGTCCAATGACCCTCAAAACCAACCCAATGCCTGAAAACTATAGTTTTTGCGCAGCAAGAGAGTACTTGACACATGAAATCCAATAAACTGTTTATCCATAAATTAATCGAACAAATTAAGAAGGATTATCTTCTAAGTAACTTGTAATGACGTTACGATCGGGTTTCCATCCAAATAATAATATTGCGAGTTAGCTAAAGTAATAAAGGAATTTGAATATGTTGCAAGAGAAAAGATAATTCAGTCCAGATCATTTTCTATCAATGGGTGTCGATTTAACTCTGTCTACTTTTGGCATAAAATTGACAGGAGAGTTAGAGTGATGAAAGTTAGACAGAGGATATCGAAATCTCTACCCAAGAAACACTTGGAAGAACTTAAAAAAACGAATGTTATGCAATTTTTCTGGCAATTGTGCCTTAATAATAAGTGCCAAATGTTAAGACTACATACAACCCGTTATAAATGGCCTATCTGCTAGATTGGCTTGTCATTTCTATAGGCATAGGCTACTGACACAAATCTTGGTTTATGATTGAAATTCAGCTTTGCCATTGGTTTGCTTAGCTAAATGCAGGTAGCCTATAGCCCCTGAAAGGCCTACATCTAATTTCAGATAGCCTACAGTAGCCTAGGCAAGATGTAAACTGAACGATTTAGCAATTTGCTTAGTTTAAATTGACATTCTAATTTATTCAACATGAATAGTGAGGCGATTTAGAGGTAAAAATTGCTTGTATTGTCCAATAGCCTGCTGGAATAAGCTTCTGGGGATGGGGTCTTAATTTAAATCACTAAACAAATATTAACAATATGGATATGAAGTGAATATGCTTGACAACATCAGCCAGTGTTTTATCTGTAGCCTAATCTGACTGACTGTTACTGTCAATCGAATGCATTCTAACAACAGCTGACAATTGCGAGAGCTGTGACCAAACTACAATTTTGGGGGGCACTGAGCAAATTTGAGGTCTTGTGAGCAGAAACTTGACCATTGTGAGAATTTACAGTGAACACTGAGGCTGTACAGTTTTAGACAGTAGCCAATAGGCTATTGTGGCTATCTGAGCATAATGTAGGCCTACCAACAAAACCAATGGCGCAAATCCCATAACATTTTCACATGGAAAAAGCTTTTGATTTCTATGATATAGCCTATATGTGGTGTTCAGCGCAGGCCTACATTGCACGAGACTTTTAAAAACGTTTTTTACATTATGAAGGGCTTGATATTAATACTTTTTTACTTGGTCTGTAACATGATGTGCCAAATCGGTGACTGTAAATTGTATTGTGTTGTATGATGCAAGAAACCACTTTACAATATAAAATAGGTTATTATTACCATACAGAGAAGTAGACAATGTAAATTGTTGTAATATTTGTTTTGTCTTTTGAGGATTAAACAGAAATCCTCCATCCGCTTGTTTTAAAAATAGCTATATTTATTTTCAAATACCGAAAGTGAGAGGTTGTAATCTGAATAAAGGGAAAAAGGCCCTTCTTGAACACGGGCTGACATTCTTACTAATCTGCTAGCGAAACAGTTTAGATTTGAATATATCTTTTGTATGATGTAAGCCTTTAGTGAGAGGTCTAATGCTTTAATATTCAGTCATTTCTTCCCTCCGAATACATATTCATTAGATAAATAGGCCTGTTTAATTTTGTCTGGCTTGCCATTCCAAGGCTCTGAAAAGCATCCAATTATTTCTGGTCCCATATTATATTGTTAGCACTGAGGTGGTGTGCCCTCGTAGGAAGTTGGCTGGATGCAGCTCATCCTCCACTATCAGCTCAAACATAAATATCACTGCCTGTTTGGCCCTGTCCGGGGGTATCGTCGGTGTCTCCCGACCCCTCCTGTCTCAGCCTCCAGTATTTATGCTGCAATAGTTTGTGTCGGGGGCTAGGGTCAGTCTGTTATATCTTGAGTATTTCTCCTGTCTTATCCAGTGTCCTGTGTGAATTTAAGTATGCTCTCTTTAATTCTCTCTTTTTCTCTCTTTCTTTCTCTCTTTCTTTCTTTCTCTTGGAGGACCATGCCTCAGGACTACCTGGCCGTGCTGCTGCTCCAGTTTCAACTGTTCTGCCTGCGGCTATGGAACCCTGACCTGTTCACTGGACGTGCTTCCTGTCCCAGACCTGCTGTTTTCAACTCTATAGAGACAGCAGGAGCGGTAGAGATACTCTGAATGATCGGCTATGAAAAGTAAACTGACATTTACTCCTGAGGTGCTGACCTGTTGCACCTTCTACAACCACTGTGATTATTACACTGCAAAAATTAAAATCTAAGTAAGATTAAATATCTTAAATCAAGGCAATATATGCTTGTTTTTCTTCTTATCAGCCAGTTCTGTTGGAGCATTTCACTTGTTTCAAGATTTTTTGTCCTTAATTTCCTTAATAAGAACTTGTTACTGAGATTGTATTACTGGTTCTGCGTAACTTAGTGCTCGAAACTAGAATTATAAAGCTGTTTGATCAACACTAACAAGTACAAAACTGCTTTGTCAAAGTCAGAATTTCTTATTTCAAGCATCTTATCCTTTTCATCTCTTCACATATTAAGAACAGATAACGACCAAACGGAATTCACTGTTTTAATGTCAATCTTACACACAGCACAGCAATCATGTAGACAAAATACAGTACAGAAAAAAGACATCTATCTATATTCATATCTGGGGAACACACTGAGTCATTTGAACAATTCTATTACATCCCCAAGATGGTATTTGACTTGTACATAAGTTTGGATCTTGTTGCTAATTGTGTAAGAGGTTAAATAAACCAGCTTTTTAGCATCCACTAACTCAGTGGCCTGTGCAAGGTGTGGGACCTCAACTTGATAAACCATGATGTTTCTATCAAAGCGTATAGTTTGAAATGGTTGATATTCCAAACAATAAAGCCTAGAATCAACAATAAATATGTTTTTGACCAGTCCAAATCCTGGCATACTTTGGCAAAGATCATGGACTTCTGAGTTATGTATTTATTAGAATGTATTACAAGCCATTTGACTGATACAGCATGGTTTACTTCATTGAAACCTAGGAAGTCCCTCAATTTTCTACGTAAATATTGTTTATTTATTATGTTTATGGGGAGAAAAAAAAAGGGGTAAAAATAATTTAAAAAATAAATAAAAAAGAATAACAGAATTCACTGAGTCCAGATCAAGTTGTCCTGACAAGACAAGATGATTCAAAACACATTTGACTTCCGATGGGGCTATGCCCTCCAGAATGACATGCATAATGTATTGCGGAGTTTGTTGTTGATATCAAAGGCTGGGAATTCAACTAACTTGCTCCTTCTATTGATCCCATATGTTGTTCTCAGGCTGTTGCGAAGCAAGTCCGTCTGTGCCTTTTCTATTTCATCACACTGTCTGACATGCTTCTCCAATGTCCTTTTAGTATATGCATCCTCATTGATGTGTGACTGCATGTAGTCAAACGAACACTCACAGTGTCTGCACTTACTGTAGGCTAAGCCCACACGCTCTTTGAACCCTGCTAGTTCATGTTGTGCCAGGGTGTCTCCACAGAGAGCAACCATGGCACCATATATCGTTTTCTCTCCATTTAATAGTTAGCATTTTAACCCCACTGTACAATCATCCATGTCTTCCATGATTATATTCAATATTACATCTACACCAGATTGACAGAGGTCTGCTGATCTAGCCATGGCAAGTAGCCTGATAGCAGCCAGTTTAGACCTGTATTTTGGATGTATATTTCCTAGTACACCATTAACAACTTGTTTTTTGATGCAAAGGATCCTAGTGGATTACAAATTTCTACTTAATCTGTGTACAGAACACGGATTTTCTCTGAAAATAAGGGATGTGATTTTAGAAGAGCACCATCAACAATGTCATTAAAAAAACTTTCCCTGCACATCTGGGGTCCCTTTTCAACCATAGACAAAATCCTTGGGTTTGATAAGAACTGTTCTAGACTTTTGACTAATGGTATATAAATTATTTTATTATCTTTGATGAAAATGTATTTTGATCCTCCACATTTCATCCTGCATATGGTTCGAGCAATTGGAATTTCCTCTGCGTCCAAACAGCTAAACTGCTTCTTAATAACACTGTCCTGTCTAAATGTTGTTGCAACACCAGCAAAAGGGTCAATGAAATTGTCAAATATATCCATTGCATCTTTTTCAAGTTGACCTGAATGTTTCTTTAGCACTGCCTCCATCTGCTTCCTGAGGCTGTCCAATAGTGATGATTGATACTGCTGTACCCCAGAACAATGTCATTCACACCTTTCTGAAAATGAGAGAGAGAGATAGGTGGGGAAGTCATCAGTCATGGAGGTTGGAACACACCATCATGTATACCTATGATATTCAGATTTGCTTATGACATATTCATTAACATAAGGGATCAACATTAATAAGGTGGACAACCTAGCACTGAGGATGAACTCAACCATCACTGAACCACTACAAAATGCTCTGCATAATGTAACAAACCAAATGCTGTGCTCTGTTCAGAAAAAGCATCTTACCTGTGAGAGACAATGCTTGGCTCTGTCATTTATCACAAAAGCAGTGGCATGTGTTGTCAGATCCTTTAAAAAATAGTTTTACATTGAATGTAGTATCCTGACATGTGCGGGCTGGACATTACTAGTTCATGACAAGTATAATGTTTGTGACAGGATAAGTGGTTGCGAAGACTGACTATGAATGCTATTAGTAAATGTAAGTACTTAAAAAATATGGTCAATTTCAGATGATTGCCACCAACCGAGTAACTTACTTGTTGCACTGTGACACCGTGTTGGTTAATGCCCCTTTTCCCTTCATCTGAGTCAGATGTATGGAGTTGATTATTAGTGATGCTGGAGTTAGCTAGTAGCTGATCGGGTTGAATGTTGTCCTCAAAGAAACATCAGAGAAACATATTATTATTTGAAATTGTATTTAGTTTCACCAATAGAGCTATTTAAGTGTTTTGTTCCTATTTATCATGGATTATTTTCACATTAACCCAGCTTTAGCAATGAGAGTCATTATAGCTAAAATTATCGAATAGCCTGTGGACAGTATGACTTTGGTCCGTGTATCGTCCGTTCATTCAATATTTTTTTTTTTAATCCAGAGAACCAAAAAATAAATGCTAACTAGCTACTTACTTGTTCCGGTGGTACTTTGCTTTCCTCCGATGGCTGTTCATCTGGTCGGGTGCAATCAAGTAGGTGTTGAAGGTGGTTTCTCTTTACATGATGATAGAAGGAATCGTACACTCTATATTTCTCAGTGCATCCGTCAATACCAAAGAGCAATCCCAAATCAGGGCTGCGACTGCAATCTATTGATACGGCTCAATAAGAGTTTCAATTAAAAAGTAATAAAAACGCAGCAGATAACGCACCGCCAAAGCATCTTGAACGTTACTAAAAGCAAACGCAAGTAAAACGTTCCCACTGCTTTCGATGAAAAGGGCGGAAAGAACTGAAAATGATGTTCACAAGTATTTATAATACGACCAGTAATTTGATTCGAGTACAACAGCACTGGGACTTTTAACTATACATGTATCACTCCGCTTTACAGGTGTTCTAATAACCGTTAATTACATTAACGATCGTTATCTATCTTAAATTATAACAAACTTCGCACCGCAAAGATGAACATATTTCCAAAAATAACATTTGAGTTCAATTATGAATGGTCGTCAGGAGAGGACGGTAAGTGTAGACCTATACAAAGTAGCAGTAGCAAGCTAGTGTGTAGGAAAATGTATATGTGGTGCTTGGCAACAGTCCACTCCCAGACCAGTTGGGGAACTATGTGTCTCAGTCCAGTTGTGGAACTATGTGTGTTGGCGGAGCCAAATAAATGATTAAATAAATAAACAAATCACAATCTGATGTTGCTTATTATTGTTAACTAGTATATTGCGCTTGTAGAACTGTTGTATAAAAGCAATATCACACTCGTGGTCGTGCTGTTATACTGAATATTATTATCTGCGGCCTCGTACCAACGACCGAATCACAGCTGTGCTGATATTCAGCACTCCCTCTCGTGTGATAATGCTTAACGGACGTACATATGTTCATCACATTATCTAGCTACATAAGGGAGGCCTATAACTAAAAAGTCAAAGACGGTCCAAATCTTTGAGTCATCTAACACCATGAATGAAGATGGAATGGATGACACACATCCAGGCATGGAACATACAGTGCCTTGCGAAAGTATTCGGCCCCCTTGAACTTTGCGACCTTTTGCCACATTTCAGGCTTCAAACATAAAGATATACAACTGTATTTTTTGTGAAGAATCAACAACAAGTGGGACACAATCATGAAGTGGAACGAAATTTATTGGATATTTCAAACTTTTTTAACAAATCAAAAACTGAAAAATTGGCCGTGCAAAATTATTCAGCCCCCTTAAGTTAATACTTTGTAGCACCACCTTTTGCTGCGATTACAGCTGTAAGTCGCTTGGGGTATGTCTCTATCAGTTTTGCACATCGAGAGACTGAAATTTTTTCCCATTCCTCCTTGCAAAACAGCACGAGCTCAGTGAGGTTGGATGGAGAGCATTTGTGAACAGCAGTTTTCAGTTCTTTCCACAGATTCTCGATTGGATTCAGGTCTGGACTTTGACTTGGCCATTCTAACACCTGGATATGTTTATTTTTGAACCATTCCATTGTAGATTTTGCTTTATGTTTTGGATCATTGTCTTGTTGGAAGACAAATCTCCGTCCCAGTCTCAGGTCTTTTGCAGACTCCATCAGGTTTTCTTCCAGAATGGTCCTGTATTTGGCTCCATCCATCTTCCCATCAATTTTAACCATCTTCCCTGTCCCTGCTGAAGAAAAGCAGGCCCAAACCATGATGCTGCCACCACCATGTTTGACAGTGGGGATGGTGTGTTCAGCTGTGTTGCTTTTACGCCAAACATAACGTTTTGCATTGTTGCCAAAAAGTTCAATTTTGTTTCATCTGACCAGAGCACCTTCTTCCACATGTTTGGTGTGTCTCCCAGGTGGCTTGTGGCAAACTTTAAACAACATTTTTTATGGATATCTTTAAGAAATGGCTTTCTTCTTGCCACTCTTCCATAAAGGCCAGATTTGTGCAATATACGACTGATTGTTGTCCTATGGACAGAGTCTCCCACCTCAGCTGTAGATCTCTGCAGTTCATCCAGAGTGATCATGGGCCTCTTGGCTGCATCTCTGATCAGTCTTCTCCTTGTATGAGCTGAAAGTTTAGAGGGACGGCCAGGTCTTGGGAGATTTGCAGTGGTCTGATACTCCTTCCATTTCAATATTATCGCTTGCACAGTGCTCCTTGGGATGTTTAAAGCTTGGGAAATCTTTTTGTATCCAAATCCTGCTTTAAACTTCTTCACAACAGTATCTCGGACCTGCCTGGTGTGTTCCTTGTTTTTCATGATGCTCTCTGCGCTTTTAACGGACCTCTGAGACTATCACAGTGCAGGTGCATTTATACGGAGACCTGATTACACACAGGTGGATTGTATTTATCATCATTAGTCATTTAGGTCAACATTGGATCATTCAGAGATCCTCACTGAACTTCTGGAGAGAGTTTGCTGCACTGAAAGTAAAGGGGCTGAATAATTTTGCACGCCCAATTTTTCCGTTTTTGATTTGTTAAAAAAGTTTGAAATATCCAATAAATGTCGTTCCACTTCATGATTGTGTCCCACTTGTTGTTGATTCTTCACAAAAAAATACAGTTTTATATCTTTATGTTTGAAGCCTGAAATGTGGCTAAAGGTCGCAAAGTTCAAGGGGGCCGAATACTTTCACAAGGCACTGTAGCAGTTAATAACTGCACGAACGGTCATTCGTTGAAAAAAACTTGAACTTTGGTTAGATTGAGAGTGCTTTATTGCCATAAATGTGCCCTAATGACTGACACCTTCGATTATTTTGCTTTGCTGTCTTTGGCGCCCTTTCTATTGACAATAGAAAATAAATAGAAAGGGCGCCAAAGATGGCGAAGCTAAATTATCGATGGTGTCAGTCATTGTCTACAATCTTAGCTAGGCAAGCAAAGATGAACTGCCTAAGATTTTCAATATGTGAGACAATTTAGCGTTAACGTTAGTTTAATTAGCTTGCACTATCTTTTGGTTTAAAGTAATTGACATCAATGTTAATGATATACTGGTAGTCTAATTTTGTTAGCTAACATTAGCTAGCTTGGTAAATCATTCCTGCATTAACTGGAAAGGGAAGACAGTATGCTAATGTCTCATAACGATATCAACCGGACACTTTGCGTCAATAAACTACGATTTAGTTGCTAATTACTTAACTATTTGCCATGTGGTTAAATGTGTTTTTCAGATGCTAATATAAGCACAGACATGCTGCCCAGCCTCTCTAAGGAGGATTTGCGTGATCTTTCTCGGGCCAGAACACTTCTTCAGAAGGAGAGCCATTTGGAGATTTACTCATGGCGAAAATGAGGTAATGTTAGATTTTGACATTTGGGAGACATTTAATCTAACCATGCAGTGTTTCCTCTTATCAAAGTAGCATTTCCTGGCCATCATTACAATACATGTATCTAAAGATGTAGTTGTTTTGGTGTTTGCTGTTAGGTTGTTGTTAGTGTGGTGTTATTTTTTATTTCTAATTACCATTGTGTAGACCAGGCACCTCTGGGACCTGTGGTTTCAGCCCCCCTTCCTCTTCCACCTTCCTGTCCCCTCCATCCCCCCACCCCTCTCCAAACCCAAGAGACCAACATGGTGCCACCAGAACCGTACAGCTTGTCAGCCCACAGTATGTCTTATACACAGACACAGAGTTGGAGCAATCAAGAAGCACCTTTTTTGAAAAACAGCATGATGGACAAGGAGACTATATCCTTTCCAAAGATCTTCGCTGTCGATGAATCAGGAATACAGTAACAAGCATGATTTCCATTAAGAGAGCAGCAGGGGATGACTTCCAGTATCCATGCAGCCGTGAACTCACTGTAATGGCGAAGCGTCTCATAGAGTACTACCCAATGCTGTGGGACAGATCTACAACCAGTGGAGCTGAGTGGGTAAATCACTACTCAGGTATTCAACACATGTTTCCAAACGCAGCACTGTTGGAACCTGGCAGCCAAAGTGCAAACATCTGACACTCAAAATAGGAGGGATGTGCTTCATCCAGATCAATCAGGGCAACATGTGTCTGCTTGTATCGTTTCATTTCTGGATTCGATTTTGTTTAATGTGATTTATATCACAAACCATTTGTTGTTTGTTAGGAATCTGTGAAGAAGCAGCATTTGAAAAGGATTCAGAATGTGACAACCCCCAAAAAGAAGCAGGGAGCGACCCCTTCAAGAAAGAGGCCACGAAGCCTTAGATTTCAGAGCAGCCAGGAGATGTCCACTGATGAGACTGATGAATCCACCTCCTCAACCCTGATCTTGGAGAGATCCCCACAATCTAGATGCAGCACCCCAGAGGTTGAACAGTTGGGTGGTAAGTACACAAATTGAAATAGTGGATAGTGTTTCTGTATAAATGCGGGGGGTAGTACCAGCGGAATCACTGGTCTTAATTTCAGTCTACATTTTTAAATGTTAATTGGTTGGGTTTGTTATGTTTTCTGGCATCAGAAACTACTGAGAGCCTACAGAACCAGGCGAGACATTATAAAACTCTACAGGAGACAAAACCAAGGCCAGACCCAACCAGAAGGATGTTTCCCAGCTCCTGGACCTTGAATTCCAAGCAAGACGAGCCTACATCGACTGATGCTACTAAGGAGCAGGACAGGCCAACCAAGATACTTCAAGTGTATCCCTGCTTCAGAGAACTGGATCATGTAAGCAAATGTATTCATTTTAAGTAGGCCTATGCTTCTTTAGCCTGGTTAACACTAGACCGAATCTCAAATGAGATACGGTGTGGGAACTGAGCAGCGTGAGAAGCCATAGGGGTAAACTACTTCGTGCAAATGTAAAACAGTGAGCTCGCTAGAATTCGGTCTGGTAGTAACCAGGCTAATGCCTCCAGCTAGATAGACAGACAGAGTCTTACACTGTCTGTCTGTCTGTCTGTGTCAGGTTATTGATGAACTCCGGCGGATCCTCGATCGAGGGAACTCCCGCTTCATACCTGAACTGAAGACCCGCTGGGGGACCTTTTACAACAAGGCACAGTTTTATGGAGTGTTCAAAAAGGGCATGAAGCCACCGCTGCTGGACAAAGGTAATTACTGGCTCTGTTGACAATGGAGAATTTTATGAACGGATTAATTTTTGTTTAAATAACTGCAGTAAATCAAACTATTTTAGTTTTTAACAGTGAATCGCTCAATCGCCATGATGAAGGCTTTACCAGATATGTTCCCATCACCTGTGGCTCCACTGAAGAAGTTAGGACACGCAAGTGAAGCTATGCTTCACATCCTTGAGGTAAGAAACGTGTGCATGTATTATAATTTTCATTACTTAACCATAACCTACAAATAGTGTGAATTGTCTTTGTGGTCATATTTGTTTTTCTCTTTGTGTTTGTGTCAGTCTGCAGAAGACCTCAACACCTTTCTTCAGGCAAGACCACTCTTCAGCCCTGTCGTGATTGTCTGCGAAACCAACTGCGTACTGGCCATTGGAACCATGCCTGTGGTGAACTTCCTAAAAGAGGACATCTATGCCAGCGTGACGTATCTCATGGCGTGTTATTACGCCTTTCACCTCACATATCCCAAGTGCATTGCAACACTCTTCTCTGTGCTGCAGACACAAGTCCTCTCGGACGCCATCCATGACATGACATCTTCATATAAAAAGGCTATGGCCGAGTGGAAAAAGTTAATTACTGACTAGGGTTGCACAATACAATTTTTAAATTTCCAGTCCCGATAACAGAACTGTGTATTGGCCCATCTGAGAACCGATCCGATAACCTTTAATAAATAGGCATGGCGTTTGTTGTTTATTATAAGAAGGTTTAAGCAATGTTCCCATTGGTCTTACATTTTCACCTTGACCACCAATGGCCTTTGTTGTTGTTTTTGCATATATTTACTAAACATATAGCCTTATTTTAAAATGATGGCACTAGCATTTGCTACATTAAAGCACATTTTCTGACATATTGAGAAAATGATTCTTAAATCTTTTCTTTGTATCCAGACAAATTACTTGTTTTTAGTCTGCACGCACAAGTTTTAAGATATCTGTGCGTTCTTTGATATATTTTTTACTTGTTTAAAAACATTTGGCAAGTCAAATTTTCCTGTTCTGTTGGCAAATAATTTTGCTTATTTTAAGTAATATTTCCCACATTTTATTGCTTTTTTTTTTCTTGTTTTTGAGAGCTGACTATTTGTAGTGTATTATTTGACCCTGCTGGTCATCTATGAACATTTGAACATCTTGGCCATGTTCTGTTATAGTCTCCACCCGGAACAGCCGGAAGAGGACTGGCCACCCCTCATAGCATGGTTCCTCTCTAGGTTTCTTCCTAGGTTCTGGCCTTTCTAGGGAGGTTTTCCTTGCCACCGTGCTTCTACACCTGCATTGCTTGCTGTTTGGGGTTTTAGGCTGGGTTTCAGGACAGCACTTTGTGACATCAGCTGATGTAAGTAGGGCATTATAGATACATTTGATTGATTGATGTCTACTTCTGATAAGCCGCTCAGTAAAACAATCAAGCATCCCAGAAAAGTGCAAATAAATTGCCCACATTAACATGTGTTGCCTAAGAAACAAGGCACATGAAATCGTTAATAACCGATGACATTCATATACTGACTATCTCTGAAACTGACTTAGATAATACCTTTGATGATATAGCGGTAGCAATACATGGTTATAACGTCTACAGCAATGCTAACGGGGTTGTTGTTGCATATTCAGAGCAACATTCCAGTAAAGCTTAGAGAGGATCTCATGCCAAATACTGGTGAAGTAATATGGCTACAGTTCATCTGCCTCACATAAAGATGATGGGAAGCTGTTATAGACCACCAAGTGCTAATATGTGTGAAGTGCTTGATAATGTATGTGATATCAACTGAGAAGAATATTTTCTGGGGAACCTAAGTATTGACTGGCTTTGATCAAGCTGCCCACTCAAGAAAAAGCTTCAAACTAAAGTGACTGCAACCTAGTTCCGGTTATCAGTCGAGCTACCGGGGTATTTACAAACAGCATAGGAATGAAATCTACATCCCTGTGAAGAACATTTGATGGTCTGTGGTGTGTAATCAAGAGCAACCAATCTCTGCACTTGACACATTTATGAAATTGTTTACTCCAGTTACTAAAATGCATACACCCATTAAGAAAATGACTGAAAAAATTGTTAAATCCCTGTGGATTGGTTGAGAGGGATGAGGCAAAAGGAATGGAGAATAAGTCTGGCTGCATAACCAATTGGCAAACCTACTGCAAATTGAGAAATAATGTGGCTAAACAGAACAAAAAGAAGAAGAAACTACTATGAAACAAAAATAAATGATATCAAGAATTATAGTAAAAATGCTTTGGAGCACCTTAAATTAAATTTTAGGCAAAAAGGAAAACTCAGCTCCTATCAGGTATCAAGGTAAGACGCAAGTACAGACTGTGAAGTAACAATGTTAATTGTAACAAGGGCAGACAAACAGGGCAAGGCAGGCAGGGGTCGATAATCCAGAGTAGGAGCAAACGTACAGGACAGCAGGCAGGCTCAGGGACAGGCAGAGTTCGGTAATCCAGAGGTGGAGCAAAGGTACAGGACGGCAGGCAGGGTCAGGACAGGCAAGGGTCAGAAACCAGGAGGACGAGAAAAAGAGGCTGGGAGAAGACAGGACCAACTGACACAGACAGTGTATAAATACCCAGAGGATAAGTGGGGAAGATGGATGGAGACAAGCAGAAGGACAGCTCCAAGAGCACCTCCCAGCTGCCCACTGCACTGAGGCTAGGAAACACTGTCACCACCGATAAATAACTGAGAATTTCAATAAACATTTATCTATGGCTGACCATGTGTTCCACCTGGCTACCCCTAACCCGATCAACAACCCCCCACAGCAACTCGCCCAAGCCTCCCCATTTCTCCTTCACCCAAATCCAGATAGCTGATGTTCTGAAAAGAGCTGCAAAATCTGGACACTTTCTAAAAGAGTGAACCATAACCCGACCAAAACATAGAAAAAATAACATAGAATGCCCACCCAAATCACACCCTAACCAAACCAAAATAGAGATATAAAAAGCTCTAAGGTCAGGGTGTGGCACCTACACTTCCAAGTATAACTGACCAAATTATGAAAGACAAGCATTATAATTTTTAAAGTGAGTGTGGAAGAGGTGAAAAAATTATTATGGTCTACCAACAATGAGAAGTCACCTGGATCTGACAACTTGAATGTAAAATTACTGAGGATGATTAGGAATGATATTTCCACTCCTATTTGCCATCTCATCAATCTTACAAAAACGTGTGTGCCAGGAAGGAAGCAAAAGTCATTACGCTACCCAAGAATAGTAAAGCACCCTTTACTGCCTCAAATAGTAGAACATATCAGCCTGTTACCAACACTTAGTAAACATTTGTAAAAAAAAAAAAAAAAAAAACGGTGTTTGACCAGTTACAATGTTTTTTAACAGTAAATAAATTAACATATTTTCAGCACGCTTATAGTGAGGGAAATTCAACATGCACACCACTTAAACAAATGACTGATTTCAGTGTGGCTTGTGACATTATCGATCATAGTATACTGCTGGAAAAACGTATATATGTTTTGGCTTTACACCACCTTCTATAATGTGGATTGAGAATTACCTGTCTAACAGAACACAGAAGTTATTCTTTAATGGTAGCCTCTCCAACATTCCAAGTAGGGCATTCCCCAGGGCAGCTGTCTAGGCCCGTTACTAAAATAATGACCTGACTCTGAGTAAAGAATGTGTGTCTATGTATGCGGATGACTCAACACTACATACGCCAGCTACTACATTGACTGCAACACATAACAAAGAGCTGCAGTCAGTTTCAGAATGGGTGGCAAGAAAAAAGTTATTCCTAAATATTTCAAAAACTAATAGCATTGTATATGGGACAAATCATTCACTAAACCTCAACTAAATCTTGTAATGAATAATGTGGAAATGCTTGGAGTGACCCTGCTTGGAGTAACCCTGTGTTGTCTACTTTTACGGTCAAGACATATTGATGCAACAGTCGCTAAGATGGCTAGAGGCATGTCCATAATAAATAGCCGCTCTGCCTTCTTAACAACAATATCAGGCAAGTCCTACAGGCCCTAGTTTTGTCGCACCTGAACTACTGCCCAGTCGTGTGGTCAGTTTCCACCAAGAGGGACTTGGGAAAAGTACAACAACCCAGAACAGGGCAACACAACTCAATCAATCAATCAAATTTATTTTATATAGCCCTTCGTACATCAGCTGATATCTCAAAGTGCTGTACAGAAACCCAGCCTAAAACCCCAAACAGCAAGCAATGCAGGTGAAGAAGCACGGTGGCTAGGAAAAACTCCCTAGAAAGGCCAAAACCTAGGAAGAAACCTAGAGAGGAACCAGGCTATGTGGGGTGGCCAGTCCTCTTCTGGCTGTGCCGGGTGGAGATTATAACAAAACATGGTCAAGATGTTCAAATGTTCATAAATGACCAGCATGGTCGAATAATAATAAGGCAGAATAGTTGAAACTGGAGCAGCAGCACAGTCAGGTGGACTGGGGACAACTGGCCCTTAAATGTTCACGTAAAGCTAACATTAATAATCTCTCATAGTTCAAAGTAGAGGAGAGGTTGACTTCTTCACTACTTGGTTTTGTAAAAAGTATTGACATGTTGAATGCACTATTTTTGCTAACTTTCTATTAACATGTATTGTAGTGAGATAATTTCTTTCTTTCGGAATATGAATACAGCGTATGCCCACTTCACTTCATATAGTGAAGGGGCGGAAGGGTAGCCTAGTGGTTAGAGTGTTGGACTAGTAACCGGAAGGTTGCAAGTTCAAACCCCCGAGCTGACAAGGTACAAATCTGTTGTTCTGCCCCTGAACAGGCAGTTAACCCACTCCTAGGCCGTCATTGAAAATAAGAATTTGTTCTTAACTGACTTGCCTAGTAAAATAAAAATAGTGCACTTATCATAATTAAGTTGTAATCCAATTATCTAGATCCCATACGAGGCTGTGGAGGGATTGAAATTGTGGATTTAAAATAAATAACTTCTATTTTGTAGTTATTTTGTAATAACATTTCAAATAAATAACTTTTTACTGTTTCTAGGTGTTCTGTAATAATTACTATTTACAAAATTGCTGTTCAATTGTCAGGATTCTCATTGTGTTTTGTTTTGACAAAGGAATACTACTACTACTAACTACTAACCTCTCCTCTACTTTGAACTATGAGAGATTGACATGCATATTATTAATGTTAGCTCTACGTGAACATTTAAGGGCCAGTTGTGTTGCCCTGTTCTGGGTTGTTGTACTTTTCCCAAGTCCCTCTTGGTGGAAACTGGCCAGGTGAGAATATTTTAGCAACAAAAAACATGTCTCCTCTCACAGCTTCTCAGGAGAGCGCAACTGTCATATACCCAAAGCAGAGCATCTTGCGTCTTATAGGGGAAAAACATACCTTTTCGACACAGCTCCATAGAAGTCATTGATTAGAAGTTGAGGTCAAAAAACGTGATTGGGCCAATGTTGTCTAGTGTTTCATACTCAGGGTAAATTGGGCTTTTATAACTCTGAGTCATTTAAAAATATGAATAAGGCTACACATTGTATAAGTAGAGTTAATTCAACAGGAATCACAATCCTCATCCATCTAACAGAAAAATGAGAGTGCTCAACTGCAAAGGCAGTAACAATGAGACTGTCCAGTAAGCAATAATCATCTTGGGATAAGCATGATGCCTTTCTGCATCTCAAAGCTACTGTTCTCCTCCTCTCCATTTGTCACACAGGGTTTTAATAATCTGGTTAGACGCAGGAATAACATGCTTAAACAAAAGGGCCCCAACCCTACATAGGGGGAAAAAAAACATATTGGAATAACCCATACCAACCTGTCTCTCGTCACTGTCATGTCATTTGCATGACAATAACAGGGAGGCACAGTGGGGTTTGGGGGGGATTGTTTCTATGGCTACGCTACACCGTCTATAGGACAACAAAGAATTGTATGTGAAATTATCGCCTTTGATTTAGGAAAGTGAGCTCCTCTGTTCCACCACACTCTACTTCTGTGCCTTTAGATGTTTGCTGTGCCTATATACAGTACCAGTCAAAAGTTTGGACAGACCTACCAATTCAATGGTTTTTCTTTATTTTTACTATTTTCTACATTGTAGAATAAACTATGAAATAACACATATGTAGTGACCAAAAAGTTGTTAAACAAATCAAAATATATTTTTTTATTTGAGATTCTTCAGTGGCCACTCTTTGCCTTGATGACAGCTTTGCACACTGGGTATTCTCTCAACCAGCTTCACGAGGAATGCTTTTCCAACAGTCTTGAAGTAGTTTGCACATATACTGAGCACTTGTTGGCTGCTTTTTCTTCACTCTGCAGTCCAACTCATCCAAAATCATCTCAATTGGGTTGAGGTCGGGTGATTATGGAAGCCAGGTCATCTGATGCAGCACTCCATGATTCTACTTCTTGGTCAAATAGCCCTTACACAGCCTGGAGGTGTGTTTTTTGGGTCATTGTCCTGTTGAAAAACAAATGATAGTCCCACTAAGTGCAAACCAGATGGGATGGCGTATCGCTGCAGAATGCCGTGGTAGCCATGCTGGTTAATTGTGCCTTGAATTCTAAATAAATCACAGACAATGTTACCAGCAAAGCACCCCCCACCATCACACCTCTTTCTCCATGCTTCATGGTGGGAACCACACATGCGGAGATAATCCGTTCACCTACTCTGCGTCTCACAAATACACAGCGGTTGAAATCTCATATTTGGACTCATCATACCAAAGGACAGATTTCCACCGGTCTAATGTCCATTGCTTGTGTTTCTTGTCCCAAACAAGTTATGGTGGAAATTGACAAACTCTTTTCTGCACATGTGCTGTATGAACCTTAAACCTGTACATTTCCACTGTCTGTTTCAAGGTCTTGTAAGAAGAAGCTGATATTTTTCCACTCTTTCTCTGTTCAACTTAGTCACACGGCCAAAGACAAAGAGCGTCTGAGTGACCACAGTTTTTGGTCCATCCTGTTCTTTTCGTATCTTTCAAGAGCACAGCTATGTAGAGATATGAAGATAACAGAGGCTAGCTTGAGCAGCAGCAACAATTCTATCAGCAGACAGGAGTAACTAAAACTGACATCAGTTTGTAATTGTGCGCTATGTTTCCACCATACTCTCACACACCTGATAAACTGCCCTGTAGAAAAAAGTTCTAAAAGCTGAGACCAAACTCTTGTTCGTTGAGGCTCATAACGTTGCACTGTTGAAGGGATTGTTAACTAGCTACAGATATGCAAATCTTATAATACAAAGTTGTTGTTTTGAAGAATCTGCAGTCTCTCTTCCTTTTGATTAGAGTTTCCACAACAAAGTCTCTTCTTATTATTGATGTCCTGTAGTAGTGGTTTCTTTGCAGCAATTTAACCATTAAGGCCCGATTCATGCAGTCTCCTCTGAAGAGTTGATGTTGAGATGTGTCTGTGTCTTGAACTCTGTGAAGCATTTAGTTGGGATGAAATTTCTGGGTCTGGTAACTCTAATGAACTTGTCCTCTGCAGCCGAGGGAACTCTGCATCTTCCTTTCCTGTGGCGGTCCTCATGAAAGCCAGTTTCATCATAGTGCTTGATGGTTTTTGAGATTTCACTTGAAGAAACTTTCAAAGTTCTTCCGTATTTACTGACCTTCATGTCTTAAAGTAATGATGGACTGCCATTTCTCTTTGCTTATTTGAGCTGTTCTTGCCATAATATGGACTTGTTATTTTACCAAATAGGGCTATCTTCTGTATACCACCTCTACCTTGTCACAACACAACTGATTGGCTTTTAACAATTAACTTTTAACAAGGCACACCTGTTAATTGAAATGCATTCCAGGTGAGTACCTCATGAAGCTAGTTGAGAGAATTTCAAGAGTGTGCAAAGCTGTCATCAAGGCAAAGGGTGGCTACTTTGAAGAATCTCAAATATAAAATATATTTTGATTTGTTTAACACCTTTTTGGTTACTACATGATTCTGTATGTGTTATTTCATAGTTTTGATGTCGTCACTATTATTCTACAATGTATAAAATAGTACAAAATAAAGAAAAACCCTTGAATGAGTAGGTGTTCTTAAACTTTTGACTGATAGAGTAATTGAAAAAGTGTAGCCTTGTAATAAATGCATTATGAAGAAAATTGTGTAATTAGGCTCCACAAAATCTGAAATGCATTATGAAGAAAATCATGTAGGCCTACTGTTGCCTACACAATTTCCTTCATAACGCATTTCATGTTTGTAGTTTGCATGTTTCAGGAATGATTAACATGATAAAATAGTCATACATGTCTGCCTGATTTAGCTTTTGGTATTTTTATACATATTCTGTATTTCCACTGAAGAAAAGGCAATAACTACTCAACACACTACTGTAAGTAAATGGACACCTCAGAATGAGAAACGCTCAGTCTGAAACCATTTGGCTATGGGTTTCACAGTACTATAATAATGATCAAAGTTATATTACCTCAAAAATGGTTTATTTACAACCTCTGTCGTATAACATGTTGGGCAAAGTGGAAAAGGAGAGTCTAACATATAACCCCTAAAGTTAGTTCAGTCTTTGCCAATGAGAACCAAGAGGGGCCTAGCTAAATTCCTAATGAATGGGAAAGGCCTCAATTCTAGGCAGTAGAAAATCCTACATCCATTACATTGGAACAGGATGGATCAACAATTATTCATATTACTGATTTGCATCCTAACAAAAGGATAGTTGTGTTTACCTGCATAACACACTTACAATTTTTGTCTACCAATATGATGTGGATCATTGTCAGGTTATTTTATATATAAGCTTCAGTAACAAAATAACACCATGGTTGTAAGAACACTTTAAAACAGGTAGTTTGTAAATGTGTAGAATGTGTTTGTTTAGGGTCCACACTGGTAAGTTAACTTATGTAAATTAGACAGTAATAGAGGATTTTCTTCTGAATAACTGGTCAGGGCATAGCACTTTCCATCCAGCTTCAGGCAACTTTGATGTAAGGCTTGATCACATCTGTAGTGACTACTTCTATCCGTCACGTCCATTGTTGCTCATCCATTGTTCATATCAGGGCTCAGGCTAAGACCCAGATGCAGACACAGGAGGCGGATAGTTCGAGTTTCAGAGTTTATTATAGTACAAGGGGCAAACAAAATGGTAAGTCAAGGCAGGCAAAGGGTTGTAATCCAAATCAGAGTCAGGCAGGTACAGGACGGCAGGCAGGATCAGGGTCAGTACAGGCAGAAAGGTCAGAACTGGGAAGACTAAGAAAAACAAAAACTAGAGCATATGTGCTTGCCAGTAGTTCTTTCTCTGTTTGTGCATACCTTGTCTCTGCGCCTGTCAAGGCTCTGGACGCATAAGCGACGGGTTGCCATGTGTTGTCATGCTGTTGCAGAAGAACTGCTCCCAGGCCAAACTGTGACGCGTCTGCAGAAATCCTTGTGCTTTTCTCTGGATCATAGAACCTGAGCACTGGCTCTTCTGTGATTGTCTTCTTTAGGTTTTTGAAGCAGTTTTCCTGTTCATTGGACAATTCCCATTCATTTTTCTGTTCCAGAAGACATCTGAGTGGAGCGGACTGTGCTGACAGTTGAGGTATGAACTTTGCAAGGTAGGTGATCATGCCCATGAAGCGTCTCACATCGTCCTTGTTCTTCAGGCGCTCCATGTTGTTGATGGCTGATGTTTTGCTCGGGTCTGGTTTGACTCCATCCTCTGAAAGTACGTCTCCCACGAAGGTAAGTGTTTTCACACCAAACTCGCATTTGTCCTTGTTTAGTTTTAGGTTAACTTTTCGTGTCAGGTCCAGCACTTGTCTCACTCTCGCATCGTGTTCTTCTTTTGTGGACCCCCAGACGATGATGTCATCCATCATAGTCTCCACTCCTGGAATGTGCTTGAAGATCATGTGGATTGTCTTGTGGTAGACCTCTGGCGCTGAGAGAATCCCATATGGTAGACAAAGAAATCTGTACCTGCCCTCAGGTGTGTTGAATGTGCATAGCCTTGAGCTTGCATCGTCTAGCTTCATTTGCCAGAATCCTGATGAGGCATCAAGCTTACTGAACCACTTTGCTCCAGCAAACTGCGACATTATCTCTTCTCTGGTTGGCAACTTGAAATGCTCTCTCTTGATTGCTTTGTTGAGATCTCTCGGGTCTAGACATATCCTGAGATCGCCGTTCTTTTTCACCACAATAACCAGTGAGCTTACCCATTCTGTAGGTTCATCCATTTTTGTGATGACATCCATCTTTTCCATGCGTCCGAGTTCCACTTTGAGCTTTTTCCTCAGTGCAAATGGAACTTTTCTGACTGCATGCACAACTGGAGTAATTTTGTCATCAGCACATATTTTGTGTTCTCCTGGTAAACATCCAAGACCCTCAAACACATCCTCATACTCAGCCAGTATTGATTCTCTGTCATTTTCAGTCTGTGATGTCACTCTTTTCAACAAATTGAGCTTTTCACATGCAATGATTCCTAGAATAGGCTGTACACTATTTTCCACAATCAGCAGCTGTTTTCCTTTATGCTGTAGTTACTATGCTGTTACTATGCAGCTACCTTTGACTGGTATGTTCTCCCCAGTATAACCAGTAACCTTAATTTTCACCGGGTGTATTTGCTCTTTACCTTCAGTGTTTTGTAGTCATCCAGCGATAACAGGTTTACCTGTGCTCCATTATCAAGCTTGAATGGTTTTATAGTTTCATTCACAGTCAATGGCACAATCGATTCAGCATTTACTGCATTGCATATTTCCACAGAATCAACAAAGAATTCTTCCATCTCCTCGACTGTGTGAACCTTTTTCTTTGTAGCCAGCTTTGCAGCATTTTGAGAAATTATTATTTTTCCCACAGTTGTTACATGATTTGCCATATGCAGGGCATTTTTTTGGCTTGTGGATAAATCCACATTTTCCACATGTAGTGTTTTGATCTCTCTCTTTTGCTTGTTTTTGTTTTGTAAGGCTATTGCTCCTCTCTTTTTATTGCATACACTGACGTCTCATACCTGCACAGCTCTTTAGCTTGTGCCACATATTCACTGCTTTATCCAAAGTTAAATCTTGCTCACGCAGCAATCTCTCCTTGAGTCCATTATCAAGTATGCCACAGACTATCCTGTCTTTCTCTAGTGAATCTTTCAGATTTTCAAATTCACACGTTTTGCTCAGTGTGTTCAGCTCAGTCAAATACTGGTCAAAACTGACTCCTTGTTTCTGATCATGAGAGAAAAAATTGTCAAATGTCTCAAACGTGACGTTCTGGCTTGGTACAAAGTACTCCTCAAATTTTGCCATTAGCACAGTCAATGTCAAGTTTGCCTCGTCTTGCTGAAAACTTTTGTAAATGTCCAATGCATCCTCTCCAATAACATGCAGAAAAATGGAAGCTTTCAATTTGCAACTTGAACCAGCACTAAAATTTGAGCAGTGAAGTTAATTTCTTCCCCCTTGTTCCAGGTTGAAGGACATCCCAGCCTGACACCCTTTAGATGAAAGTACTTTTTGCGAACCTCCCAGCCTCCAGGATAATCACCCGATCCCAGGATATTATTCAGAAGTGTGCGACATCTCAATGTTCATTTGTCAAATTGAATATGCCATTTTACAGACACTTTTACCCAAAGTGACTTAATCATGCTTGCATGAATTCAGTGGCGGATTTTGGTCTAGGCGATCTTGCGGGGGCTGCATGGGGCACCCGTACAATTTATTTGGGAATGGTGACATTTGTGCGATCTGTTTTCTATCGCTCATTTGCACGTCACGTCAATGATATCATGTCACCGTGTGGGGCTGTGGGTCAATTAACCTTGTCGGAGTGGGCGCCCTGATTCTAGTTTGTGAGCTAGGCAGGCTACGTGCCTGAGCACCCAGGGAGCCATACAAGCTAAAACCGCCACTGCATGCATTTTACCATATACAGTGGGGCAAAAAAGTATTTAGTCAGCCACCAATTGTGCAAGTTCTCCCACTTAAAAAGATGAGAGAGGCCTGTAATTTTCATCATAGGTACACTTCAACTATGACAGACAAAATGAGAGAGAAAAAATCCAGAAAATCACATTGTAGGATTTTTTATGAATTTATTTGCAAATTTTGGTGGAAAATAAGTATTTGGTCACCTACAAACAAGCAAGATTTTGGGCTCTCACAGACCTGTAACTTCTTATTTAAGAGGCTCCTCTGTCCTCCACTCGTTACCTGTATTAATGGCACCTGTTTGAACTTGTTATCAGTATAAAAGACACCTGTCCACAACCTCAAACAGTCACACTCCAAACTCCACTATGGCCAAGACCAAATAGCTGTCAAAGGACACCAGAAACAAACTTGTAGACCTGCACCAGGCTGGGGAGACTGAATCTGCAATAGGGAAGCAGCTTGGTTTGAAGAAATACACTGTGGGAGCAGTTATTAGGAAATGGAAGATATACAAGAACACTGATAATCTCCCTCGATCTGGGGCTCCACGCAAGATCTCACCCCGTGGGGTCAAAATGATCACAAGAACAGTGAGCAAAAATCCCAGAACCACACGGGGGGACCTAGTTAATGACCTGCAAAGAGCTGGGACCAAAGTAACAAAGCCTACCATCAGCAAGGGCATTGAAGATGAAACGTGGCTGGGTCTTTCAGCATGACAATGATCCCAAACACACCGCCCTGGCAACGAAGGAGTTTCTTCGTAAGAAGCATTTCAAGATCCTGGAGTGGCCTAGCCAGTCTCCAGATCTCAACCCCATAGAAAATCTTTGGAGGGAGTTGAAAGTCCGTGTTGCCCAGCAACAGCCCCAAAACATCACTGCTCTAGAGGAGATCTGCATGGAGGAATGGGCCAAAATACCAGCAACAGTGTGTGAAAACCTTGTGAAGACTTACAGAAAACGTTTGACCTCTGTCATTGCCAAAAAAGTATATATAACAAAGTATTGAGATAAACTTTTTTGTTATTGACCAAATACTTATTTTCCACCATAATTTGCAAATAAATTCATTAAAAATCCTACAATGTGATTTTCTGGATTTTTTTGTTGTCATTTTGTCTGTCATAGTTGAAGTGTACCTATGATGAAAATTACAGGCCTCTCTCATCATTTTAAGTGGGTGAACTTGCACAATTGGTGGCTGACTAACTACTTTTTTGCCACACTGTACAGGGGGTACCAGCAGCGTAAAAAAAAAGGTGGGGGTCAATGCAAATAGTCTGGGTAGCCATTTGATTAACTGTTCAGCATTCTTATGGCTTGGGGTAGAAGCTGTTAAGGAGCCTTTTGGAACATAGTCTTGCCGCTCTGGTACCAATTGCTGTGTGGTAGTCTGTGACTAGGGTGGCTGGAGTCATTGCCAATTTTTAGGGCCTTCCTCTGACACCGCCCAGTAAAGAGGTACTGTATGGCAGGAAGCTTGGCCAAGGTGATGTACTGGGACGTACGCAATACCCTCTGTAGCGCCTTGCGGTCGGATGCCGAGCAGTTGCCATACCAGGCGGTAATGCTCTCGATGGTGCAGCTGAATAACCTTTTGAGAATCCATGCCAAATCTTTTCAGTCTCCTGAGGGGGAATAGGCGTTGTTGCGCCCTCTTCACGACTGTCTTCGTGTGTTTGGGCCATGATAGTTTGTTGGTGATGTGGACACCAAGGAACTTGAAGCTCTCGACCCGCTCCACTACAGCACCGTTGATGTGAATCGGGGCGTGCCCAACCCTCCTTTGACTGTAGTCCATGTTCAGCTCCTTTGTCTTGATCACGTTGAGGGTGAGGTTGTTGTCCTGGCACCACACTGCCAGGTCTCTGACCTCCTCCCAATAGGCTAAGCACGCACCCCTGAGGGGCCCTGTGTTGAGGATCAGTGTGGCAGATGTGTTGTTGCCTACCCTTACCACCTGGGGGTGGCCCGTCAGGAAGTCCAGGATCCAGTTGCAGAGGGAGGTGTTTAGTCCCAGGGTCCTTAGTTTAGTGACGAGCTTAGAGGGCACTGTTGTTGAACGTTGAACTGTAGTCAATGAACAACATTCTTAAGTTTCCTGCATTAAAGTCCCTGGCCGCTAGAAGAGACGCCTCTGAATGAGCATTTTCTTGTTTGCTTATGGCCTTATACAGCTCGTTGAGTGCGGTTTTAGTGCCAGCATAAGGTTTATGGTGGTAAATATACAGCTACCAAAAATACAGATAAAAATGATCTGTAAATGTATGGTCTACAGCTTATCATGAGGTACTCTACCTCCTGCGGACGAAACCTTGAGACATCTTTAATATTAGAGATCGCGCACCAGCTGTTATTGACAAATCGACACAGACCACCACCCTCGTCTTCCCAGAGGTAGCTGTTCTGTCTTGCCGATGCATGGAAAACCCAGCCAACTGTATATTATCAATGTCGTTGTTCAACCACGACTCAGTGAAACACAAGATATTACAGTGTTTAATATCCCGGTGGTAGGATAGTCTTGAATGGAGCTCATCCAGTTAATTCTCCAACGATTGCACGTTGGCCAATAGTACGGATGGTTGAGGCGGGTTACCCACACCCCGACTAATTCTCACAAGGCACCCAGATCTACGGCGTCTCATCTTCATGTGAATGACGGGGATTTGAGCCTGGTATGGGAGCAGCAGTATATCTTTCGTGGCAGACTCATTAAAGAAGAAATCTTTGTCCAGTTCGAGGTGAGTAATCGCTGTTCTGATATCCAGAAGCTATTTTCGGTCATAAGAGACAGTGGCAGAAACATTATGTACAAAATATGTTACAAACAATGCAAAAAAAACACACAAACTAGCACATTTGGTTAGGATCCAGCCATCCCCTCCAGCACAATTTTATAGAAGACTATCTGACACCATTTGTATAGGTTTATACAGAACAAGTGGAGAAATGCACATAAGCATGTGGACCATAACAGTATACCATAAAGGTTATCAAAATAATACCTGTAAAATATACCTTGCCTGTCAATGGTTATAATGAAATAACACTGTATACATGTTCCCTATACAGCTGTGGCTGTGGCACAGGCCGGTTTAGGTATCTGGGCTGGCTGAGCTGTTGTCTAGAGGTAGCTGTGCCCGAATCCAGGTCCCAGACACTTCCGCCCAAAAGAGTCTGGTGGACCTACGTGTCAAACTTGGCCTTCGTTAGCCAATCCAGAGGGCCGTTCGAAACACCTGGCGCATAGGCATAGGCTTAAACGGCTTAATCTACCAAACAATCATCAATCAAATTTCAATCAAATTTATTTATACAGCCCTTTTTACATCGGCTGATGTCACAAAGTGCTGTACAGAAACCCAGCCTAAAACCCAAAACAGTAAGCAATGCAGGTGTAGAAAAATGGTGGCTATGAAAAACTCCCTAGAAAGGCCAGAACCTATGAAGAAACCTAGAGAGGAACAAGGGTCTGAGGGGTAGCCAGTTCTGGCTGTGCCGGGTGGAGGTTATATCAGAACATGGCCAAGATGTTCAAACGTTCATAGATGACCAGCAGGCTCAGATAATAATAATCACAGTGGTTGTAGAGGGTGCAACAGGTCAGCACCTTAGGAGTAAATATCAATTGTCTTTTCATAGCCGATCATTCAGAGTTAGAGACAGCAGGTGCGGTAGAGAGAGAGTCCAAAACAGCAGGTCTGGGACAAGGTAGCACATCCAGTGAACAGGTCAGGTTTCCATAGTGTCATGACGTTGGCCTGGGGGATAGGTTTATGACAGTCATGAATACCTCTTTCCCCCTTTTTCCTCTCTTACCCTACTGATGTTATCTTTGCAAAACCCTTGGTTAACATAGAGATTGTCACGACTTCCGCCGAAGTTGGCTCCCCTGCCTGTTCGGGCGGTGCTCGGCGGTCGTCGTCACCGTCCTACTAGCCGCTACCGATCCCTTTTCCGTTTGTCTGTTGGTTTTGTCTTATTAGTTTCACCTGTGTGTATTTTGGTTTAATTAGCTTCCCTATATGTAGTAGTTTGACCTGCCCTTGTTTTGTGCGGGATTGTCTTTTGTTACGTGTGTACATATTAGGTCGTGGTGTATTTTATTTTCTATACTGGACACCCTGTGGTTTTGGGTTGTCTGGTATAGTGTCCTGCGCCCTGTATTGTATTGGGCTTATCAGTTTGGTGTGCAATAGTAAAGCACTTTACTCCGTTACTCTCTCTCTCTGCGTCTGATTCCTGCACACACACCTAGTCCCGCGTGACAGAATCCCGCACCGCAACATGGAATCAGCAGGAGCAGCCGCATCTCCTCTCCCATCGATGGAGGAAAGGGTCCTCCATCATACCAGCGTTCTCCATAGGATTGGTTCGGCCATGGACCAAATGATGGAGAGGATGGATCGATGGGAGAGGAGTGGCCTTCCCACCTCATCTCCAGCACCTCCTGTTCCTGCTACCGCATCTGGCTCCGGGGCTCTTCGGCTGACGCTCCCACGGGAGTATGATGGAACGGTGGCGGGGTGCCAGGGTTTCCTTCTACAACTGGAACTGTACCTGGCTACCGTGCGTCCTGCTCCCTCCGGAGAGGAGAGAGTGAGCGCCCTTGTCTCCTGTTTGACTGGGCGAGCTCTCGAGTGGGCCAACGCAGTGTGGAACGGTCCGGACTCGGCTAGGGATCATTACCCCGAGTTCACCCGCCGATTCCGAGCTGTGTTTGACCATCCACCAGAGGGTCGTGCGGCGGGTGAACGGCTGTTCCACCTGCGTCAGGAGACGAGGAGCGTGCAGGACTTTGCCCTGGAGTTCAGGAACTTGGCCGCAGGAGCAGGGTGGAACGACAGGGCCCTGATAGATCATTTCCGATGCAGTCTCAGGGAGGACGTCCGCAGGGAGCTAGCATGTCGGGACACCACCCTCACACTGGATGAACTCATTGACATGGCTATTTGTCTCGACAACCTGATGGCTGCCCGCGGGCGTTCGGATCAGGTCCTGACGTTTCCACTTCCCAGCCCTCCTGCCCCTATCCCTATGGAGTTAGGAGGGGCAGCTTCGAGGGGGACCGGAGGAGGAGTGTCCTCCTGCACCAGTTGTGGTCGGCGAGGGCACACGGCCGACCAGTGCTGGAGGAACTCGTCTGGGATTTGGGAGGGCAGGCGGAGCACTATTCGATCATCCCAGGTGAGTATAAGCACCAGACTCACCCAGAGCTTCTTGTCGGTCATACAGTGCCTTGCGAAAGTATTCGGCCCCCTTGAACTTTGCGACCTTTTGCCACATTTCAGGCTTCAAACATAAAGATATAAAACTGTATTTTTTTGTGAAGAATCAACAACAAGTGGGACACAATCATGAAGTGGAACAACATTTATTGGATATTTCAAACTTTTTTAACAAATCAAAAACTGAAAAATTGGGCGTGCAAAATTATTCAGCCCCCTTAAGTTAATACTTTGTAGCGCCACCTTTTGCTGCGATTACAGCTGTAAGTCGCTTGGGGTATGTCTCTATCAGTTTTGCACATCGAGAGACTGAAATGTTTTCCCATTCCTCCTTGCAAAACAGCTCGAGCTCAGTGAGGTTGGATGGAGAGCATTTGTGAACAGCAGTTTTCAGTTCTTTCCACAGATTCTCGATTGGATTCAGGTCTGGACTTTGACTTGGCCATTCTAACACCTGGATATGTTTATTTTTGAACCATTCCATTGGTCCTGTATTTGGCTCCATCCATCTTCCCATCAATTTTAACCATCTTCCCTGTCCCTGCTGAAGAAAAGCAGGCCCAAACCATGATGCTGCCACCACCATGTTTGACAGTGGGGATGGTGTGTTCAGGGTGATGCGCTGTGTTGCTTTTACGCCAAACATAACGTTTTGCATTGTTGCCAAAAAGTTCAATTTTGGTTTCATCTGACCAGAGCACCTTCTTCCACATGTTTGGTGTGTCTCCCAGGTGGCTTGTGGCAAACTTTAAACAACACTTTTTATGGATATCTTTAAGAAATGGCTTTCTCTTGCCACTCTTCCATAAAGGCGAGATTTGTGCAATACACGACAGATTGTTGTCCTATGGACAGAGTCTCCCACCTCAGCTGTAGATCTCTGCAGTTCATCCAGAGTGATCATGGGCCTCTTGGCTGCATCTCTGATCAGTCTTCTCCTTGTTTTAGCTGAAAGTTTAGAGGGACGGCCAGGTCTTGGTAGATTTGCAGTGGTCTGATACTCCTTCCATTTCAATATTATCGCTTGCACAGTGCTCCTTGGGATGTTTAAAGCTTGGGAAATCTTTTTGTATCCAAATCCGGCTTTAAACTTCTTCACAACAGTATCTCGGACTGCCTGGTGTGTTCCTTGTTCTTCATGGACCTCTGAGACTATCACAGTGCAGGTGCATTTATACGGAGACTTGATTACACACAGGTGGATTGTATTTATCATCATTAGTCATTTAGGTCAACATTGGATCATTCAGAGATCCTCACTGAACTTCTGGTGAGAGTTTGCTGCACTGAAAGTAAAGGGGCTGAATCATTTTGCACGCCCAATTTTTCAGTTTTTGATTTGTTAAAAAAGTTTGAAATATCCAATAAATGTCGTTCCACTTCATGATTGTGTCCCACTTGTTGTTGATTCTTCACAAAAAAATACAGTTTTATATCTTTATGTTTGAAGCCTGAAATGTGGCAAAAGGTCGCAAAGTTCAAGGGGGCCGAATACTTTCGCAAGGCACTGTATGTATGTGTTAACTTTTTTCCCTGGGTTTCTTTCCTCTCTACAGCATAAGGCGCTAGTCGATTCAGGCGCAGCTGGGAATTTCATGGATCGTGGGCTCGTGTTAAGGCTAGGGATTCCCCTGGTGTCGTTAGACCTACCTTTCCCCGTGCACTCCTTAGATAGCTGACCATTAGGGTCAGGAGTAGTTAGGGAGGCTACGGTGCCGCTGGACATGGTAACGCAGGGGGGTCATAAGGAGCAGATTAGTCTGTTCCTTATAGATTTACCTGCATTTCCAGTGGTGTTGGGCATTCCCTGGCTAGCTCAGCACAACCCGGTGATTTCCTGGCGACAGAGGGCTCTTAAGGGGTGGTTAGAGGAGTGTTCAGGCAGGTGTATAGGAGTTGCCGTTGGTGCGCCGACGGTGGAGAGTCCAGACCAGGTTTCCACCGTGCGCATTCCCTCTGAATATGCCGATTTGGCTATCGCCTTCAGTAAAAATAAGGCGACCAATTACCACCCCATCGTCGAGGAGACTGCACGATAAACCTTCTGGAAAACGCTGCACTTCCTAGGAGTCACGTGTATCCATTGTCCCAGGAGGAGACAGTAGCGATGGAAACATATGTTGCTGAATCGCTGGGACAGGGGTACATTCGGCCCTCCGCATCACCCGTCTCCTCGAGCTTCTTTTTTGTGAAGAAGAAGGATGGAGGTCTGCGTCCGTGCATTGATTATAGAGGTCTAAATTCCATCACAGTGGGGTTTAGTTACCCACTACCTCTCATCGCTACGGCGGTGGAGTCATTTCACGGGGTGCGCTTCTTCACAAAACTGGACCTGAGGAGTGTGTATAATCTGGTACGTATCCGGGGAGGAGATGAGTGGAAAACCGCATTTAGTACTACATCTGGTCATCATGAGTACCGCGTCATGCCACATGAGTTGAAGAATGCTCCAGCCGTCTTCCAATCCTTCGTAGATGAGATTCTCAGAGACCTGCTCGGGCAGGGAGTGGTAGTGTACATCGATGACATCTTGATCTATTCTACCACACACGCGGCGCATGTGTCTCTGGTGCGTAAAGTTACTTTACGGACGACTGCTGGAGCATGACCTGTATTGCAAGGCGGAGAAATGTGAGTTTTTCAAACAGGCCGTTTCCTTCCTGGGTTATCGTATTTCCACCTCCAGGGTGGTGATGGAGGATGACCGCCGTGGGTAATTACAGCCGTGGGTAATTGGCCGACTACGACCACGGTGAAAGAAGTGCAGCGGTTTTTAGGGTTTGCCAATTACTACCGGAGGTTTATCCGGGGTTTTGGTCAGGTGGCTGCTCCCATCACCTCACTGCTGAAGGGAGGACCGGTGCGCTTGCGTTGGTCAGCAGAGACGGGCAGAGCTTTCAGTCGTTTGAAGGAGCTGTTCACCAATGCGCCCGTGTTGGCGCATCCGGACCCCTCTTTAGTGTTCATAGTGGAGGTGGACGCGTTCGAGGCGGGGGTTGGGGCCGTGCTGTCCCAGCGCTCGGGCGTGCCACCCAAGCTCCGCCCTTGTGCCTTCTTTTCAAGGAAGCTCGGTCCAGCGGAGCGAAACTATGACGTGGGGGACCGGGAGTTGTTAGCTATAGTCAAGGCTCCGAAGGTGTGGAGACATTGGCTTGAGGGGGCCAAACACCCTTTTCTCATCTGGACTGACCATCGTAATCTCGAGTATATCCGGGCAGCGAGGAGACTAAATCCACGTCAAGCTAGATGGGCCATGTTTTTCACCAGGTTTCGGTTTACCATCTCATACCGGCCAGGCTCCCAAAACACCAAAGCCGATGCACTATCGCGCCTCTATGATACCGAGGAGCGGTCCGTTGAGCCAACTCCCATCATTCCACCTTCATCATTCCACCTACAGTACCTCATGGACTGGGAGGGGTACGGTCCGGAGGTGAGATGCTGGGTTCCGGTGGGGGACATTTTGGACCCTTCTCTTCTGAGAGATTTCCACCGCCTCCATCCGGATCGCCCGGCGCCTCGTCCTCCGGGTCGTCCTCGAGGCCGGTGGCGGCGTGCTGCAGGAGCCGCGCGTCAGGGGGGGGTACTGTCACAACTTCCGCCAAAGTTGGCTCCCCTGCCTGTTCGGGTGGTGCTCGGCGGTCGTCATCACCGTCCTACTAGCTGCTACCGATCCCTTTATCGTTTGTCTGTTGGTTTTGTCTTATTAGTTTCACCTGTGTGTATTTTGGTTTAATTAGCTTCCCTATATGTAGTAGTTTGTGCAGGATTGTCTTTTGTTACGTGTGTACATATTAGGTCGTGGTGTATTTTATTTTCTATACTGGACACCCTGTGGTTTTGGGTTGTCTGGTATAGTGTCCCGCGTCCTGTATTGTATTGGGCTTATCAGTTTGGTGTGCAATAGTAAAGCACTTTACTCCGTTACTCTCTCTCTGCATCTGATTCCTGCACACACACCTAGTCCCGCGTGACAGAGGTTCTGGGAACATCAGAAGGTGGGGGGAAATGAACTATATTCTGGTAATCCGACCAATGGAACATATGCGGTGGTACTTAATGAATATGATGTCAGTTCGGTTGTCATCTGAGACATTCGCATCAATGATCAGATGACAAACTCTACAGTGGAAAGTCTACACATCAGTTATCGGATTCACATGGAATTGTTGTTCAATTTAAATGTTTGAATATGAAATTATTCGTGATGGGATGAAATGTGATTTTAGCTTCTAAATTGTGAGATTTGGGTTTTCATAAAATAGGGCTCTGCTCAATCAGTGGCCCACCCCTGTGAAGGGACATGGGCTATAAAACTTTTCAAACACGCCCTCCTCTCCCTTCCTATATAAGCTCTTGACGACAATGTAACCTCCTGTTCCGAGGACGTGAGGATGACGGTCCTATGTCAGAATGGTTCAGATAATAACTACAGAACGAAGCCAACATCAGCGTGAGCTTTGGTTGCGAATGGTATGAACTTTGAACTCTTATTCACTGCAGAAGTGATACCTCCTAGCCGTTGAGTTAGCAACAGCAGATGCAAACGAGGGTTAGGAAGGAACAGACAGAGTATCCTGTCTATCACCCTACGATGTTACTACAACATTTTCCAATTGACAACCAGAGACATTCTTCAAAGGACTCGGTTGGGCAACACGGCCTTCCATCTACCACCGACCTACCGAAGAGTAGGAGTAAATATTCAGAGTAAATATTTATTGCATTATCCTTTTCCAAATGGGCGGTAATTTAGATTGCATAAGATACTGTATTTACGATAGTACAGTTTCTAGCCTTTGTTCCTCAGTCTTCCCGCTCTTTCACTCAAACCCAGACCCTTTTCTTTTGTGTAACAATATGTCATATCTGTTCCGCCAGCTAGGGACGTTTTCCTTTATGACGTAATTTGTAATCAAGTTATGATTTAATTATGTGTATGTGTAATTCTGTGTGATTAGTTAGGTATTTAGTAAATAAATAATTCAACTCAATTTTGTATTGCTGATTCAACTTGTTAGCCAGGGTTGTGCAGATAACTAAGAATTTACAACTTTCAGATGAGACTGAATTAAGATGACGATTAATATTGACTGCAATTAATGTAAAATATTACTAGGTCTTTAAGAGTTTATTTGGAAGATAACATATTATTTTGTGGTGCCCGACTCTCTAGTTAATTACATTTACATGATTAGCTCAATCAGGTAATATTAATTACGGAGAAATTATTTTATAGAATAGCATGTCATATCACTTAATCCGGGATACCCAAAGACACGACAATAGCCACAGGCAGAACAGTTCAAACTGTAGCAGCAGAGTGACCAGGCGGACTGGGGACAGCAAGGAGTCATCAGGAATCATCTCCCACAACACCTTCCCCCTAAACCCTCTCCCTAGCACACCACAAGCACAGAGCCACACCTCACAGTCACATGATTCGCAAAAATTAAATGTTGACATATACTTTCCTCAGCAGGTCACTCCTATATAATTCTATAGTCACTCCCAGTAAAGCCAACTTTGGTTGATATCCCAGGCTTATATGCACTGTGTGCAATAGCCTAGGGACGAGGTTACTGTGGCCCGGGTCGTGAGGGTGACTGGGCAGACTGAGCTGGGTCTAGACCTGCTAGTGGCCCAATCGGTGAAGCTGGACGGACAGGCTGGATTGACTGGGACTCGGGTTGAGGAGCTGGAACCAGCTGTGTCAGTTCAACTTGGGAGGTTGTAGAGGGTCTCACCGGGGAGTGAGTTGGGCTGACTCCCGGTATCAGTGTTTGGGCTTGGTTGGGGCTTGTAGGCTCCAGGTGATGAAGGCTGCTATATTGCGGGATGTAGGAGGGGTATTGGTATGGGCTGCTAAAATAAGGTGTAGTTGTGGGGGTAGGGCACTCGTGTTGCATTGCCCATAACAACGGATAGTTCCTTCATCTGTTTGCTGATGCCCATAACACATGCCAGCATACGAGTTGCATACTTATTAACACGTCTCCATACGAGTTGCATACCTAGGGCTCGATTCAATCTGAATCGCCAAAGTTCAGAGTTATCACGCAGTTGAAATGTGAAGCTAATTTCGGATTTAGCACAGAGCTGCAGTGTTTACAGTGAATGCAGTCTCCGCTAATGTGGGAACATACCCTTTGCATTTCTATCGTACTGTAGCAAAGATCTTCAGTGCTACGGATTGAATCGAGCCCCTAGTTGCAGAGCAGGGTAACATTTTTTAAGTATTTGGCAGTTGTTATGATCGTTTCTTATGTTAATTGTTATGTTTTACCTATTTGCACTGCTGCCTACACCATTCCCCCTTGTAGGATAAATATGGTATTTTTTAAATGTTTAGTTACTGTTACAGTAACACCTTTACAGTGCAGTAGATTATTGGCAGTGGTGTAAAGTAAATATACTTTATAGTATCTGTTCTTTAACTTATTTACATTTTTTGACTACTTTTACCTCACTACATTCCTAATGAAAATAATGTACTTTTTGCTCAATACATTTTCCCTGACACACACAAGTACTCATTACATTTTGAATGCTTAGCAGGACTGGAAATGGTCTAATGCATGCAGTTATCAAGAGAACATCCCTGGTCATCTCTACTGCCTCTGATCTGGCGGATTCACTAAGCACAAATGCTTCATTTGTAAATTATGTCTGAGTGTTGGGAGTCCCCTGGCCATCCCTAAATAAAATGGTGCTGTCTGGTTTGCTTAAAACAAGGGATTTTAAATGATTTATATGTTTACTTTTTAAACGTAAGTATATTTAAAACAAAATACTTTTAGACTTTTACTCAAGTAGTATTTTACTGGGTGACTTTCACTTTTACTTGAGTTACTTTCATAGAAAATATCTTTACTTTATGAAAATTGGCTGCTTTTTCCACCACTGATTATTGGGGAAAACAGTTGTTCTTACTGAAGCAAGCACATGAATTATCAGTCGATATAATGCATTCAGGGAAAATCGTGAAAAATAATTGTCAAATTCTTTGGGTATATGTGTTTTGTGAAGTAATTTAATGCATTGGCCTATGCCAAATTGGGGAAATTAAAAGACATCAGAAATGGAGAAAGAAACAAACTCATTCCACATTTGACACATGCTCCTTGATCCTCTGCGTTTTCTAAATAATATAGACATTGCTTTCAAAACATTCAACAATATTACATTTTCAAAAAAAAAAAATGGTCAGAGTAAACCGAAAGCTTTCGAACCCAGATCAGCAGATTGACATGAGCCAGCAAGCCCGCCCTTACAACCGCCTGTGCGTACGTGTTGTTTCGCACAACCTCGTCCTCTCTGGTAGACCCGCCTGTATGGATACATGCGCCGGGCTGCATCCATGCTCATCGCGCATGGTAATGTCGCGTTCGAGTGCTATTCGGAACAAGAAAACTCGGACATTTCCGACTTTCTGTCCGAACACAGCACGTGTATAACTACAACCAGTAGAACGTCGTACATTTCCGAGTTTCCTAGTTCCGACTAGGATATGAACAAGTATCAATGTCACGTGTCAGTAGAGTATAGCCTGCAGCCTGCTTTCGTGCTTGTGTTCTTTCAACCAACTGTATAGGTTTATTTACATCGAAGGAACTGCTGTGTGCGCACAAGTTAAAAACCTCTAGTGGGGATACTTAGATCTGATCATGTTTCTGCTCGATTCCGACTCACAGGTAAGGGAAAGGGGGATACCTAGTCAGTTGTCTTCCGCATTTAACCCAAACCGCCCTGTTTATGTGTGTAATAACATTGACATTATAGACTATTTAGCCTATAACTTTGTGGCATTGCAGGCTTATACAATTTATTTAATATTGCATTACTGTGTTTATTTCTGTTGTTTAGTTAGGTGTAAGGAAAGGTAGGCCATAATTATAAAAATGGCATTTAAGTTTTCGACAGGTTTGTCATTTGCTGAATTACATGTAGGCAAGGCTAACTCTAATTAGGCTATGTTTAGAAGGTGGCCATATTTTTGCTTCACAAATCACTCTGACATAATATGCATATTCATCATATCTAGGCTATATGTTTGTTTACAACGCAATCTATCACACAATTCACGTTCATGTGACACCAACTGGTCCATATGAAAAGGAAATATTTTTTTACGCACACGTTTCAGAATAACAGAGTAAGCGCAGATGTAATATACTGTAAATAGCTAGCGTTAACCTAGGTTATTCTTTGTTTCCTGTTTTTTGCAGCTGGACTGTATCAGTAACTTATTCGAAGGCGGGGATGCTGTCAACTCAAGCAATGTGTTGGGACAGTCCCCTGCACACTTGGCGGCATGCAGCGGACAAGCCTTTTGTTTGCTATGGCTACTGCAAACGGGAGCTGATGCAAATCAGCAGGTATATTTACTTCCACTTGTCTGTCTATAGCAGGGATGGGCAACTTTGATGGGGATGGGGGCCGCAGTGGCTTGCGGGTCAGTATACTCTCAAACATACACACACATTCACCCAAGCCTTTTGGGGGCTCTTTGCCATGGCAAATAATTTTATAACTAATTTCATGCAATTCTACTCAATTTGCCATAGGGTATAGAGATTTCTGCAGTTTTTAATATGATATTTGAGTGAGAGTGAAATGGGGGCCCCTGGTTGGCAATTCAACCATAATTACTACAAGTTTAAATAGCTGGCTAGACTGCTGATGCACAACCACATTTCAAAATGGCACTTTGTGTATTCTACAATTCTAACTCTCAACAGTAAGTTGAGACCCAGACTGAGTGGGAGGGGGATTGGTCCACGGGCCTACAATACAATAAGATTGCCCAATGCTTTTGCATATATTTATCTAAGTAAAATGCCAAAATTACACATCAAATGTGAGCTTTCAATTCCCAAAATAGTTGAAAGATGTTATGTGACACTGCAGTAAATAAAGTGTAGGCTAATATTTTGGACACAGTAACTGCAGTGTAACTTCAATTAGGGATCACAAACACATTGACCAGATCCATTGCTCAAGATCCAGAAAATTACATCAGAGGGAAAGCTAATTTTACAGGTTCTCATTTCAACTGATCCAAAACACCAGTCTTTATTTACTTGTTTCTCTGTACCCCAAATTATTTCATATTTGCTGAAGGACAACAATGGTGAGACGCCCATGCACAAAGCCGCCAAGGCCGGCAGTTTGGAATGCATCAGCGTGCTCGTTGCCAGTGATGCCCAACTTGGGTGAGTGTCAACTTTCACACATGCAAAACAGTTGCATATATGTTAATATATAATATTTACCAGATGCTTTTATCCAAAGCCAACTTAGTCATGTGTGCATACATTTTACGTATGGGTGGTCCTCGAAATTGAACCCACTACCCTGACGTTATAAGCGCCATGCTTATAAGAAATTGAGCTGCGAAATACCTATTTTCAGACTAATGTATCGATGCTAATTTTGTAAATAAAATTTTACACACTTTTTGGCATTACCTGAGCTGAAGTTGGTTCAAATGAGTTTAAACCATTATATTTTGGCAACTGTTTCCATGCAGCCAGTTGCTTTTACAATCCCTGACCTTACCACAATGTTTTTTCCTGAGCAGACTTTGCAACAACGAGGGCAGAACCGCTGAAGAATTGGCATTGTCGTACGGATTTGAGGAGTGCGGACGATTCCTTAACACACTCCGAATGACGCGACTCCTGACGAGCAGCAGCACTCCTCTGATGCCTGCCGAGCTAGTAGCATGCCCGCTGACTGACGCCCAGAGCGGTAAGGTAGCAGGACAGAAGAGGGCACTTATTGCCACCGGGGCCCAAGACAGAAAGAGGGCCCGAGACTGGTGATTTTAACAATGCACCTCTAGAATTCGAAAAGGAGGACAATGCTTTCTCAGCCAAGTCCAATACAGGACATGCATGACAAAGTCCCCGCTACTGTGTCTGACACCAAACCTGACTCTGTTCCTTAACACTTACCGGGGTGTGTCTGAGTCTCCTATGTATTTGTGTGTCAATGATTGGCAAGTATAATGTCAGTGGTTAACTTGGATAGGAGCAGAATGCATCCTTCTCCTGCAGTGACAGAGGCAGACGTGTGTTGCGGAGATGGTTCGGAAAACTACGCTCATGTGATGAGTAACCTTGCTTTGAGAACTTAGGACTCCTGTTAGCTCCCGCTGCTATTGTCTATTGACTAGGCTTTGGTTCAGAGGGCTAAACACTGGGAGAATCTCAATTCCTTACTCCCCGCTTTTTCAATACCCATTGGAGAAGGTCAGAGGGGAGGGACCTCCGGCTCTCTCATCCAATGGGTTTTGAGAATGAGACGATGATGCGAAGTGTATGCAATTGAAATCTTTCCACTGTCTTGAGGTGTGCTCAGCATAGGCTCCGGGCCTAGCCATCACAAGGAAACAACCACTGTGTGCATTTCATGCTCAGATGCAATATGGGACCTTCTGATTCTGTGGACACCAGTTTCAGATGTACATATCAATTTTACACAGTCCTTTGTTTACAGTGCAAATCCTTTGAGGTACACTCCCCTATGTATTTATTAACAGTGAAGCTATATCTTTTAATTTGGCTCTATACTCAAACTGCAAATGCATCCAACAAATCTGTAGTCACATGCTTGATGTAGTCATTGTGTGTTAGGAATATGGGACCATATTACTATAATACACAAAGTGAATTTGGTCAAATATTTATGACACCTTCAAATGGGGGGACTAAAGACAAAGTGCTTTCTAAACAGTAAAATAGATATGTATGAAAATACCCTCAAATAAAAGGTGACATTTTGTACAAATTACGTAGGGGAGTGTGTATATGTTTGACTAAATGAAATAAAAAGCAGGCACTTCTTCATGAATGAGACACACGATAGTGGCATGTTGATGTAAAAACAGAATACTGACTCAGTCACAGATGAAAGCTGAAATAAAAAGGCACATTAATTTCTTCACCTCAGATGTTTTAACATTTATTTTCAGATATTTGTTGTAATACTGTTGGACAGGTGCCTGTACACAACACACATTGAAACCTACACACAATCATATGGTCTTTGGTCTCTGAGGCAAACAGAGGTTGTAGTAGGCGTTCTGGTCCCAAAACTCTGGGCCCTTCCATCCGCACCAGCCCTGGGGAAAGAAGACAACACTCTCCATTTTGGGTTTTCTCACGCAAATAGATTGCAGTTTGAGAATATATACTGCAACAATTATACAGCGCTTCTAGATACTTAAGTTTATGACTAAATATGTACATTTCCTCTAAGTTTGATTTACAAAATGTTCTTCCACTTCTTGCATTTTGTTCAATACAACTTTCCCTATGGGTGTTCATTCCTCTCATCACCAAACATATACAACTGCTTGTGGGCAAGTGGACATACACTAAAGTATATGGGCACCCCCTTCAAATTAATGGATTTGGCTATTTCAGCCACAACCGTTGCTGACAGGTATAAAATTGAGCACACAGCTTTGCAATCTCCATAGACAAACATTGGCAGTAGAATGGCCTTACTACAGAGCTCAGACTTTCAACATGGCAATGTCATAGGATGACAGCTTTCAAACAAGTCAGTTCATCACATTTCTGCTCTGCTAGAGCTGCCCCAGTCAGCTGTAAGTGCTGTTATTTTGAAGTGGAAACACCTAGGAGCAAGGAGAACGCTACCTGCCCGAATGCATAGTGCCAACTGTAAAGTTTGGTGGACAAGGAATAATGGTCTGGGGCCCATTAGTTCCAGTGAAGGGCAATCATAACGGTTCAGCATACAATGACATTCTAGATAATTCTGTGCTTTCAACTTTGTGGCAACAGTTTGGGGAAGGCCTTTTCCTGTTTCAGCATGACAATGCCCCTGTGCACAGAGCGAGGTCCATACAGTAATGGTTTGTCAAGATCAGTGTGGAAGGACTTGACTGGCCTGCACAGAGCCCTGATCTCAACCCCATCAAACACCTTTGGGATGAATTGGACCAACTCCATATTAATGCTCATGATGTTGAAATGAGATGTTCAACGAGCAGGTGTCCATATACTTTTGGTCATGTAGTGTACATTTAAGTGGTAGTTTATCAGATGTTGATGAGAAAGATAGGCACACTCAGGATTGAAGTATTCAGCTGGATCTACACAAAAGATGAGGTCTGAAAATATCAGACGTTCATTTTGGGCCTGGATGTCTCAAGCGCCTCAGCGTAGGAGTGCTGATTTAGGATCAGTTTTGCCTTTCAGATCACAATTAATATGATTACATGGACAGAGGGGATCTGATCCTAGATCAGCACTCCTACTCTGAGACAGTTTATACATATTGCCCCATGACACCAACCGGTACCTTGTCTGTGATGACTTGCAGGTCCTCGGCCCCTGTGTAATGTGGGTCCAGGATGAGGTAGCGGATCTGGCCCGTGGTCTCGCTCCACGCCACACCGAGGATAGTGTGTGCTAGGACACCCCCTCCTGGTGTGGAGCAAAATAGAAGGAAATTACAAATCTGCAGAGTTCAAATTAACAGATTCAATTTCAAGCAATGTTTGTAGTAACTTTGTTTAAGCCAGTGCAATGCACACACAACCTAAAAACTGGAAGTATTTACATGTGAGGGGAGTCAACCAAAATGTTTACCAAAAGCATTCAGCTATTTATTTGACCACAGAAATATAGATGCTGTTTATATGAAACTATGTATGACTGTGGTACTGTAGCATGTACTCATTGGACAGGGCCCAGACCTTATCATTTGAACAGATCTGCAGTACAGTCACTACAAGGGATTTGTGCATAATATTAGTCTCTCATCATTGTCTCTACATTGTAAGAGTTTCAGTTTTCACTCACCAATCATAATAGGAGTTCCCTCAGAAAGGAAATGGTTGGCCAGTTCTCTGCCTTTGGAGGCCAGCTCAGACCCTTGGCTTTAGGACACACAAACACACAACTAGATGTGAAAACGAAGCAAAAAAATATGTAATATGGAACACAACTACCTGAAGCATTCTGCATTGCCCTGACTGGTGAATTTACATGGACGCATGCACGTACAAGCACACACATGCATCCATGCAGGCACATAAGCACACACCTCATCTCACCTCACAAACATGATCTTGGAGGTGACCCCCAGCAACTGATCCAGCACAGCCGCGACTTCGATGGAGCCGATCCACTGGCGAGAGCCCAAAAAAGACCCTTGCTTGTCTCCAACTTCCACCAGGGCCTGTGAGACAGCGATGGGGAGAAAATAACAAGAATTAACTTGATTTTTAATCATAAAGTGCTTTTCATATACACTCAAAAAAAGGTACTATTAGCTGACATGGCTATGAATTATAGAATCCTATTGAAAGTAGTAAAAATGTGATTAAAAACAATGCATTTTATAAATAGCCCTATCTACCAGTCAATGAGTTATAGGCCAACTTGTGGGAAAGGAGAAAGAGACTCACATTGTAATCACCTATCAATTCTTATTTACCATGGACTCAGGCTCTACCTGCTGGCTCGAATTCAGTCTCACATTATTGGAATATGTTGTTCAATAGACAAGTTTAGAGCCACAGCTTTACCAAAGAGAGAGAGTTCTGTATAATAAGGGATCGTTTGCCCAAATCACATTGTAGACGTATCCAACACTCAGGTTTCCATTTGGGGTTCGAGGCTAAGGGTCAAGGCTATTGACCTGTTGGATCTCCTTGTGGGAGGGCACAGCCCGCTCCACGTAGCCCTGCTGCTGGAACCAGGAGCAGATGGTCTGGAGGGAGCGGTAGGCGCAACCCCAGCCGTTGTCGTCCACGCGGTCCTGCATGTAGTGGTGGTAGCTGTAGACCCCCTGGACCAAGTAAGGCTGGGACAAGGGAGAAACACATAAGAGCATATCATTTTCTTTATTTTACCTTTATTTAACAAGACAAGTTAACAGCAAATTCTTATTTTCAATGACGGCCTAGGAACAGTGCGTTCAGGGGCAGAACGACAGATTTGTACCTTGTCAGCTCATTTGAACTTGCAACCTTTCGGTTACTAGTCCAACGCTCTAACCACTAGGCTACCCTGCCGCCCCAGTGTGTGACAGTGTGTGTGTGACAGTGTGTGTGTTTGCGTCTGTGTGTGCTGACCAACCTTGCCGTTCTCCAGGGCAGGGTGATTCAGGTGAACATGAGGGTTTCGGAGGTAGCCATCTTTGTATGGCTCATCAGGAAAATGTAGAGCGTTGGCTCTTCTCAGATATGGCCGGTCGTCTGGCAGCTCAAACAGACTGTGCAGCTCCTACACACACATAAAACAGCAATATCAAATACATGTACACAACGTTATTTCTCTCATACTAGACAGTCACTCAGAGCATTTCAAAATAAGAAATATATTATATTTCACGGTTATTTTACATTTTGCAAACGCCTCATATCCTTTCAGATCTATACTGTAGGTAGGGTAGGTTCTCCAGCTCTTGGAGAACAACTGGGTGTGCATGATTTTCTTCCAGCCCATCAATAACACACTTAATCAATAACTGTCTGGGCCAGATGATAGGCAGAATCAGGTGTTACTGCAGGGCTGAAGGGAAAGCCTGCAAAAGCTCAATAGGACTGGGGTTGGAGAACCCTGGTCTAGGGGCACGGGCTAGGTGTCAATTTTGCCTCTTTGTAGAGATGGTTAGCAATATTCCACATAGCCTGTCAAGGGAAATAGTGGAGCTACTACCATACAGTGGAGAAGTAACCAATTGTCATACTTAAGTAAAAGTAAAGATACTTTAATAGAAAATGATTCTAGTAAAAGTCACCCAGTAAAATACTACTTGAGTAAAAGTCTAAAAGTATTTTGTTTTAAATATAATGAAGTATCAACGGTCAATGTAATTGCTAAAATATACTTAAGAATCAAAAATAAAAGTAATTCCTTATATTAAGCAAACCAGTAGGCACAATTTTCTTGTATTTTTAAATTTATGGATAGCTAAGGGGACACTCCAACAGTCATTTACAAAGGAAGCATTTGTGTTTAGTGAGTCTGCCAGATCAGATGCAGTCGGGATGACTAATGTGTGGAGTATAAAGTACACTATTTTCTTTAGGAATGTAGTGAAGTAAAAGTGGTAAAAAATATAAATAGTAAAGTACAGATAACCCCCCCAAAAATACTTAAAGTATTTTACTTAAGTACTTTACACCACTGCTACCATATTGCTTAATACCTATCATAGCATTTCAAATATACACAAGTGTAGAGTACTAGGGGTAGCATAGTAGGGGCTAGGGGTCAGTTTGGAATTCTTCCCTTGCCTTGCGTTGCGTCTCCAGCTGGCTGTCGGGCACACCCGCTGGGTAGACCACTGTCACCAGGCCCACAGGGGCAGGAAGGAGGAAGTGGAACGGCTGGGGAATAAGCAGGGCCGTCCCTTTCATGTGCCGCAGAGCCACCTTTTCCATGTCACCCAGCTGACTGCACAGCGCCCCCACTAGGGTCCCACAGACACTGCATGTACGACAGACAAACAAAAAGATTTAGAGCCCGATTCAGTTGAACATTATGAGCTGGTTTCCGGGTTTAAACTTTAAAATATTTTTTGTTTAACTAAACAACCAAATTGTCCCTTGCGAATAAGGAAGTTTGAATTGAGTTCATATCAGGCTGAGTTTCTTTTGTTTTACCCTGTTTGTGGTTGTATTGTCTTGTGAGCTAGCTACATCTCTGGTGGTTATTGATTGACTTATCTATCAGTTTACCTTAGCGTTCTGGTATTGGACCTTTGATATAGTTTGACATAATAACAAATATGTACTCTATTCTCCTAAAACCTGTGTCTAATTTCATTGAAATTGCGTTGAACCAAATCATGTCGTTTCCTTTAGAGTGATTGAGGATGACATACACAGAGATGCTCTCGCTGGAAAGGACACTGACCACGCAGTCCATGGGCAGAGTTGTTTGCAGGAGGTGGTGCTTCTTACTTCCTCTCAGGAGGGTGGGTGCCGAGAGGACGCCTGGCTCTGTCACCTCGGTCATCAGGGTCAGGTTTATGATACCCTGCAAGCAAGCAAGCAAGACAGACAGTCAATAAAATACATATGAGGTACAGGAAAAATAAAAACCACACAAAAAAAATGATCTTGTCAATGACAAACAAGTGGCACGAAAATGTGTGGCGAAGTGATTTACAGGAAGTAGTTAATGTCCGTAGACTATTTTTAAGGTATAAAAGCAGCACACTTACTGCTGTTGGATTATTTTTGTCCTTTTTTGCAGACTTTTTTCTACTGCTTTCCTGGTCATCTGTCCTAAAACAGGATGAGGGTTTTTCCATTTACTTTGGTTTCTATTCCATAATGATCATGTGAGACACTAAACCTGCACTTCGGCCAATAACTTACAGTAGTTGATGCATTAGGCAATTGATGCATTAAGTTGCACAAAATAAGTCGTAACTACTTGGTACCTTACTGTTACTAAGTAATAATATCTAATTACCATACTACCATGTAAGACAACACCAGGTAAATAGTGGACTCTAAAACAACTTGACTTATAATCTACTTTCCCAGAACAAGAGGCTCCAAATTGTGAAGTATGATCACTTACTGGATCAACTGTTGGAGATCTTTACATGGTCTGTTTGGAGAGATCTCTCCAGCTGTTGCATGTCCTCCTTTGTTAGGCCAAAGAAAAACTGGACTGCTAGAGAGACTAAGAACAAGCGATTCTGCTTTCACCTGGGATCCGAGGGCCTCGAAAGTCCTCGAGATGACCTTTTGTACGTGTGGTACTGTAAAGACACAAGAGACACAATCAATATGACCATTAACAGAGATACCAGATTTCCTTGCAATCAATGGTGAATGTGTATAAAGATACAGATAAGACGTCATACATACTTCACAAAACATGAAGTAGTACTCATATTTTAAAACACACAAAAGGTTTCAAAAGACACCAACACTAACTGACTGGTTATAGGCTAGTGTCCTATAGGAGGCCTCCTGCTTCATGTAGTAATTAGATTTGAATAACAAATGTAATTGTTGATACCAAATCAGTGTTTTCCACAAGCACATGGAGTAGCCAGCCAAATAGTAAACAAGCTTTGCAGAGTTGCAAAGAAAAAGCCACATCTCAGACTGGCCCCCCCCCCAAAAAAACTAAGATGTTTAAAAGAACACAGACACTGTACAAATGAACTCTGCATAGAAGGCCAGCATCCCGGAGTCACCTCTTCACTG